>NC_086447.1:379691810-380004310 GCF_028390025.1 Pseudophryne corroboree | reverse complement strand
CGTGAGTTCACATTGACAGTATAAGTCAGGCATGTCCAAACTGCGGCCCTCCAGCTGTTGTGAAACTACACATCCCAGCATGCCCTGACCCAGCTTTAGTATTCTCTGACAGCAAAACTGTGTCAGGGCATGCTGGGATATGTAGTTTCACAACAGCTGGAGGGCCGCAGTTTGGACTTGCCTGGTATAAGTGTATTTGTTAAAAGCTATATGAATATGGCATGTAACCAGTTATGGAATGTAGATATACATAAGGAACAACAAGATGTTGCACACAAACAGGGCCGGTTCTAGACCTTGTGGCACCCAGGGCGAAATTTTCCTTTGCCCCACCAAACCCCCCCACCTCCCCCCCAAAAAAATTTAAAAATGGGCTAGTGCGCGATGCAGATGCCCGGCAAAAAATAGGGGTGTGGCTTCATAGGAATGGGCCGTGGTCGCAGTTATGCCCCTTGTAGTTGTGCCCCCAGTAGATTTGCCCCCTGTAGCTGTGCCCTCAGTAGTTGTGCCCCTGTAGTTTTGCCCCCCTGTTGCTGTGCCCTCAGTAGTTGTGCCCCTGTAGTTTTGCCCCCTGTTGCTGTGCCCTCAGTAGTTGTGCCCCTGTAGTTTTGCCCCCTGTTGCTGTGCCCTCAGTAGTTGTGCCCCTGTAGTTTTGCCCCCTGTTGCTGTGCCCTCAGTAGTTGTGCCCCTGTAGTTTTGCCCTCAGTAGTTGTGCCCCTGTAGTTTTGCCCTCTGTTGCTGTGCCCTCAGTAGTTGTGCCCCTGTAGTTTTGCCCCCTGTTGCTGTGCCCTCAGTAGTTGTGCCCCTGTAGTTTTGCCCTCTGTTGCTGTGCCCTCAGTAGTTGTGCCCCTGTAGTTTTGCCCCCTGTTGCTGTTCCCTCAGTAGTTGTGCCCCCTGTTGCTGTGCCCTCAGTAGTTGTGCCCCTGTAGTTTTGCCCTCTGTTGCTGTGCCCTCAGTAGTTGTGCCCCTGTAGTTTTGCCCCCTGTTGCTGTTCCCTCAGTAGTTGTGCCCCCTGTTGCTGTGCCCTCAGTAGTTGTGCCCCTGTAGTTTTGCCCCCTGTTGCTGTGCCCTCAGTAGTTGTGCCCCTGTAGTTTTGCCCCCTGTTGCTGTGCCCTCAGTAGTTGTGCCCCTGTAGTTTTGCCCCCTGTTGCTGTGCCCTCAGTAGTTGTGCCCCTGTAGTTTTGCCCCTGTTGCTGTGCCCTCAGTAGTTGTGCCCCTGTAGTTTTGCCCCTGTTGCTGTGCCCTCAGTAGTTGTGCCCCTGTAGTTTTGCCCCCTGTTGCTGTGCCCTCAGTAGTTGTGCCCCCTGTTGCAGTGCCCTCAGTAGTTGTGCCCTGTAGTTTTGCCCCCTGTTGCTGTGCCCTCAGTAGTTGTGCCCCTGTAGTTTTGCCCCCTGAAGTTGTGCCCTGTAGTTTTGCCCCCTGTTGCTGTGCCTTCAGTAGTTGTGCCCCTGTAGTTTTGCCCCCTGTTGCTGTGCCCTCAGTAGTTGTGCCCCCTGTTGCTGTGCCCTCAGTAGTTGTGCCCTGTAGTTTTGCCCCCTGTTGCTGTGCCCCTAGTAGCGTCGCTTGAAAAAAAAAATACTCACTAGCCCCGATCCTGCTTCCCCACCGCTGCTGCTGTCCTCCATCTCCGGCCGCTGCTCCGCGGATCTATGGGAGAGACGTCTCGACGTCTCTCCCATAGCGCCGCACACTGCACAGATACTAGAGGTCAATTATGATCTCTAGTGTCTGCTCCCACAATGCTGTGCGGTGCGCGATGAAGTCAGGCGCACCGCATGGCACCGGTAGTTGCTGTTCTTGCCACGGCAGCGGCGCCCTCAGGACAGTGGCACCCACGGCCAAAAGCCTGCTTGCCCGTGGCAAGAGCCACTACTGCACACAAAGAAATCCTAAAGTAAAGCCAATGAATATTATAGAACTAATTATTCAAGGTTCTAGGATCAGTGATTTATTTAAATTTGTAGATCACATGATGGATAGAAATGTACTGATATTGGGGGTCATTCAGACCCGAATGCAGCTTCGCGTCTGTATGCAGCTGCTGCATTCGGGTGGTCTGCGCACACGCACTGACTGAGGTGCACGTGCAGCCTGACCTTACATATTCTGGCCGCATGTGATTGACAGCGGCCCGCGTTCGCAGGGGACGTGGTGTTGGAGGGGTGTGACGGGCAGAAAAGGAGCATTCTGGGAGCATTTTCAGGCAGCTGCGTGATGTCACACGCAGCCGCTCCAAATAAAAAAATGGCGTTGGGCCGCCTGAAAGTCAACCTTAGTCCAATGTTTCCGCAATCTAATTGTGGACGCATCAGGAGGCGGCCCATCACACATGCTGGGAGACCTTGCACTGTGCTGGGCGGCCCCCAGCATATGAGGAGATGGACTCAGATCTAGCTGCGTATACAACGATCTGCATCCATCTCTGAATTACTGTAGGTCCATAGTACAAACAATTGGGGAAATTTACAGACAGACATACTGTGTATTCTGTTTGTGACAGCTGTTTATAAAAAACAAATAATGCTGATTTTTAATTAGAAGTCAGATAATGTTTCTTTGAAATACTGATTCACTGCAACAAACATGAATTTGAGGTTTTTCTTAGTAATGTTTGTTTCCAAAGGATAAAGCAGTTTTCTGGCCAACTCACACCCAAAAAAATGTTGTGTGTGATACTTCCTCAACAGACATAGAATAAATGACATATACATACATGACATCTAAGTGTAAAACAAACCTGTCAGTGTTTTAACCTTGTAAGGTTTTATTAGAGAGTAAGGGATTATTAGAAAGAAATACTACAGTATCTGTCTACACTCCTATTCTTAAACAAATGTAAACTAGAGCAACATAAACACAAAACCACTAGCATTTGTAATGTGTTAAGAAAGTTAACATGTTGCGTGGCTCAATGTAAATATTTGGTATTTACTAAGCACCCCTGAGATTCTTTATACTCTACTTTAAATGGATCTGTTCAAAAGTCTGTGGTAACCATGGCAACCCACCCCCAACTCGGTGGTATACAGCTATTGCTAGAAGAGTCGGTGTCAGTTGAAGAGGCATCACATTACTATGGAAATGACTGCTTCTACCTTATAAATGTACATTCCCTGCTAATGCTCTACAGTGCTTAGAAAATCCACAGCCCTAATTCCTGCTCTTACTTTAGTGAGACCCTAATAAAATGCCACTGACTGGAGTGACCAGCAATGCCTGGCCTAATAAACACTGGAGTGACCTTTACCTTTGTTTCAGTATGAAGTTGGTTTTCAATTCATTTATTTATTCGCTATTTATTTGCTACAACCTTCAAATATTATCTTGCTAATCTTAATTTTTAAGAAATAAATAAATAGTCTGTAAATATACAGTAAATTCATTATAAACACATTAACATGTCAAATTACCCACATTGCTTCACTTGTGTATTCCTCATTGAACAAACCTATGCTCCCTCTCTAAAGTGTAATTGGAAAATAGTGAAGCTTGTTTTCTACCACATGTGATGGATCTCCAGTATTGTATAAAGCTGGGTCTATAATACAGTATGATACAGAAACAAAAATATCTATAAATACATTTTCTTTATAAGTAAATTGTGGTATTTGGTTTTTAGGTTCCCTTCAGTGAATGTTTTTCTAAAGAATTTATTTTCTAAAGAGACTACTCTTTCCTCCTGTGTTTGGGAAGGGGAGGGC
Source organism: Pseudophryne corroboree (assembly GCF_028390025.1). NCBI lineage: Eukaryota > Metazoa > Chordata > Amphibia > Anura > Myobatrachidae > Pseudophryne > Pseudophryne corroboree. The sequence continues at coordinate 380,000,609 of NC_086447.1, read as the reverse complement.
TGCTGACATGTTTCTGCTGGCATCACAGTCATAAGTATGCCGTTTGGGTTAGGGTTAGGCTGCAGGGCGGGAGGGTTAGCGTTAGGCACTAAATGGAGAGGATTATGGCTAGGCTGCAAGGTCAGGCTGCGGGAAGGGAGGACTAGGGTTAGGGGATTAGTTTTGCAACACTTAGCTATCAGGTGTCTGGAGTCTGTGCGTTGGGAAGCCACTGTCTGTATTCTGACCACTGGCATCCTAAATGCCAGGATCCTCATACAGGGCCTAATTCAGACCAAATTTGCAGAGGTCTGTGATCAGCTAGTCGCCGCCCAGAGAGAGTGAAAACCTGCTCCGTGAAAGTGTGCGAATGCATGCGTACACCGTGCAAAAACTTTGCCAGACAGCGGACTTCTGCAAATCCGTTCTCAACTCACTCAACGTCAAATTGTTTTTCCAGCCTGTGCATTCTGTGCGTAGCCCAGGACTTACTCCTACAGTGCAATCAGAACGGGTTGATCAGGGCCAGAGCTGACGTCACACACCCTCCCAGAAACACTTGGGAACACATGCATTTTTCCTGACACTACTAGAAAACGGACAGTTACCACCCACAAATGGCCTCTTCCTGTCAATCAGCTTGCATATACCTAGCGATCAACATTTTTGCACCATTTTGTCAAATGTTTGGGCTCGCGTCTGTGCATTGCAGTGCATACACTTGCACAGTCATTCGATAATCACCCGCTGTGTGATTTAGTACAACAGTGATCAGGTCTGAAGTAGGCCCACAATCCCGTTTCTTAGTGTAGACGTTATTCATGTTATATTATATTAAGGTAACAACATGCATTTTTTTACCCGGGTGTATTTTACATTTGTGTTTAGATGCAAATTGTGCTCACCTGTCCAGATATAAATGGCCTATGGGCCTAATTCAGACCTGATTGCAGCAGCAAATTTGTTCTCTAATGGGCAAAACCATGTGCACTGCAGGGGGGGCAGATATAACATTTGCAGAGAGAGTTAGATTTGGGTGGGTTACATTGTTTCTGTGCAGGGTAAATACTGGCTGCTTTATTTTTACACTGCAATTTAGATTTTTACACTGCAATTTAGATTTCAGTTTGAACACACCCCACCCAAATCTAACTCTCTCTGTACATGTTTTATCTGTCCCCCCTGCAGCATACTTACCTACTCTCCCGGATTCTGCGGGAGACACCCGGTTTTTCGAGTAGTCCCCCGCAGCCCCGGCAGAGTGGGCACACCTCCCGCATTGTGCCCACTTCCTAGTGAAGTGGGCAGAATGTGGAGAAAGACAGAGGAAAATTGCGGACTGGTGGAGGGGGGCGGGGCCTAATGACGCGGTTATATGCTAATCGCGTCATTTAGCTCCACCCCCTATGCAAATATTAACCTACTATGGGCTTTTCCTGGTGAGTAGGTGGGGCTTAATGATGTAATTATCTCAGCCCCGCCCTCGTCGCCGCCCACCTGCTTCTCCTCTCCGGGCATCTCCCGGAGAGGATATTTCAGATGTCGGTAAGTATGCCCTGCAGTGCACAGAGTTGATCACAGCAGCAAATTTGTTAGCAGCTGGGCAAAACCATGGGGGTAATTCCAAGTTGATCACAGCAGGAAATTTTTTAGCAGTTGGGCAAAACCATGTGCACTGCAGGGGGGGGGGGGGGCAGATATAACATGTGCAGAGAGAGTTAGATTTGGGTGGGTTATTTTGTTTCCGTGCAGGGTAAATACTGGCTGCTTTATTTTTACACTGCAATTTTGATTGCAGATTGAACTCGCCACACCCAAATCTAACTCTCTCTGCACATGTTATATCTGCCCCCCCCCCCCTGCAGTGCACATGGTTTTGCCCAACTGCTAACACAGTTCCTGCTGCGATCAACTCAGAATTACCCCCCATGTGCACTGCAGGGGGACAGATAAAACATATGCAGAGAGAGTTAGATTTGGGTGGGGTGTGTTCAGACTGAAATTTACATTGCAGTGTAAAAATAAAGCAGCCAGTATTTACCCTGCACAGAAACAATATAACACACCCAAATCTAACTCTCTCTGCAAATGTTATATCTGCCCCCCTGCAGTGCACATGGTTTTGCCCAACTGCTAACAAAGTTGCTGCTACGATCAGGTGTGAATTAGACCCAATGTGCACTGCAGGGGGGGCAGATATAACATGTGCAGAGAGAGTTAGATTTGGGTGTAAAAATAAAGCAGCCAGTATTTACCTTGCACAGAAACAAAATCACCCATCCAAATCTAACTCTCTCTGCACGTTATATCTGCCCCCCCCCCCCTCCCCCCCTGCATTGCACATGGTTTTGCCCATTAGAGAACAAGTTTGCTGCAGCGATCAGGTCTGAATTAGGCCCTGTGTACTGTAAGCAATCATAAATTACAAATTGTGGCTATGTTGACATATGAAGACATGTTGGCATGGGATGAGAATAGTGGATTATAATGAGGCTGACAGATTGTAAAATGGCACTAGAACTCATATATAACATAAATAACAATTGAATATGTATATTCATAACATAAGAACTAAATGAATACTAGGATCCCTATTTCCCATTAGTTTTCCAATCATACTATATTTCATAGGAAATTACTGGCATAATCAGGGGCGGATCCAGAAGAAAATGAAAGGGGGGGGGGCACCATGATAGGGGAACGGTAATAGTTATATTTACATGCACCTAAGGCACGTGTGCTCCCAGATAAGAGGAGTGGTATCACAGGGGGTGTGGCCTCACATAATATGCCATCAGGTAATGATTGGCTGTAGGAGCGCATCCTGGTTTATTGCCAATGTTTCACCCTGATGAAAAGGCTGATTGGGCCTTGAAATGTTGGTCACCTGTTCCATTAGGTATGGGAGCCTGGAAGACACCCCAGCACAATATAATTATTAAAGTTTTTAGTTGGTGGTGGCAGGTGCAGCATACCTTGTTTTGGGCACTGCAGTGAGACTCAGACTGCAGGACACAAACTGCCCATCTTTGATTAGTAAAAGTAGCTAGCTGGATCTCCAACAAGCAGCATAAGACATCTGCAGGATAGTCCTGTCACAATCACATGGGCCGCCTTCTCAAAGCCGAGGCTGAGTTTGACTGCACCCAGCATGGTGGTAAAGGAAGTGGAGGAGGAAGTGCTGGGAAACTGTGCAGTGCAGTGAAGGCTAATGAAGCCTTCTGCGCCGTCATAAGTAATAGTCTTACTTGATGCTGGCATTTGAACCCCGCACCTGGGCTGGACTCTGGCCAGCTGGCAGTGGGGGAGGTAGGTTGCTGCGTGAGCAGGGGGAGGCTGGAGCTGCAGCTCCAGCCTCCCTATTGGTTACCACATGGACTTACTGTTAGAGCCGCGGCGGGTCCTAGTGCCTGCCACCTCTTTTATCAAATATGACTGACGGAAATAGCAGTAGCTGCTGCTGTTCTCCCTTTGAAAAAAAGAAGTCAGAAACGACAGGGGGGGGGGGGGGGGGGGGCACAGGCCCGAGTGCCCCCCCCCCCCCCCCCCCAGCCCCTGGATCCCCCTATGGGCATAATAAGCATATTATATCAGTACCTAATAGGTGTAGTATTTGACACTATATAATGTTTAAACCAGAGATGCAAACTATAAATATATGAATCCAGATACCTGGGCCTGTTCCCTGATGACAAAGATGAGAATAGAATAACACCAAAGATTATCCAGTGTTATTCAGGTAAGTGACTGTATTTGTTGTTTTTTAATGCAGTAAGTGCATTGCTCACCATACTGGCCATGTCAGCTGTCCTACTTAGTAAATATCTATGTAAAATTATAAATAATACAAAGCTTCATAGTTTGTGGCTTTTAAAAAAAAAAATATATATATTCAATTTGTCTTCATCAAATGATGGTTTATAGCCAAAGAAAAATAAGAATTTACTTACCGATAATTCTATTTCTCGGAGTCCGTAGTGGATGCTGGGGTTCCTGAAAGGACCATGGGGAATAGCGGCTCCGCAGGAGACAGGGCACAAAAAGTAAAGCTTTCCGATCAGGTGGTGTGCACTGGCTCCTCCCCCTATGACCCTCCTCCAGACTCCAGTTAGGTACTGTGCCCGGACGAGCGTACACAATAAGGGAGGAATTTTGAATCCCGGGTAAGACTCATACCAGCCACACCAATCACACTGTACAACCTGTGATCTGAACCCAGTTAACAGTATGATAACAGCGGAGCCTCTGAAAAGATGGCTCACAACAACAATAACCCGATTTAGTTAGCAATAACTATGTACAAGTATTGCAGATAATCCGCACTTGGGATGGGCGCCCAGCATCCACTACGGACTCCGAGAAATAGAATTATCGGTAAGTAAATTCTTATTTTCTCTATCGTCCTTGTGGATGCTGGGGTTCCTGAAAGGACCATGGGGATTATACCAAAGCTCCCAAACGGGCGGGAGAGTGCGGATGACTCTGCAGCACCGAATGAGAGAACTCCAGGTCCTCTTTTGCCAGGGTATCAAATTTGTAGAATTTTACAAACGTGTTCTCCCCCGACCACGTAGCTGCTCGGCAAAGTTGTAATGCCGAGACCCCTCGGGCAGCCGCCCAAGATGAGCCCACCTTCCTTGTGGAATGGGCCTTAACAGATTTAGACTGTGGCAGGCCTGCCACAGAATGTGCAAGTTGAATTGTGCTACCAATCCCACGAGCAATCGACTGCTTAGAAGCAGAAGCACCCAGCATTGTTGGGTGCATACAGGATAAACAGCAAGTCAGATTTCCTGACTCCAGCCAACCTGGAAACTATATTTTCAGGGCCCTGATAACATCCAGCAACTTGGAGTCCTCCAAGTCCCTAGTAGCCGCAGGTACCACAATAAGCTGGTTCAGGTGAAACGCTGACACCACCTTAAGGAGAAACTGGGGACGAGTCCGCAGCTTTGCTCTGTCCGAATGGACAATCAGATATGGCTTTGTGAGATAAAGCCGCCAATTCTGACACTCGCCTGGCCGAGGCCAGGACCAACAGCATGGTCATTTTCCATGTGAGATATATCAAATCCACAGATTTGAGTTGTTTAAACCAATGTGATTTTTTAGGAATCCCAAAACTACGTTGAGATCGCCCAGTGCCACTGGAGACATCAAAGGGGCTGTATATGCAGTACTCCCTTAACAACTTCTGGACTTCAGGAACTGAAGCCAATTTCTTTCTGGAAGAAAATCAACAGGCCGAAATTTGAACCTTAATGGACCCAATTTGAGACCCATAGACACTCCTGTTTGCAGGAAATGTAGAAATTAACCTAGTTGAAATTCTTCCGTGGAGCCTTCCTGGACTCACACCCTGGCACATATTTTCACCTAAGTGGTGATAATGTTGTGCGGTCACCTCCTTCCTGGCTCTGACCAGGGTAGGGATGACCTCTTCCGGAATGCCTCTTTCCCTTAGGATCCGGCGTTCACCCGCCTTGGCGTCAACGCAGCTGCGGTAAGTCCCGGAACAGACACGGTTCTTGCCGAATCAAGACCCTTCTTAGTATCTCTTGAAGTTCCGGGAACCAAGTCCTTCTTGGCCAAACCGGAGCCACGAGTATAGTTCTTACTCCTCTCCTTCCTATCATTTTCAATACATTGGGTATGAAAAGCAGAGGATGGAACACATACACCGACTGGTACACCGACGGTGTTACCAGAGCGTCCCAGCTATTGCCTGAGTGTCTCTTGACCTGGCGCTTCAGGTGGGACGCCATCATAACCACCTTTGGTCTTTCCCAACGGTTTACAATCATGTGGAAACTTCCAGATTAAGTTTCCACTTTTCCGGGTGGAATTCATTTATGCTGAGGAAATCTTCCCAGTTGCCCACTCCCGGAATGAACACTGCTGACAGTGTTATCACATGATTTTCCGCCCAGCGAAGAATCCTTGCTGTCATTGCCCTCCTGCTTCTTGTGTCGCCCCGTCTGATAACGTGGGCGACCGCCATGATGATGTCCTACTGGATCAGCACCGGTTGACTTTGAAGCAGGAGTCTTCCTAGGCTCAGAGCATTGTAAATTGCCCTTAGCTCCAGTATATTCATGTGGAGAGAAGTCTCCAGACTTGACCACACTTCCTTGGAAATTTTTTCCCTGTGTGACTACTCCCCAGCCTCTCAGGCTGGTATCCGTGGTCCCCAGAACACAGTCCTGAATGCTGAGTGTGCTGCCCTCTAAAAGATGAGCACTCTGCAGCCCCCACAGAAGAGACACCCTTGTCCTTGGAGACAGGATTATCCGCTGATGCATCTGAAAATGCGATCCGGACCATTCGTCCAGCAAATCCCCTGAGATCTGCCGAATGGAATCGCTTCGTAAGAAGCCACCATTTTTCCAGGACTCCTGTGCATTGATGCACTGATACTTGGCCTGGTTTTAGGAGGTTTCTGACTAGGTCGAATAACTCCTTGGCTTTTTCCTCCCGGAGGAACACCTTTTTCTGGACTATGCCCAGAATCATTCCTAGGAACAGCAGACGTATCGTCGGAAAACAGCTGCGATTCTTGGAATATTTAGAATCCAGTCGTGCTGTCGTAGAACTACTTTAGATAGTGCTCTTCCGACCTCCAACTGTTCTCTGGAACTTGCCCTTTTCAGGATATCGTCCAAGTAAGGGATAATTTAGATGCCTTTTTTCTTTGAAGAAACATCTTTTCGGCCATTACCTTGGTAAAAGGCCCGGGGTGCCGTGGATAATTCAAACGGCATCGTCTGAAACTGATATTGACAGTTCTGTACCACGAACCAGAGGTACCCTTGTTGAGAAGGGCAAATTTGGACATGGAGGTAATCCTTGATGTCCAGGGACACCATATAGTCCCCTTTTTTCCGGTTCGCTATCACTGCTCTGAGTGACTCCATCTCGATTTGAACCTTTTATGTAAGTGTTCAAAGATTTCAGTTTAGACTATGTCTCACCAAGCCGTCTGGCTTCAGTACCACAATATAGTGTGGAAAAATAATACCCTTTTCCTTGTTGTAGGAGGGGTACTTTGATTATCACCTGCTGGATATACAGCTTGTGAATTTTTTCCAATGCTGCCTCCCTGTCGGAGGGAGCCGTTGGTAAAGCAGACTTCAGAAACCTGCGAGGAGAAGATGTCTCGACTCTCCAATCTGTACCCCTGGGATAATACTTGTACTATCTAGGGGTCAACCTGCGAGTGATCCCACTGCGCGCTGAGACTCTTGAGACTACCCCCCCACCTTGAGTCCGCTTGCACGGCCCCAGCGTCATGCTGAGGACTTGGCAGACGCGGTGGAGGGCTTCTTTTCCTGGGAAGGGGCTGCCTGCTGCAGTCTACTTCCCTTACCTCTATGTCTGGGCAGATATGACTGGCCTTTTGCCTGCATGCCCTCATGGGAAAGGAAGGATTGAGGCTGAAAAGACGGTGTCTTTTTCAGCTGAGATGTAACTTGGGGTAAAAAGGTTGGATTTCCCAGCTGTTGCCGTGGTCCCCAGGTCCGATGGACCGACCCCAACTAACTCCTTCCCTTTATACGGCAATACTTCCATGTGCCGTATGGGATCTGTATCACCTGACCACTGTCGTGTCCATGACATCTTCTGGGTGATATGGACAACGTACTTATCTTGATGCCAGAGAGCAAATATCCCTCTGTGCATCTCACGTACATATATATAGAATGCATCCTATTAAATGCTCTATATGAATAAAATATTTTCAGTCAGGGAATCCGACCAAGCCAACCCAGCACTGCATCTCCAGGCTGATGGCGATCGCTGGTCGCAGTATAACCACCGTATGTGTGTATATACTTTTTAGGATATCTTTCCAGCTTCCTATCAGCTGGCTCCTTGAGGGCGGCCGTATCTGGAGACGGTAACGCCACTTGATAAGCGTGTGAGCGCCTTATCACCCTAAGGGGTGTTTCCCAACGCGCCCTAATTTCTGGCGGGAAAGGGTATAACGCCAATATTTGCTATCGGGGTAACCCCACGCATCATCACACACTTCATTTTATTTTATCTGATTCAGGAAAAACTACAGGTAGTTTTTTCACTCCCACATAATACCCTTTTTTGTGGTACGTGTAGTATCAGAAATATGCAACACCTCCTTCATTGCCCTTAACGTGTGGCCCTAATGAGAAATACGTTTGTTTATTCACCGTCGACACTGGATTCAGTGTCCGTGTCTGTGTCTGTGTCGACCGACTGAGGTAAATGGGCGTTTTTAACGCCCCTGACGGTGTTTCTGAGACGCCTGGACCGGTACTAATAGTTTGTCGGCCGTCTCACGTCGTCAACCGACCTTGCAGCGTGTTGACATTCTCACGTAATTCCCTAAATAAGCCATCCATTCCGGTGTCGACTCCCTAGAGAGTGACATCACCATTACAGGCAATTTCTCCGCCTCCTCACCAACATCGTCCTCATACATGTCGACACACACGTACCGACACACAGCACACACACCGGGAATGCTCTGACAGAGGACAGGACCCACACTAGCCCTTTGGGGAGACAGAGGGAGAGTTTGCCAGCACACACCAAAACGCTATAATTATATAGGGACAACCTTATATAAGTGTTTTCCCTTATAGCATCTTTATATATATATATATCTCAATATCGCCAAAATCAGTGCCCCCCCTCTCTGTTTTAACCCTGTTTCTGTAGTGCAGTGCAGGGGAGAGCCTGGGAGCCTTCTCTCCAGGCTTTCTGTGAGAGAAAATGGCGCTGTGTGCTGAGGAGATAGGCCCCGCCCCTTTTTCGGCGGGCTCGTCTCCCGCTATTTAGTGAATCTTGGCAGGGGTTAAATATCTCCATATAGCCTCTGGGGGCTATATGTGAGGTATTTTTCGCCAAAAAAGGTTTTCATTTGCCTCCCAGGGCGCCCCCCTCCCAGCGCCCTGCACCCTCAGTGACTGCCGTGTGAAGTGTGCTGAGAGGAAAATGGCGCACAGCTGCAGTGCTGTGCGCTACCTTTAGAAGACTGCAGGAGTCTTCAGCCGCCGATTCTGGACCTCTTCTTACTTCAGCATCTGCAAGGGGGCCGGCGGCGCGGCTCCGGTGACCATCCAGGCTGTACCTGTGATCGTCCCTCTGGAGCTGATGTCCAGTAGCCAAGAAGCCAATCCATCCTGCACGCAGGTGAGTTCACTCCTTCTCCCCTAAGTCCCTCGTTGCAGTGATCCTGTTGCCAGCAGGACTCACTGTAAAATAAAAAACCTAAGCTAAACTTTCTCTAAGCAGCTCTTTAGGAGAGCCACCTATATTGCACCCTTCTCGGCCGGGCACAAAAATCTAACTGGAGTCTGGAGGAGGGTCATAGGGGGAGGAGCCAGTGCACACCACCTGATCGGAAAGCTTTACTTTTTGTGCCCTGTCTCCTGCGGAGCCGCTATTCCCCATGGTCCTTTCAGGAACCCCAGCATCCACAAGGACGATAGAGAAATAATAAAATTAGTTGGGGGGCTTACTGTTGTGCCTAGGGATGCCCTCACCCCTAAATCTGCACACTCCTTATATATGTACTCGTGGTAACATGTTCCCGGACTTGCAGCTACATTTACAGTGATGTACCTGGAAATGTGGGGTGTGCGCGAAGGAGATCAAAGACTCTGGTACAGTGTTTACATATTTCCTCACACATCGCTGGATAACGGCCATGCCACTGGGACAAGTAGTTTGGGGCTGCTGAATGGATACTGGCCAGTCCCTCCAGGCTGCAGGGTGTGCGGACAGAGGACAATTGGTCCCATGTGCACCCAGGACCATTGGTGTATCTATAATGGGTGCAAGGGGTGCAGTCCAGGGGGGCCACACACCACATACCCTGCACCCATTTCATTATACACACCTCTCCATCAGCCCTGCGCTGGCTGCAGATATCACTCAGAAAATGGCTGCCGTGGCTATTTTCCGGTGATTTGCACATGTGCAATAGAAATGTACTCGGTAGTGTGTAACAGGTGCCATATTCCCAGAGATCTGCGCAACGCACCATGCCCGAGTCCACTGCACCACCGGAAAGGAAGGGGCCCAATCAGAGACTACACGCGAGCCCCCTCCTCTCTTAAAGCGCCTCTGCCCAGAACAGATATTTCACTGGAAAGAGAGGGGTTTTTTTTGGAGCAGACATACCGCTTGCCATTTACTCAAGGGTTTTTTGGGGGTTATTTCTCAGTTATGGACTTCTGGCACCTTGGGTTTGTATATTGGATGATGCAGAGTGCCTAACTTTATCTATTTTTGGATTGTGGGAGGAAACCATTTTAAACCTATCCAAGAATGGGGAGAATATCCAAACTCCACACAGTTAGGGTCACGGTGGAAATTGAACCTAAGACCTCAGTGCTGTGAGGCAGTAATACTAACCACTACACCATCCATGCTGTCCCAAATCAATATCTATCTATCTATCTATCTATCTATCTATCTATCTATCTATCTATCTATCTATCTATCTATCTATCTATCTATCTATCCACAGAAGGGTATACACAGAAGGATAGACAATAGCTTGTCAGAAGCTAGTGTAAGCTCCTTTGTGTTGATGTCGCAGAATGCCTGAGGTTCGTGTATCCAGAGCTGAGTAACTGGATTATGCTGGGCAGACATCACCCGCACTATACTGTATATACCGCACTGTACAAGGATGCTGCAGGGAACAGTGAGGAAGAGGAATCACTAGGAGCTGACAGGAAAAGGAGCATAGGGGCTCATCATATCCATGTTACTGCTTGGTTAGGGCATGGGGTATACTGTACGTAATATACTAATACCATCAGAACGAACAGCGAAGAGAACATAGTGGTGCGTACACACTCCGGAGTTATGCAGAGCACAGCAACAATTCCCCAATACGTTGTATACAGAGTGCTGCTTTCAGTATGACTGGTAACATATCACTTGTAATATATACAGATACCGCAGGTCACAGCGAGAAAGCAACAAATGGGTGCAGTAATTGGATGAACTATGAATAGCTACACACCGCGCTGTGAGCATTGCATGTGATGAATGCAGGGTCAGGATGGAGCGTTATAATTACCTGTGTGTCAGTCAGTGTAGAGTGCAGTCTCCGGACAGAGTGATGGGGATCCGGGGGCACCGAGCTGTCATGGGGACTTGTACAATGCGTTTCCAGCCAGCAGATGTGATTTGGGCGAATAATCCCCTTGATAGAGCAGATCGGATCCGTCTTCGAAGCCACCTCAGCAGCAGTGATGTACAGAACACAGGCTCCCCACCCCTCCAAAGGGATTACACCAAAGCATCAAATCGTAACCTCTGTCTTTGTCTTCAGGCTGCTAGGAACAATGCAGAATAATGCACCAGCAGCACAGATCCAGAGCTAGATTATCCACAACAGCCCCGCTGTCTGGGAGGCTGCTAGTAAGCAGACTGACTGATGTGTGCACAGGGCTGGCCATATGATGGCATGCAAATAAACTGACCTACATTATGTCACTATATAGGTGCCCCTGGGGGTTCTTCTTAGTCTTGCATTATAAGTACACTGTCCTGCTACTATCACTACACGCTAAAGTAAATAGGTAGACGTGTGGAGTGAGGGGAGAGCAGGATATTGAGATGAAAGTGCCAGCCTCTCTCTTCCATTCAGTGGCTGCTGCTGGGCACTGCAAGCTCCTATCCTCCCCTATCTAACTGCAACTGCAGGGAAACTGGTGAGGTCATAGGAGGTGGGGAGGAGAGAATAGAGTGTCTGTTCCTGCATGCAGCACACATCCAACCTATTTACAACCACAGCATGATGATTGCCATCACCAACTGATTAATGAGCACTGAGATTGGTGCAAGTGCATTAGATGCTGGAGATGTGAAAAGGGAATAACCACACATCATAGTATAGGGAAAGTCTGTTTGAGAGTTACTGTACAATTGTTGTCTGATGCAGGGCAGCAGAGAGCCTGGCTGGGCCCAGGTACTAATAGGGGTGTGTGCCTGGTATAATCGCAGGAGGCATGGCCAACCAGGCTAAGGAAAAAATACAGTAAAAATAAGATTTTAAACCTACCGGAAAATCTATTTCTCCTAGTCCGTAGAGGATGCTGGGGACTCCGTAAGGACCATGGGGTATAGACGGGCTCCGCAGGAGATAGGGCACCCAAAAAGAACTTTGACTATGGGTGTGCACTGGCTCCTCCCTCTATGCCCCTCCTCCAGACCTCAGTTAGAGAACTGTGCCCAGAGGAGATGGACAATACAAGGCAGGATTTAGCAATCCAAGGGCAAGATTCATACCAGCCCACACCAATCATACCATGTAACCTGGAACAAACATAACCAGTTAACAGTATGAACAAACGACAGTAACGGTCCAAGACCTATGTCAACTGTAACATAACCCTTATGTAAGCAACAACTATATACAAGTCTTACAGAGTTTCCGCACTGGGACGGGCGCCCAGCATCCTCTACGGACTAGGAGAAATAGATTTACCGGTAGGTTTAAAATCTTATTTTCTCTTACGTCCTAGAGGATGCTGGGGACTCCGTAAGGACCATGGGGTTTATACCAAAGCATCCAATCGGGCGGGAGAGTGCAGATGACTCTGCAGCACCGACTGAGCAAACGCTAGGTCCTCATCAGCCAGGGTATCAAACTTGTAGAATTTAGCAAAAGTGTTTGACCCCGACCACGTCGCCGCTCGGCAAAGTTGTAAAGCCGAGACGCCTCGGGCAGCCGCCCAAGAAGAGCCCACCTTCCTAGTGGAATGGGCCTTAACCGAATTTGGTACCGGCAATCCAGCCGAAGAGTGAGCCTGCTGAATCGTATTACAGATCCAGCGAGCAATAGTCTGCTTTGAAGCAGGAGCGCCAATCTTATTGGTCGCATACATGACAAACAGAGCCTCTGTTTTCCTAATTCTAGCCGTCCTGGCTACATAAATCTTTAAGGCCCTGACTACGTCCAGGGATCTGGAATCCTCCAGGTCACCAGTAGCCACAGGCACCACAATAGGTTGATTCATATGGAACGACGAAACCACTTTAGGCAAAAATTGCGGACGTGTCCTCAATTCAGCTCGATCCACATGAAAAATCAAGTAGGGGCTCTTGTGTGATAGAGCCGCCAATTCTGACACTCGCCTTGCAGATGCTAAGGCCAACAACATTACCACCTTCCAGGTAAGAAATTTCAATTCAACCTTGTTAAGCGGTTCAAACCAGTGTGATTTTAGGAACTGCAACACCACGTTCAGGTCCCATGGTGCCACTGGAGGCACAAAAGGGGGCTGGATGTGCAGCACTCCCTTTACAAACGTCTGGACTTCTGGAAGAGAAGCCAATTCCTTCTGAAAGAAAATCGAGAGGGCCGAAATCTGTACCTTAACCGAGCCTAATTTCAGGCCCATATCCACTCCTGTCTGTAGGAAGTGGAGAAGACGACCCAAATGAAAATCTTCCATAGGTGCATTCTTGGTCTCACACCAAGACACATACTTTCGCCAGATACGGTGATAATGTTTTATCGTCACCTCCTTCCTAGCCTTTATTAAAGTAGGGATGACCTCTTCCGGAATCCCCTTTTTTGCTAGGATTCGGCGTTCAACCGCCATGCCGTCAAACGTAACCGCGGTAAGTTTTGAAATACACAGGGCCCCTGCTGCAACAGGTCTTCCCTCAGAGGAAGAGGCCAGGGGTCTCCTGTGAGCATCTCTTGTAGATCCGAGTACCAAGCCCTTCGAGGCCAGTCTGGGACAACGAGTATCGTCTGTACTCTTCTTCGTCTTATGATCCTCAACACTTTCGTGATGAGAGGAAGAGGAGGGAACACGTAGACCGATTCGACCACCCACGGTGTTACCAGTGCGTCTACTGCTACTGCCTGAGGGTCCCGAGACCTGGCGCAATACCTCCAAAGTTTTTTGTTGAGGCGTGACGCCATCATGTCTATTTGAGGAGTTCCCCAAAGACGTGTTACGTCTGCAAAGACTTCTTGATGAAGTCCCCACTCTCCTGGATGGAGATCGTGTCTGCTGAGGAAGTCTGCTTCCCAGTTGTCCACTCCCGTAATGAAGACAGCCGACAGAGCGCTTACATGATTTTCCGCCCAGCGAAGGATCCTTGTGGCTTCCGCCATTGCGATTCTGCTTCTTGTCCCGCCTTGGCGGTTCACATGAGCCACTGCTGTGACATTGTCTGATTGAATCAGAACCGGAAGGTTTCGAAGAAAACTCTCCGCTTGTCGAAGGCCGTTGTAAATAGCCCTGAGTTCCAACACATTGATGTGTAGACAGGACTCCTGGTCTGACCAAAGACCCTGAAAAGTCTTTCCCTGTGTGACCGCTCCCCATCCTCGGAGGCTCGCATCCGTGGTAACCAGGATCCAGTCCTGAATCCCGAACCGGCGACCCTCCAGCAGGTGAGCACTCTGCAACCACCACAGGAGGGACACTCTGGTTCCTGGGGACAGAGTTATTTTCCGATGTAAATGCAGATGGGACCCGGACCACTTGTCCAGAAGGTCCCATTGAAAAGTCCTTGCATGGAACCTTCCGAAGGGAATGGCCTCGTAGGCCGCCACCATTTTCCCCAGAACTCGAGTGCATTGGTGAACTGACACCCTTTTCGGTTTTAGCAGGTCTTTGACCATGTTCTGGATGTCTTGGGCTTTCTCTATTGGGAGGAAAACCTTCATTTGTTCCGTATCCAGTATCATACCTAGGAACGGTAGACAAGTTGTCGGAATCAACTGTGACTTCGGTAGATTTAGAATCCAACCGTGTTGCTGGAGCACTCTCAGAGAGAGCGCCACACTGCTCAGTAATTTCTCTCTTGATCTCGCTTTTATCATGAGATCGTCCAAGTATGGGATAATTGTGACTCCATGCTTGCGCAGGACCACCATCATTTCCGCCATTATCTTGGTGAAAATCCTCGGGGCCGTGGAAAGTCCAAACGGCAACGTCTGAAATTGGTAATGACAATCCTGTACAGCGAATCTCAGGTATTCCTGATGGGGGGCATATATGGGGACATGAAGGTACGCATCCTTTATGTCCAGAGACACCATAAACTCCCCCTCCTCCATGTTGGCTATTATCGCTCTGAGTGATTCCATTTTGAATTTGAATCTTTTTATGTACAGGTTTAGGGATTTCAGATTCAAAATCGGTCTGACCGAACCGTCCGGTTTCGGGACCTCAAATAGGATTGTCACAACTGAGGGCCTGAGCTGACGGGAGGCAGCCTCAGAATCTTGGAGATCCGTCAAATTTTGCTGGCGTTGGAAGATGAAGACGTGGAGCAGAAATGGGTAAGGTGGGTGGGGTTATAGCTGGAATCACTCTGGTTGACGCACCAGACGCGCCTGATCCACGGAGAGTTGTCTGAATCCCATCCAGCCGAGTAGAGAGATCCTGGAGACAGCGGATGATGTGGCCCTGTGCAGCCTCCTGATGTTCTAGTCGGGCTGCCAGTTCTTGCATCGGCCTGGCCGCTTGATCCTGGTCTCCGGCTGGATTCATTAGGTCAGTGCTTACTGTCACAACTGAGGGCCTGAGCTGACGGGAGGCAGCCTCAGTTGTAGGGGCTGAGATGTACCGGAACCTGGGAGGTTGTATCAGACCCCTGGACATGTAAGTAACATGAATAATAACTGCCCGAAGGCGTGACCACGACAACTTGGATAAAAGTCAATGATGTTTATTATGACAACTCCGCAACACAGCAGCAGTAAAAGAAAACGTAAAAGTCAGCAAAGAATAAATACAGTTCCTGGGTACTACAGGATGGCAGGAGCCACAGGGCACTGGTAGTGTGAGATAGTTCTTATGATCTTCTAGATGGAAAGTCCTTACCAGGCCCGACTGTAGCAATGGAGATAACCCAGGATTGTGCCAGCTGGTGTTCCAGGAAAAGCTGGGTTGCTGAAGATAAAACAGCTGCTGTGGATACTGGCTGGAACCAGACTGTTGTTAGCACGGAGTGGATACTGGCTGGAACCAGTTAAATAATAAATGAACTTGGGAGCGATGAAATATGAACTGAAATGTAGAACTTGAGAGCGGAGAAATAATAATACCGGTGGAGAGTGGTAAAGTGTAGAAAGGACACCGGCCCTTTAAGGGAAGCTGTACTCTGCTGGAAGCTGAGCTGGAAGCAGGTAATGTTGTAGCTGGAAACAGATGAATCCACAATGGATTGGAGAGTCAGGCTACACCGCAGGTGGAATGCTGGTGCGGGTCTCTATGGTGGAAGTCTTGAGACAGGAGCTGGAACCTGGAAGACAATCACAGGAGAGAGACAAACAGGAACTAGGTTTGACAACCAAAGCACTGACGCCTTCCTTGCTCAGGCACAGTGTATTTATACCTGCAGCAAGGAAGGGATTGGCTAGGCAATTATGCAGATTATCAATACTAAGAACAGATTGGTGGAAATGATCAGCTGACAGAATCCAAGATGGCTGCGCCCATGCAGACACTTGGAGGGAAGTTTGGTTTGTAATCCATGTGGTAATGAAAACAGTAATGGCGGCGCCGGCCACCGGAGACAGGAGGCGCCAGGCTGACAGATGCACATCCAACCACGCGGACACAGCGGAGGCCGCGGCTGACGTAATCGCCACTCAGACACTCTGCATGCAGAAGTTCAGGGACGGCGGCGGAGGCCGCGGGAGACGCCATGCCAGGTGTAATATGGCGTTTACTGTGACAGCGTCCCAGAGTGACAGGAGAGGATACAGGAATGTACACATCAGGATAACAGATGGGATCCGGTCCTGGAGCGCTGAGCCAGCCTTAGGAGGCATCTGATGGGTAAGAAATGGCGTCCAGATACCCGGATCATGACAAGGATTGAGTAGTAACCTCTTCCCTGCTGGTGCAGGGGAACCTTGATTATCACTTGCTGTATACACAGCGTTTGAATTGCAGCTAACACTACATCCCATTCCGATGTGGAAGCTGGTAGGGCCGACTTGAAAAATCGGCGCGGGGGCACCTTCTCGAATTCCAGTTTGTAACCCTGTGAAACTATTTCCAACACCCAGGGATTCAGGTCCGATCTGACCCAGGCCTGACTGAAAAGTCGAAGACGTGCCCCCACTGGTGCGGACTCCCTCAGGGGAGCCCCAGCGTCATGCTGTGGGTTTTGGAGCAGCCGGGGAGGACTTTTGTTCCTGGGCACCTGCCGAAGCAGGTGCTCTCTTGCCTCTGCCCTTACCTCTGGCGAGGAAAGAGGATCCCCGACCTCTTTTGGACTTGTGCGACCGAAAGGACTGCACCTGAAAAGGTGTTGCTTTCTTTTGCTGTTGGGGAATATATGGTCAAAAATTTGATTTACCTGCTGTAGCTGTGGAAACCAGGTCCGTCAGCCCATCCCCAAACAATACATCACCCTTATAGGGTAGTACTTCCATATGTTTTTTGGAATCCGCATCACCCGTCCATTGGCGAGTCCATAAGGATCTTCTCACGGAGATAGACATGGCATTGGCCCTAGAAGCTAGCAATCCAATGTCCCTTTGAGCATCCCTCATAAACAAGACTGCGTCTTTTATATGTGCTAGAGTTAGGAATATAGTATCCTTATCCATAGTATCAAATTGATCTGTCAGCTCATCTATCCAAGCTGCAATTGCGCTACACACCCATGCCGACGCAATCGTCGGTCTTAGCACAGCACCCGTATGAGAATAAATGCCCTTTAAGGTAGTTTCTTGCCTGCGATCTGCAGGGTCCTTAAGGGCCGCTGTGTCAGGAGACGGTAGCGCCACTTTCTTGGACAAGCGCGTCAGGGCCTTGTCCACAGTGGGGGGGTAATTCCCAAATCTCCCTGTCCTGCTTAGGGAAAGGGTATGCCATAAAAATTATTTTGGGGATCTGCGGCCTTTTATCCGGAGTCTCCCAAGCTTTTCCAAAGAACTCATTTAATTCATGAGATGTTGGAAAATTAATAATCTGTTTCTTTTCCTTAAACATGTGTACCCTTGTGTCGGGGACCAAGGGTTCATCCACAATATGCAACAATCCCTTATTGTCACAATCATACACTGAATAGTTTTAGTCACCCTAGGGTGCAATTTTACTTCATCATAGTCGACACTGGAATCAGAATCCGTGTCGGTAGTAGTGTCTTGTGTTAAGGGACGCTTTTGAGACCCCGACGGGCCCTGTGAGTCGGTCCAATCTGAGGACTGACCGCCTGATGTCCCCCCTAAACCAGCCTTATCAAGCCTTTTATGTAAAGATGTCACACTTGCATGCAACGTATGCCACATGTCCATCAAATCTGGAGTCGGCACAACCGACGGGGACACACCACTCATTTGCTCCACCTCCTCCTTGGAGAAGCCTTCCGCCTCAGACATGTCGACACACACGTACCGAAACCCCACACACACAGGGAGTTACCTATAAGGGGACAAAACCCCAACCAGGCCCTTAGGAGAGACAGAGAGATAGAGTATGCCAGCACACACCCAGCGCTTAAAAACACTGGAATATATGACCAGATAGCGCTGTTATATGTTTATAATTGTAATCTCCACTCACTGCGTCGCCAAAGTGCCCCCCTCCTCCTTTTTCCAACCTGTGAAGCTCAGCAGGAGAGAGAACAGGGAGCCAGCGTTTTATCATGCAGCCTCTGTGGAGAAAATGGCGCTAGTTAGTGCTGAGGATCAAGCCCCGCCCACCCGACGGCGAGCTTCGGTCCCATCATCATTTACTGTCCCACAGCCTAATCCATCGTATTTATGGCCAAATTGAGGTTTATTGCTGCCCAGGGCACCCCCCCCCGTGCGCCCTGCACCCTTCAGTGCCTGCTTGTGTGTGTGTGTGACTGGGAGCAATGGCACGCAGCTTACCGCTGCACACTTACCTCATGAAGATCTGATGTCTTCTTCCGCCTGAAGTCTTTTCCTCAATACTCACCCGGCTTCTATCTTCGGCATCTGTGAGGAGGACGGCGGCGCGGCTCCGGGACGAACCCCAGGTGAGACCTGTGTTCCGACTCCCTCTGGAGCTAATGGTGTCCAGTAGCCTAGAAACAGTGCCCAACTTTACAAGCCAGCTCTGCTTCTCTCTCCTCGGTCCCACAATGCAGGGAGCCTGTTGCCAACAGGACTCCCTGAAAATAAAAAACCTAACAAAATTCTTTTCCCACAGAAAACTCTGGAGAGCTCTCTGCAGTGCACCCATTCTCCTCTGGGCACAAGATCTAACTGAGGTCTGGAGGAGGGGCATAGAGGGAGGAGCCAGTGCACACCCATAGTCAAAGTTCTTTTTAGGTGCCCTATCTCCTGCGGAGCCCGTCTATACCCCATGGTCCTTAGGGAGTCCCCAGCATCCTCTAGGACGTAAGAGAAATAGTACTTTTAGCGCCTCCATGGCCACACTGCAGCTCAACACACAGCAGTGTGTGCTGGGCAGAGCCGGCAACAGAAATCTTGGGGCCCCATACAGTGATATCTCTGGGGCCCCCTAAGATGATATATATATATATATATGTGTGTATTTATTTATTAAAGCGCAACAGAATTTGCGCTATATAAGAAACTGTTAAAAAATTATTTCTATATATATATATATATATATATATATTTATATAAATATATAAATATGTATATCTCTCCTTCCTCCCCCCCACACAGCACAGTCTGTCTCTCCCTCTCTCCTTCCTCCCACACATGACACACCCGACAGTCTGTCTCTCCCCAATGACTCCATGCTGCATTCCAAGCCCCCCCCCCCCCCCCCCCCCAGTCCATCCCAAAGCCTCACCAAGCCACTCTTACCCCGGGGAGAGACTCGCCTGTGCTGCTCAGCCCAGACCAGAACAGCAGACCCTATCAGAAGAGGCCAATGCAGGGCACAGGAATCCTGACCAGCGGAGCTGCTGCCATGTCCCGTACCTGCCTGCAACAGAGCAGAACCTGTAAGAGCGGATACACACTTGCTCCGCAGTCACTTTGTGTGAGAGGCTCCTGTCACTCCAAGGCTGTGGCCATGATGCCTACAGCTCGCTGCCCTATTTGGACAAGACGGCTCACATCCCTGTCGGGTACTTAACAGCATATACTTGCGGCCCCTCTGATCCTTGGGGCCCAGTACAGTTGTCCCCGTTGAACCCCCTGTCGCCGGCCCTGGTGCTGGGCTGAGAAAAACTTCAGTTGCCGCTGCTAGACAAGGGGGAGGGGGGGGGTTGCACTACCATAATGGTAGGCAAGGGCCTGATGTATGAACCAATAATGAAGAACTATAGGTTCCAGCATATCCACGTCTGTCAGAGCATCCTGGCACTTGTAGAAATAAGATTTTAAATAAAACACTGACACAGATAACAGTTTTGTTAAAATAAATGGGAAGTACTTTGCAGATGATAACAGAGTCGATAATTACTATGTAGACAGTGTAATGCTAATTAAAGAATTTTAATTGTGTCTGCATTATAGCTTTATGTGTGAAGCTTTACCAGCATCTGTACCGCTATAATGCAGACATGGTTAAATCTTTATCTAGCACTAGTGCCACAACTGGCATCGGGAACTCTG
Source organism: Pseudophryne corroboree (assembly GCF_028390025.1). NCBI lineage: Eukaryota > Metazoa > Chordata > Amphibia > Anura > Myobatrachidae > Pseudophryne > Pseudophryne corroboree. The sequence goes on along the minus strand of NC_086447.1, from coordinate 379,980,085 downwards.
CGTTATGCTGTCCTTATAGTAATTGCCAACATTGTTACCAATTCCAAAATAAACACTCCTATACACACTCTCTTCTACCAAGTTGTTACAGTACATACCTAAATCCAAGGGTATTCCCTATTCCTGGGAATAAAAAGATTCTCCGAGCATGCTGACTTAACAAGAAGAATTTAAAAAAATAGAACAGTGAAGAGGTGGAGGTGAGTGATAGAAATGTACAGTAGTCAATCAAAAAATATTTTCACCATGTGTAATAGGTGCATACATTTAGTTATACATAAAAATGTAACAATTAAAGCATAACTATGAAATAGCCATAAAGAAATTTTGGTATCAACATGAAAAAATAGTAACAATTTAAGAGCAACTGTGTCACAAGGAGCCACAAAACGAATGACAAACCAGGTGAAATGTGAATTTGCTACCACAACAACCCCTAGCTTGGTTTACAGTCCTACCTGATAACTCTATGAATTGTGGATTAATCCCTTCACTTAGGAGTAAGTTTGGAGCTCGTCATCTGTGTATACCTTAAATTGATGTCAGTTTAAAGTAAAATAGATAAAAAAGTATTGCCAGAAAAGTCCCTCTATCCCCCCAATCCCGGCACCTAGAGAGATAGGAGTCCCCTCTTTCAAACAGCTAGTGTCTGTGATCATTGCAGAAATATAACCTGGTTTCCAAAAATAAACAAGCACCCATTTTAGAAAGAGGGGAGAACCCTCTTTTAAATGATTCATATATACATATAAAACTGCACAGGCAGGTCACCGTTTGCCCCTAAGCCAGAGGCATATTTTCAGGGGGGCGATCTTACCTGACTCTGGTAAGTGGTACCCTCCTATCCAGGAATGCCATCTTCCCAATAATTTTCAGGAAATTGGCGGATGTGCACTACAGGGGAAAGTGCCATCCTTCCTGAAGATGTCACTGGAAAGATGGCATCACCCAGAGGAGAGACATGCTTGCCAGAGCAAGCCTGAGCCTGGATAATTAGCAGCACACCATCAAAAAGCTCAGCAACATCATCTCTGCCCAGGTGTGGTCTCTACATGCACAGTGGTTATGCAAGGAGACCCTCTGATGATCATCTAATAGGAAAATGATTTGCTACTTATTACATTACATTAATGTTTGTTACACTGGGTGTAGTACGGCTGACCGGCGGTCAGCTTACCGACGCCGGGATCCCGGCAGCATACCGACGCCGGGATCCCGGCGGGGAGGGGCGAGTGCAGCATGCCCCTTGCGGGCTCGCTGCGCTCGCCACACTGCGGGCTCTGTGGCGACCTGCGGTCGCCACGGGTTCTATTCCCACTCTATGGGTGTCGTGGACACCCACGACTGGAAATAGTCCCTGTTGGTCGGCATGCCGACCATCGGGAAAGTGACCCGTCGGGCTGGTGGAGGAGGTCATGTGACTGTCGGTCAGCTGACCGGCGGTCACATGAATACCACCCGTTACACTTACCTTATAACTGTGTTTTTTTTTAAATATGTTTATATAGTCATATGCTTAAGGTGCATACACACGGAGCGATATAACTGAGCGATTTTGACTATATAGTCAAAATCGCTCAGAAAGTTAGTGCAGATCGCTCCGTGTGTATACAGGCAGCGATAGCGATGCGCGTCCCCGCTAGGTCGCTATCGCTGGGAAAAATAGTCAGTGCAGGCAAGTCAATTTTGGCTATGTCGCTGCAAAAGTAAAGGGGGGTACTCACGGGAGAGATGTGTGCTGAGCGATCTTAACACAGACCGCTCAGCACACATCTCTCACCCCGCTCAGCACAGCGCGATGTGCTGAGCGAGGGGGAAAGCCGACGGGGGGGGCCGCTCACTTCACACAACGGTGAAGTGAGCGACCCGCTAGATTGAGCCTGCATGCAGCTCAATCTAGCATCGGCGATAGCGATGCGCGGGGCCGCGCATCGCTATCGCTGGAGGGCATACACACGGCAGATCCGTGCTTAAAATCTAAGCAATCTAGCAAGATTGCTTAGATTTTAAGTACGGATCTCTCCGTGTGTACCCCCCTTAAGTCAAAATCGCTAATACTTTAAGAGGCCAGCGATTTTTCCCAGCGATAGCGATGTTGCAGGCGACGGTGGTGCGGGCGGCGGCGGGTTGTGGCGGCGGTGCGGGCGGCGGCGGGTTGCGGTGGCGGTGTGGGCGACGGCGGGTTGCGGCGGCGGTGCGGGCGGCGGCGGGTTGCGGTATGGGCGGCGGTGGGTTGCGGTGGCGGTGTGGGCGGCGGCGGTGCGGGCGGCGGCGGGTTGCGGCAGCGGTGCGGGCGGGGGAAATTTACCTTTATCTTGCAGAGTTTGGCAGCGGAGCGGTACCAGTTTCAAAAATGGCGCCTCAGCGTCATTTTTGAAATTCAAGATGGCCGCCGCGAGCCAATCACGGCTCGCCGCGTCATCGCCCCGCCCCCTCCCGCTGACTTATATAAGTCAGCGCGAGGCAGCGGCTTTCAGTCCGACGGCGGAGGAGGAGCGGAGAAGAGCTCCTGAAGACTGAGACGCCGTGGAAGTCCTGGATGGGCGACGGCTATGCAAAAGAGCTTAGCAGCCGCCGCCCACCAGGTGAAGACGCCGAAGCAAGACTCCAGAAGCCCTGGGGAGGTGGCGCCCCCCCAGGTGAAGACGTCGGAAGCCCTGGGAAGGCGGCGGCCATGCAAAAGAGCTTAAAGGCCGCCGCCCCCAGGTGAAGACCCAGTTTAATAAAGGATTTTTTAAAGAATGTGTCGTGTTTTTTTTTCAATATTTTCTTTACAGGTGGACTACAGGTGCCAGCGGGCCCTTTATGTCCGGGCATGCTGGCACTTGTGGTTCTCCAAGTGCCAGCATGCTGGGGCAGGCTTGCTGGGACCTGTAGGCCACCTGTAAAGAACAATATTACTATTGAAAGGCTATCAGCCTCCCATCCACCGCCCACGGATGGGGGGGACAGCCTCGGGCTTCACCCCTGGCCCTTGGGTGGCTGGAGGGGGGGACCCCTTGATTTAAGGGGTCCTCACTCCTCCAGTGTACCCCGGCCAGGGGTGACTAGTTGGGGGGGTAATGGCACGGCCGCAGGGACCAATATAAAAGTGTCCCCCGGCTGTGGCATTATCTCCCTGGCTAGTGGAGCCCGGTGCTGGTTTGAAAAATACGGGGGACCCCTATGTCTTTTGTCCCCCGTATTTTTTAAACCAGGACCGGACGCAGAGCCCGGTGCTGGTTGTCTAAATATAGGGGAACCCTACTCATTTTTTCCTCTGTATTTTAACAACCAGGACTGGCTCAAAGAGCCCGAGGCTGGTTTTACATAGGAGGGGGGACCCCACGCAAAAAAAATTTTTTTACTTTTAGCTATTTAAATACCAGCCACCCTGTAAAATCGTCCTATATATGACACATCCCCTTATTTAAATGAGATAGTCAAAATCTCCCATAGCCAAAATCTCTTGCATAGTTAGTCAAAATCTCTGGTAAAGTTAGTCTCCCTTGAACTGGCAGTAGGAGATTTTGACTAACTTTACCAGAGATTTTGTCTAACTATGCAAGAGATTTTGGCTATGGGAGATTTTGGCTATGGGAGATTTTGACTATCTCATTTAAATAAGGGGATGAGTGTCATATATAGGACGATTTTACAGGGTGGCTGGTATTTAAATAGCTGAAAGTTAAAAAAAATGTTTGCGTGGGGTCCCCCCTCCTATGTAAAACCAGCCTCGGGCTCTTTGAGCCAGTCCTGGTTGTTAAAATACAGAGGAAAAAATGAGTAGGGTTCCCCCATATTTAGACAACCAGCACCGGGCTCTGCGTCCGGTCCTGGTTTAAAAAATACGGGGGACAAAAGACATAGGGGTCCCCCGTATTTTCCAAACCAGCACCGGGCTCCACTAGCCAGGGAGATAATGCCACAGCCGGGGGACACTTTTATATTGGTCCCTGCGGCCGTGCCATTACCCCCCCAACTAGTCACCCCTGGCCGGGGTACACTGGAGGAGTGAGGACCCCTTAAATCAAGGAGTCCCCCCCTCCAGCCACCCAAGGGCCAGGGGTGAAGCCCGAGGCTGTCCCCCCCATCCGTGGCCCGGTGGATGGGAGGCTGATAGCCTTTCAATAGTAATATTGTTCTTTACAGGAGGCCTACAGGTCCCAGCAAGCCTGCCCCAGCATGTTGGCACTTGGAGAACCACAAGTGCCAGCATGCCCGGACATAAAGGGCCCGCTGGCACCTGTAGTCCACCTGTAAAGAAAATATAAAAAAAAAACACAACACATTCTTTTAAAAATCCTTTATTAAACTGGGTCTTCACCTGGGGGCGGCGGCCTTTAAGCTCTTTTGCATGGCCGCCGCCTTCCCAGGGCTTCCGGCGTCTTCACCTGGGGGGGCGCCACCTCCCCAGGGCTTCTGGTGTCTTGCTCCGGCGTCTTCACCTGGTGGGCGGCGGCTGCTAAGCTCTTTTGCATAGCCGCCGCCCATCCAGGACTTCCACGACGTCTTCACCTGGGAGGCGCGGCCTTTAAGCTCTTTTGCATGGCCGCCGCCTTCCCAGGACTTCCAGCATCTTCACCTGGTGGGCGGCGGCTGCTAAGCTCTTTTGCATAGCCGCCGCCCATCCAGGACTTCCACGGCGTCTTCAGGAGCTCTTCTCCGCTCCTCCTCCGCCGTCGGACTGACAGCCGCTGCCTCGCGCTGACTTATATAAGTCAGCGGGAGGGGGCGGGGCGATGACGCGGCGAGCCGTGATTGGCTCGCGGCGGCCATCTTGAATTTCAAAAATGACGCTGAGGCGCCATTTTTGAAACTGGTACCGCTCCGCTGCCAAACTCTGCAATAGAAAGGTAAATTTCCCCCGCCCGCACCGCTGCCGCAACCCGCCGCACCGCCACCGCAACCCACCGCCGCCGCAACCCGCCGTCGCCCACACCGCCACCGCAACCCGCCGCCACCCGCACCGCCGCCACAACCCGCCGCCACAACCCACCGCCGCCTGCACATCGCTATCGCTGGGAAAAATCGCTGGCCTCTTAAAGTGTTAGCGATTTTGACTAACTTTTGCAGCGACATAGCCAAAATTGACTTGCCTGCACTGACTATTTTTCCCAGCGATAGCGACCTAGCGGGGACGCGCATCGCTATCGCTGGCTGTGTACACACGGAGCGATCTGCACTAACTTTCTGAGCGATTTTGACTATATAGTCAAAATCGCTCAGTTATATCGCTCCGTGTGTATGCACCTTATAGTCAAAATCTCTCCGTGTGTATGCACCTTTACAAATGCTGAACCTAACAAAATTACTCATTTTGATTTTCTATTCTGTTTACATAAATACATTTAAACATGCAAAGTAAATAATTTACTAAAATATTATCTTCAAGTTGATATTCTGTTAAAACTCTGGTTATGTTCTGGTGCAGCACACTACTGTACAACACTAATTGCAAGTTATGGTTGCAATTAGTTTGGTAAAAGTACAAAATGACAACAGAAATGTATACTTATGTGTGAAGAAGTTGATAATAAAGGATTGCCTGACCTAGGGCCCTCATTCCGAGTTGTTGGCTCGCAAGCTGCTTTTAGCAGCTTTACACACGCTAAGCCGCCGCCTACTGGGAGTGAATCTTAGCTTCTTAAAATTGCGAACGAAAGATTCGCAATATAGCGAAAAGACATCTCTGTGCAGTTTCTGAGTAGCTCGAGACTTACTCGGCATCTGCGATCAGTTCAGTGCTTGTCGTTCCTGGTTTGATGTCATAAACACACCCAGCGTTCGCCCAGACACTCCTCCGTTTCTCCAGCCACTCCCGCGTTTTTCCCAGAAATGGTAGCGTTTTTTCGCACACACCCATAAAACGGCCAGTTTCCGCCCAGAAACACCCACTTCCTGTCAATCACATTATGATCACCAGAACGAAGAAAAAAACGTGAGTAAAAAACCTAACTGCATAGCAAATTTACTTGGCGCAGTCGCACTGCGGACATTGCGCATGCGCACTAAGCGGAAAATCGCTGCTATGCGAAAAAATTTACCGAGCGAACAACTCGGAATGACCCCCTATGTACGGTACCTCCCACTTCCTGTGCTCTGAGGGTAACAAGACCCCTACCAGCTCACTGTCTATTGCATAATCAGATGGAGAAAGTTGAAGTAATGCCAGATGATGCAATAGGCAGCAGTAAAGCACAATATCTGAGATCTTTGATAAACTATATAACAATGCTCTACCAGGTGTATCAAGAAACTAGATTTGAATACAATAGTACTAAAGTATATTGTATCTAGTGTATATAGGGGCCTCGTTGTTATTATTATTATTATTATTATTATTATTATTATTATACTCAGCAGGAGTCTGAAAAAGTGACAATAGAGTCAGAAGCCAGGAGCTACAGTGGATAGCCAGAATCACCTATGTAATTAAATAGAAAGTAAAATAATTAGAGCAATCACATTTTTTTTTTACTTTAACATATAAGATGTAACCTACCCAGCAGCTATTCCTCAGGCATTTATTTCCCCCAAAAATAGCATAGCGGAATGACTGTCTTAAGTGGTCTCAGCCCAATGCGTGTGCAGTCTATAGCTCTCAGGACATTAGGTGTGCCTGAAATACTATAAAGAACTACCCTTAGTTTATACCACTGTGAGTCCTGGCTTGGGACGCAGATTGAATTATAGTAGAGTGTCTTCAGGGATGCTATGACCTGGGTGAGATGCCAGAGGAAAGTTGGCTGTGATATGCCCACCACCCAAAAGGCAAGTGACCAGTTGCAAAAAAAATGCAGAGCACACAGCAGCTTGTGCAGACCTTATGTGGCTTGTGACCATGCCCTGTCTGGCTCAAGCTGATCCTTGGTGAGGTCATACAGACTCATTAAGTTGGAGCGATTGAGCCGGAACATGTGTATAACTTTGCCATCAGAGACAGTATTAAGGTTCAATCACCCACAGAAGAATATTTGTCTGCACAGTCTCTGCAATACCTCATGAAGCTGCTGTTGATCCTCTGTTTCTGCCTCTTGGATCCTCCTTGTCAGGGGTGGAGTGTTGCATATCTTTTTTAAGTGGTGAGCATAGAATAGCCTTGAATATCTGACAGCCAAAGTGCACCACATATTTATATTCCTTTTATAGGCATCATATTGATGTTTAGTCCAACAGATTTAATTTTTGGACACAACCCCACGTCTCAGTTGCTAGTCAATCATTTTGTCCAATTTTGACCTCGTTTATGTCAGTTTAGATTGATTTCAGAATCTGATAGTTAGTAGATCCAGGATTTCTATACATGTACTTCTAAAACACTAGGAGTGAGACAATATTCAATTACATTCTAAAGCCAGAATTTTACCGGACACCCCACCAGTCGTTAGGACAAGTGAGGGAACTATATATATATATATATATATTTTTTTTTTTTTTTTTTATTCAGTTCTGCACAGTATAGCTGTATTTCTAGTGGACAAGCCCCATTTGTCATCTACAGTGAATATTTTCACATTTTTGACTAATAAAAGTATCCAGTTTTTGCAGACACACTAGCGAGATTCTTTCTACAGTGGAAATCAAATAATATTTAGGAAGTTCTCCCCAACACTATTGCAGAAGTTTTCACAAATGTGTGGTACTTGTAGTTTGGTTTGCTTTCACCCAACTGTCCAGTTCATCCAAACCACCTCAATGGTGTTAACGTCTAGAGCAGGGCTGGCCAAACCGGTCCTCGAGATCTACCAACAGTTCATGTTTTCCAGGCCACCTGGAGATCTGTAGAATTGTCAGTTAGGAATGAATGCAGCACATCTTAATTAGTAATGATTACACCTATGCTCTTGCAAGGTGGGCTGGAAAATGTGAACCGTTGGTAGATCTCGAGGACTGGTTTGGCCAGCCCTGGTCTAGAGATTATTCCATGATTTGTAGCCTACCGTTTTGTCATTTTCCTGGAAGGTAGTTTTGACATAGACTGGAGGTGTTTTGGGTCATTATCTTGCTGTATAACATGAACCCATGATCAACTAGGTGTAGACCCGAGGATATTGCATGGAACTACAATATGGGTCATTTGAATGCAGTGCCCCCAAGCTGCAGCCTGACTGACTGGCTGCAGGTGTTTGGGTGCAGGGAGAGGTAGGCATGTTGCATGTCACATGTCGTTTTGTGTAAGTGCCGAGGCCAATGTCTGCACCTTCCAATGTAGATTTACTGTCCTCAGCAGCATGAATTCCTCGGTAATCCTGACTAAAACAAGGGTTACTCAGATGGCCGAGGTTTATGTAGAGTGATCTGATGCTGTGAATCACACATCTCATTAAACATTTCCATAGAATTTTTTTTTTTTACTTTTTTCAGATGAGTAGTGTGTAGAGAGATCAACCATTTCCCCCCGGGCCAACTAAGGGCCTGATTCAGAGAGTAACGTAAATCTGATATTTTTGTAAATCTCTGATGTTTAATGATCTGCACATGCGTATATGTGGATCTGGTCCAGTGACATAAATTGCCTTGCTGCACAAGCCACAGCATGGTTGACATGCTGCTGCCATTTGGAGGCGGCGACAGGGAGCGTTTCATAAAACAGAAGCAGCATCATCAGGCAGTGGGCGTTTTTTTGCTAAAGTCGCCTTTCTTGCGTCTTTTGCATACATTCGCACAGCTGCTACGTACAAATATGCAGCAGCTGTGCTTTTAGCGTCCAGCTCTAAATCAGCCCCTGTGTTCATAAAGAGCCCCTGCACAGTGTCTCCTGCCAATATCTGTCAATGGGCATTATATACTAAGGGGAAAATGCGGTAAAACCGGAGGTTTTACCGCATTTTCATATATATTACTGCCTGGCCACTGGGTTTTCAGTGCATAGAGTAATGCCAGCTTTTGCTGGTGTTACCCTATAGAAGCCTATGGGCTTCCTTCCGCAACTATCCTGACGGATCCAATTGGATCAACCCCGCTCCCCTCTTTGTGTACCTCTGGACAGAGGAGCTCCGTCCAGCTCCGGGCACCGCTGGCGGGATGTCCTGCCACAGCCGACCTCCTCTTCCGGCCCCGCCTGGCAGCCATTCTTTATGCCATACAGGCACCTCCTTTCCTGGCCCCAGGCTGCGCTGATTGGTGGAACCGTCGTCTCTGTCCATCTTTCCCCTGGAGTCACGGCGCGGGTAAGCACCCTCCTTTCCTCCAGCAGCAGCAGCTGGCATAGCAAAGGACAGCTCTTATCGTGGATAGCTGTCCTTAGTTATACTAATCACATATGTTAGTACATATGCGATTAGTATGTAGGCGAAGTGTGGAGGAATACTCCGCCACACCTTAGTACATCCTGCCTAATATCACAAGCACTGCTACAGGGAGCTAGCAGAATCAGTGTACAGGTGATACACACTATGCAATATATTGGCCTATCATATGGTGTTTACCCCCAAAACCACCCAATTGGATGACGTGGTGTTATTACATTAAGCATGTATGATATATTGAATCATCGTACGCGGATCATGTAGTGTGTACGGTGATGCAATATATTGTAACATTGCATCGCCATATTGCTGATTGGGCACATCATTCAGGTGTGTACCTAGCATAAGATTGGGAAACTTGTATTAGTATAATATAAAGTGTTATTTGCCACCTATATTAAAATGTCATCTGAGACAAGGCATGCATTCTGAATCACAGGCAGCAGCAGCATCTGTGTTCTACCAGTCACACATCTGCATACCTCCCAACTATTCAATTAGAAAAGGCGGGGCTGCGCTTGGAAAGGGGACATGGCTTCATCAGAAGGGCGGGGCTTCATCAGAAGGGGCAGGGCCTTGTCGCACTACCCCCATTTTTCTTCATCTTGGGGGCATGCTGCCCAGCGCTACCTGAGCTGCTGGGGGAGTACCCATCTCACTCCCTGCACTGTTTAGATGCCATGCGCACTGCATATAATTCAGTGATCACTGCGGCTCTGCATAAGAACTGGCGATCAGGGGATCTCCCAAATCCCCCCCCCCCCTTCCCACGTGCGCGGGACACTGCGACCCGCAGATGGGATGTTGGGACAGTGTCCGAATAGCGGGACTGTCCCGCTGGAATCGGGACAGTTGTGAGGTATGCATCTGCAATGTTAGGCAAGCTCTCCCTGGTATACAGTTGTGTCTCTGAATGTGCAAGGACTGAGACACTCACTTTGAGCATATTTAGAAGCTGTAACCCCACTTGGTGCCTCTTTATGCACAACCATAAACATAAAAGTAGCCACAAGCTAATGCAGATACTCTGTCACAGTATGGCCTCCAGTGTCACCGATTGTGCTTTTGAGTTGGCAACCACTTCAGTCACAGTGTGCAGAAGGAAATGGTGCTGAACTGTGCCTGACATCTGTAGTGTATGTGACCTCAAATCAGCCCCTGTGACTAATGGTAAGCATGCTCACTGTATACAAGTACTTACCTGAATTCCAAAGGTGTTATTTATTTAACATTTAATCCAAAGTACATCAAATAAATTATATACAAATCAAGATTTTATATGGCTGACATATGTAAATAATGAGGAAATAAGAACTGGCGCTACTGTGTTTCTCCAATAATAATGAACGACTGTGGATCAATTTGAATAAAAATAACATATAATTTATTCCCTATACATCACAAATAAAAACTAAAAAACATCCTGAACATATATAGCAAATATAAAATTGAGGCATATATGGAGCTATGATATATTTATAGGTGGCTGCTTGCAGTGTCCACAAATGGATCCCGGACTAAGTGCCTTGTGCAAAGTTCTCTGGTAAGAGGAAAAAAGTACAGCTGGTATTACCCTTGTTGATGGAGACTTCCAAAGGTTTTAAGGAGATTATTTCAGCAAGCAAGCTGTGGCAATGAAACAACCTGGGTCTCTCCCATCGATGCTGTACATGTGCAATTCCTCAGAGTTCCAAATGGCAGATTTAAAAGTCCATATCTGGATCCGACTTGCAGGTGGAACACTTGTGGTGGTTGTGGCAGCTTCAACACTTAAATATGTAAATAATGCACTGACACATGCACTGACATATGTAAATAATACAGCACACATGCACTGACTGACCTTCCACAGGGATCGATGTGCTTGCTCACAGGCTTTAACACAAAAAAGAGATTTTGTAAGAAGCTAACAAACTTGTACAACAAAGGACTGTAGCTCTGCAGGAGGCCATCTAACTTATTTTTTTTAGTTATGTTTTTTTCCATGTTCTTGAACATTCATCATGTTTCCTGGGACCTGGTTAAAAGAACTCCCATTACTGCTTGGTGTAACCCCATACATAGCCCAGGCATTGATGCAGAGCCGGCCCTAACCAATATAATGCCCTAGGCAAGATTTTGGCTGGTGCCCCCTAGCACCACCGCTGGTTCTGCCTCTGACCTTGCACCTCTTTCCCAGCACCATCACCCCTCACCCATAGCAGTCCTTGTACCCCCTATATTTTAAATAGGAACAGTTCGCACATTTGACGCACAGCCCAAAAAGGGGCATCTTCTTGCTGGGAAGGGACATGGCCACACAATAGTAACCCCAATTCCAATTACGCCATACAGTACTGCAACTTTATTCACATTTTATCTTGTGATAGTGTCCATAATTCATATTACATACCACAATAGTATCACTTTACCTTATAAATGTTACTCCTCACAGTAGAGCCCCTTATTCACATTACATGACACTGAATTGCTCCTTATTCACATTACACAACACCCTATTGCTCTTTATTCACATTAGACGACACAGTAGTGCCCTTTCTATACGCAACGACACATAGTAGAGCACCTTATACATATAATGCTACACAGTAATGCCCCTTACACATATGAGACACATTAATGTCCTTATAAACATAATGCACCTTACACATTATGACAACCTTTATTAATGCCCTTTTACACATAATGTCCCTTACACATATGCCGCACATTATTAATGCCCTTATACACATAATGACACACATAGTGCCCCCTACACATTTTCTGCACATTATTAGTGCCCCTATACACATAATGACACACATACAGTAGTACTCTGTTACACATATGCCGCACATTATTAATGCCCTTATACACATAATGACACACATAGTGGCCCTTTACACATATGTTGCACATTATTAATGCATTTTTACATGACACACATAATGCTCCTTACACATATTCTGAACACTACTGCACAACCAACCCACCCGCACACAGCACTCACACTGCCACTAACACTGTGACCTCTGCCTCTGCTTGGATACAGATGTGTCCTCACAAATCTTGCATCAATGCTAACGTCGGGCACCTTTTTTTTTAATGAAAATACATCTTATTTGCATTGCTATGTGGCTAGGAAGCACAAGCAGCTTCTGCTGATTAAACTGATATGCAGCATGCCTATATACTGTGTGAGACTGTGGCTGTATATGCATATGAAATGCTACATACAGAATATAGGCATGTCACATATCATTTTAATCAGCAGAAGCTGATGATGCCCCGAGGCATATCAAATGCCCTACGCAATTGCCTAGTTTGCCTATGCCTATGGCCGGCTCTGCATTGATGTGAAAATTACCATGTGCCAACTGGCTTTGTCTGAGTGTTGGTCTTTCTTTTTCCTTAATCACATCTAGATGTTTAATGTCTTGTGTTAGGTCTGTATACTTACATGTTTATACAAGCATACAGTTCACTACTGATACGTACAGTACTTTACTTATACATACAGTTATGGACAAGTCATCTTTAAATTGTGTTTTGTCATCTCAATTGAAACATATATGTGCATGTAATAAGTACAGGTCTATCAGACTATGCCCTGATCTCAAAAGAGCTCCACTAATTAGTACTTTGATCACTCTAGTTCTTCTCAGAAGGGGGTTGGGTACTATGGGGTGACCACCATACCGACGCCGGAATACTGGTGTTAGATTGCCAGCATGGGGGCAGGGGATGCAGTCTCGCTGAGCTCTCCACAGGTTCTATTCTCACTGTATGTTTGTAGTTTACACCCGCGAGTGGGTATAGTTCCTGTCAGTCGGCATGGATTCTGGCGTCGGTATAGTGACCGGCAATCACATAACCGCATCCCCTCAAAAGGCTATACAATGGATAATAAAACAGTTACTGTACAATATGAGGATGTCTCCTTACTGTGATCTGTGCTATGAGCAGCACATGCAATCATGTCTTAGAGATATAATAAACCTAAATATATCTTCCACATCCCTTTTTTATTATTAGTTTTCTTCTCTGCAGCGCAATGACAAATCCTACAGTATTTTACAAGAAACATTTTGCAATAACGTTCCATGCTCTTATTTAAGCATCTGATACATCCCTGCAGCAATTGGCAGGGCTAAATCATTCCTCATTTAGATTTAATATTGATTTTACCAGGCCTTTCATCTGTAAACATTTCAGCGGGAGCTCATGTTAAAGTGAACATCTTGTTAAATTAAATGTTTAAATCATTTTAAATATAATGAAAACAACTACTTTGTTAATGTTTAGTTTATGTTTATAGATGTAAATTAAGATTTATCTACTGGACATCTATAATTAGATTGTGTAAAAGGTTTGCTTCACAGAGAATGACTCTACAATCAGGTTGCTTGCTCTGTCAGGCGGCTTCTTTGGCCCTCATTCCGAGTTGTTCGCTCGCAAGCGGATTTTAGCAGATTTGCTCATGCTAAGCCGCCGCCTACTGGGAGTGAATCTTAGCATCTTAAAAATGCGAACGATGTATTTGCAATATTGCGATTACACACCTCGTAGCAGTTTCTGAGTAGCTCCAGACTTACTCGGCATCTGCGATCAGTTCAGTGCTTGTCGTTCCTGGTTTGACGTCACAAACACACCCAGCGTTCGCCCAGACACTCCTCCGTTTCTCCGGCCACTCCTACGTTTTTTCCGGAAACGGTAGCATTTTTTCCCACACGCTGTTAGGGTCTCCTGCCCTGTGCTGCCACGTCGTCATGGCAACCGGGAGACAAGTGCTAGCGGAGTGACCTGAGCGCAGCTGATACTCCGGTTCGGGTCTTTTGCTATGCAGTGGTTATAGGCTCTGTGCATGGCAGGGGATCCGGTGCTGGTTTTTGTGCTCACAGTCTGTGAGGTCTGAGTGGGGCGTGGACAGCACCTGCTTTATAAGGCCTCTTCTCAGGGTAAGCAGATGCTGCTGAATCTTTGTTGGTTAGTCAGTTTCTGAAAGTTAGCCAGTACTGTGTAGCTTTGTATTTGTTTGTTGCTTACTGCAAATAGGCCTGGGGATTTGGTATTACACTCTGCCAATCCAGACCTAGCAGTAAGACTGGAGTCAGTCGTTTAGCTTGCTGGGGTTCTGTTACTACTCTGTGAACTTAGCAAGTTTGCGGCTGTATTCTAAGACTTGCCTGTCTAATCCTGTCTCACTGTGCTAGGTGTCAGGGGTCAGTTTAGTGGCAGTAAGCTGAACCTGTGCACTGCAAGTGAGAATTAGGATTGTGGAGACTCTCCTTGTGTCTATCATTCCATCTCTGACCAAGGAGTTTACTGCCACACCCGTTGGTAACCCTTTAGGGTTTTGCTGTTGCCCTTAGCAACAGCATTTCGGGTTCTCTACGTATTAAAACACAACATCTTGCTTTTCCCATCTGAGCAGTTCTAATATAAGGGAGATACCCAGTTCCTTAGCCTCTGGGCTTCTCTGTTCACTTTGTGTGTATTTTGTTAACCTATCACCTTCTGTGTACGTTATGTCATATTCCCCAGTCTGTCTGTAAGTCCATTTGTTTTGCATAACAGTTCAAACACCAGTACATTCCTGCAGGCACTGGAGTGCATAACAGTCCTGACACCAGTACTTTCCTGCAGGCACTGGTGTGCATAACATATTCAGCAGCCTAATACTCCTGTTGAAATTTTGTGGGAATATGGAGCATACCCCTCAAAATACGTTGCAACAGGTGGTCGATCAGGTGCAGGTCCTGACTCGACAATTTAATGATTTGTCCATTAAAATGCACACCTCCCAGGCTGCTGGCGGAGTTCCCGCAGCAGCAGCACCTGCAGGGGTTAAGGAGCCGAAAGTAAATCTCCCGGATCGTTTTTCTGGAGATCGCTCGCAGTTCTTTTGTTTCAAGGAGAGCTGCAAGCTATACTTCCGGCTTAGGCCTCAGTCTTCTGGGTCGGAGATTCAGCGGGTGGGCATAGTGATTTCCTTGCTACAAGGAGACCCACAGGTCTGGGCATATGGGTTGCAGCCTGACTGTCCGTCGCTTAAAAGTGTTGATGCTTTTTTTACGGCACTGGGCATGTTGTATGATGACCCTGACAAGACGGCCTCAGCCGAGGCTCAGATTTCGATCCTTAAGCGAAGGCCAGTTGAGGTTTACTGTACGGAGTTTCGGAGGTTGGCCCATGATACCCAGTGGAATGACCCAGCCCTGAGACACCAGTACCGAAGAGGTCTTTCTAACCAGATAAAGGACCAACTGGTACAATATCCCTTGCCTGATAGCTTGGATCAGCTCATGCAGTTATCCATCTGGGTGGATAGACGGCTGAGAGAGCGTAGGCTTGAAAGGGAGACTGAGATTTCCTTCCTTCCCAAGGGAACCTCAGACTCTGAGGAATTTTCAGAGGAGCCTATGCAGATTGGGGCTACCCGCCTCTCCTCGCGTGAGAAGACGCGGAGGAGACAGCAGGGGTTGTGTTTGTACTGTGGGAATAAAGGTCATGTGGTAGTATCATGCCCAGAAAAGCCAGAAAACTTCAGGGCCTGAGGGTGATGGGAAATATCCTGTCAGGCCAGAAGTCAGAATTTCCCAAGAAGACTTTTATCATTCCGGTGACCTTGAAGATCCTCGGTCAAACTGTCAAGACTGAGGCCTTTGTGGACAGTGGGGCCGACGGGGTTTTTATGGACCGCCAATTCGCCCTGAAACACTCTGTTCCCTTAGTACCCTTGGCATCGGAAATTGAGATTTGTGGGTTAAACGGGGAACCATTATCCCAAGGTAAAATTACCTCTTGCACTAGCCAGATTTCTTTGTTTATTGGAGCCACACACTCTGAAAAATTGTCCTTTTATGTGACTGTCTGTACTTTTGCCCCATTGGTGTTGGGGTTACCCTGGTTAAGGGCCCACAATCCTCAATTTGACTGGGTCTCTGGGGAGATTCTTAGTTGGGGTACTGATTGTTTCAGGAGTTGCTTGAGCCTTCCAGTCAGGCTCTCGCAGCTAAGTTTGCCAGGATTGCCAGGGTGTTATGCAGATTTTGCGGACGTGTTCTCCAAAAAAGTTGCAGAGGTACTACCTCCCCATCGCCCCTATGACTGTGCCATTGATTTGTTGCCAAATGCTAAGCTTCCCAAGAGCAGGTTGTACTCCCTGTCACGTCCTGAGACTCAGGCTATGGCAGAGTACATTCAGGAGAACTTGGCTAAGGGATTTATCAGACCTTCACAGTCTCCAGTTGGGTCGGGGTTCTTCTTTGTGGGTAAAAAGGACGGTTCGTTGCGACCCTGCATCGACTTCAGGGAATTGAACCGTATCACGATTAAAAACTCATACCCACTGCCTCTCATTTCGGTCTTGTTTGACCAGCTTCGTACTGCCACCATTTTTTCTAAGATTGACCTACGCGGTGCGTACAATCTAATCCGAATAAGAGAGGGGGATGAATGGAAGACTGCCTTTAATACCCACTCAGGGCATTATGAATATTTGGTGATGCCTTTTGGGCTCTGTAATGCCCCGGCAGTCTTCCAGGATTTCATGAATGATGTGCTCAGGGAATATTTGGATAGATTCTTAGTTGTATACTTAGATGACATCCTAATCTTCTCCCATTCCCTGGAGGAACATCGGAAGCATGTACGCTTAGTCCTCCAGAAACTCAGAGACCACCGGCTTGGGGCGAAGCTGGAGAAGTGCGAATTTGAAGTTCAGCAAATCGCATTTCTAGGATATATTATCTCCCCAGAAGGTTTCCAAATGGAGGGTTCCAAGGTACAGGCAGTCCTGGATTGGGTGCAGCCCACTAGTTTGAAGGCGCTTCAGTGTTTCCTGGGCTTTGCGAATTTTTATAGACGATTTATCGCTGGATTTTCGTCTATAGTGGCGCCCTTGGTGGCACTCACTAAGAAAGGGGCGGATGTTGCTCACTGGTCTTGTGAGGCTAAAGCGGCTTTTGCCCGTCTCAAAAGGGCATTTGTTTCGGCTAAGGTGCTGCGACACCCAGATCCAGAGCGTCCTTTTGTGGTGGAGGTGGATGCCTCTGAGATGGGTATTGGGGCAGTGCTTTCTCAGATGGGAGTGTCTGATAATCGCCTTCATCCCTGTGCTTACTTTTCCCGTAAATTTTCGCCTGCCGAGATGAATTATGACGTGGGTAACCGGGAATTGTTGGCTATTAAGGATGCACTCGAGGAGTGGAGACACTGGCTTGAGGGGGCTAAGTTTGTGGCCTCAATTCTCACTGACCATAAGAATCTGGCATATTTAGAGTCAGCGAAGCGTCTCAATGCCAGGCAGGCACGATGGGCTTTGTTTTTTGCTCGCTTTAATTTTTTGATAACATATCGCCCTGGGTCAAAAAACATCAAGGCTGATGCGCTCTCGCGGAGTTTTGCTCCAATCCAGGAGACCACCGAGGAGCCGTTGCCCATTGTTTCCCCATCATGTATTAAAGTGGGCATTACCCAGGACCTCTTATCATTAGTCCTTAGAGCACAGGAGCAGGCTCCTCCAGACCTTCCCGTAGGTCTTTTGTTTGTGCCTCCTAGGTTAAGACAGCGAGTGTTCCTGGAATTCCATGCCAAGAAGTCTGCAGGTCACCCGGGTATTGCCAGAACTCGGGAGTTGCTATCTAGGGCGGTGTGGTGGCCCTCGGTGGCTAAGGATGTGGATCAGTGGGTTCGGGCATGTGACATCTGTGCCCGAAATAAGACTCCTAGAGGGGTTCCGGTTGGCCCATTACATCCACTCTCTATCCCATCTAAGCCATGGACCCACATTTCAATGGATTTTGTGGTGGACTTGCCCAAATCCTCGGGGATGACAGCCATCTGGGTTGTCGTTGACAGGTTTTCAAAGATGGCGCACTTCGTTCCACTGGTTGGGCTGCCATCGGCCAGACGCCTGTCTGAATTATTTATGCTGCATGTTGTGCGTCTCCACGGGTTGCCACTTGATGTGGTCTCTGACCGCGGATCCCAGTTTGTGGCCAAATTCTGGAGGGCATTTTGTTCCGATCTCCAGATTTCTGTCAGCTTGTCGTCGGGCTACCATCCGCAGTCTAATGGGCAGACTGAAAGGGTGAACCAGTCCTTGGAGCAGTTCCTCAGGTGTTATGTCTCCAAGTGTCAGACTGACTGGGTTGCTCATCTGTCCATGGCGGAGTTTGCCTATAACAACGCGGCTCACTCTGCTACAGGGATCTCTCCATTCCTTTGTGTGTATGGGCATCATCCTAAGGCCAATTCTTTTGACCCCCTGGACTCCACGCCTGGTGGTTCCTCTGTGGTTTCGGTCCTTAGAGGTATTTGGCGGAAAGTGAAGAAAGCCCTTGTGTCTGTGTCATTAGTGACCAAAAGGGTTTTTGATAAGCGGAAAAGACCCTGCAGCTTCAAATTAGGAGACTTCGTCTGGTTGTCTACCAAGAATTTGAAGTTGAGACAGCCATCTCATAAGTTAGGCCCCCGGTTCATCGGCCCTTATAAGATCACCAGGGTTATCAATCCGGTGGCATTTCAGTTAGATCTGCCCCGTTCTTTGGGTATCAATAAAACCTTTCATTGTTCCCTTTTAAAACGGGCGGTTAGTAATCCTTCTTCCAGTGGAAGACCTTCCCCTCTTCTGATACGTGGCCAGAGGGAGTTTGTTGTTGAAAGGATTCTTGACTCCAAGGTGGTTCGGGGTCGGCTGTCATTTTTGGTGCACTGGAAGGGGTATGGCCCGGAGGAGCGGTCGTGGGTGCGCAGTTGTGATCTTCATGCCCCCAGACTGATACGCTCTTTCTTCTCGCAGTTCCCCGATAAACCCGGTGGTAGGGGTTCTTTGACCCCTCGTCAGAGGGGGGGTACTGTTAGGGTCTCCTGCCCTGTGCTGCCACGTCGTCATGGCAACCGGGAGACAAGTGCTAGCGGAGTGACCTGAGCGCAGCTGATACTCCGGTTCGGGTCTTTTGCTATGCAGTGGTTATAGGCTCTGTGCATGGCAGGGGATCCGGTGCTGGTTTTTGTGCTCACAGTCTGTGAGGTCTGAGTGGGGCATGGACAGCACCTGCTTTATAAGGCCTCTTCTCAGGGTAAGCAGATGCTGCTGAATCTTTGTTGGTTAGTCAGTTTCTGAAAGTTAGCCAGTACTGTGTAGCTTTGTATTTGTTTGTTGCTTACTGCAAATAGGCCTGGGGATTTGGTATTACACTCTGCCAATCCAGACCTAGCAGTAAGACTGGAGTCAGTCGTTTAGCTTGCTGGGGTTCTGTTACTACTCTGTGAACTTAGCAAGTTTGCGGCTGTATTCTAAGACTTGCCTGTCTAATCCTGTCTCACTGTGCTAGGTGTCAGGGGTCAGTTTAGTGGCAGTAAGCTGAACCTGTGCACTGCAAGTGAGAATTAGGATTGTGGAGACTCTCCTTGTGTCTATCATTCCATCTCTGACCAAGGAGTTTACTGCCACACCCGTTGGTAACCCTTTAGGGTTTTGCTGTTGCCCTTAGCAACAGCATTTCGGGTTCTCTACGTATTAAAACACAACATCTTGCTTTTGCCATCTGAGCAGTTCTAATACAAGGGAGATACCCAGTTCCTTAGCCTCTGGGCTTCTCTGTTCACTTTGTGTGTATTTTGTTAACCTATCACCTTCTGTGTACGTTATGTCATATTCCCCAGTCTGTCTGTAAGTCCATTTGTTTTGCATAACAGTTCAAACACCAGTACATTCCTGCAGGCACTGGAGTGCATAACAGTCCTGACACCAGTACTTTCCTGCTGGCACTGGTGTGCATAACACACGCCCATAAAACGGCCTGTTTCCGCCCAGTAACACCCATTTCCTGTCAATCACATTACGATCGCCAGAACGATGAAAAAGCCGTGAGTAAAAATCCTAACTGCATAGCAAATTTACTTGGCGCAGTCGCAGTGCGGACATTGTGCATGCGCATTAAGCGGAAAATCGCTGCGATGCGAAGATTTTTACCGAGCGAACAACTCGGAATGACCTCCATTATTTCTCACATCACATTTGTTCAGCAAACATGGCTTCCTTGACCACTAGCTAAGCCCAAAGCGGCCTTCTCTGCCGCCGGCCACTAACCAGCATTGGAGCTCAACCCACTGGTTCCCACAAACCTTTTTACCTTCACACTAATCAGTCACACTCACTAGTGCAGCTGTGTTTATTACCTTTGCTGTAGCAAGGAGCACGATTCTCAACCCTTCTTGCCTCTTGTTCTAGGCAATGAGCCCTGTTCTAAGCATCAGAACATGCACTGGGGCAGATGTATCAAGCCCTGGAGAAGTGATAAAGCAGTGATAAGTGGAAGGTGATAATGCACCAGCCAATCAGTGCCTAACTGTCAATTTACATATTGGAGCTGTTTGGCTGGTGCGTTATCACCTTCCACTTATCACTGCTTTATCACTTCTCCAGGCTTAATACATCTGCCCCAGTATCCTCTTTGCCACAATTGTTTTGGAGATATTTGAAACCTCTGTGAAACTTGTAGAAGTAACTGAGTAACAGGAGAATTTGGATTGATTGTGCTAAATAATGAAGAAAAAAATATTTCTACTTAATTTTATATTATTGTTAGTAATACCCCTTTCACACCGCAGCTTGTACCCGGTAATTTGCCGTTTTTACTGGCGTCCTAAACGGTTTGAGCTGCGATGTGAAAGGGTCACCTTCAATTTACCGTTTACAAAATACCGGTATTTTGAAACAGTAAAAAAGCAGGGTCCTACCCGTTTCAGACCCGTTTAATTGTGCAGTGTGAAAGGGTCTGAAACGGTATTTGAAAGCCCCAGAAGGTGATAGGCTGTCTCCATGTGTGATCTCACCAGGCAGAAGCAGGAAATAAACATTTAAAATGACAATTACTGTTTTGTATGGGTGAAACGGGTTCAGTGTGAAAGGTACCAAAACGGTAATGAAATGGTAATATACTGGTTACAACATGCGATGTGAAGGGGGTTTAACTGCTCAGACCCGTTTTAAGAACCGTTTAAAGAACCGTTTCAAAAGCAGGTTTTGCGATGTGAAAGCAGCATAAATGTGTCAAGAATGTTACAAAAAACAAGGCAGGGAATAGTAAGGTCTTGTTTTTATACCTTATGAGCAAACGTGACATAGGAGTTTGCTGATTGAGGGTGGTTTTATATGTACATACATGTGACAGTGATGTAACAACTGAAATGCACTATATGGTAGAGTATACCTCATAGTGGAGAGTAGAATAGAGACATGAATGGGTGCCAGATCGTGTATATAGTTATATACTGGTACAGTTAAAAGCAATGATGGCACTACCCGCTCAGCAGAGCCTGCAAAGCAGGAAGGTGCTGAGCTTGAAAGGGGCTGTCCCCGCTCTACTACTCTGCTGCTTTCCGCAGCTGCTGCTGGCTGCCTATCAGATGGTCGAGCAGGCCCAACAGAGGGGGGCTCCGCCGGCGGCCAGGGCATCATGCCCGCTATTGCTCTGCACGCCCCCGGGCCATCACCCATCCCGCTGCTATGTGAGGGGAGGAGAACGCAGCGCCTCTCCTGCCCCTCAATGTGCTGTGTCTGGTCTCCATTTGGTTTTTAGCCAATCAGAGTTCGCAGACCGGCTCCTGATTGGCTGTCGGTCTGCGAGCTCTAATTGGCTAACGAACCGACGCCAAGATACCTGTCGCCGGAGACAGGACTTCATGGAGCAGCTTTGAGGGGCAGGAGAGGTGCTGCGCTCTCCTCCCCTCACATAGCAGAGACAGCTGAGAGCAGGGGGGGGGGGGGGGGTCTGGTAACAATGTGTATCTTGGGGCTATGTGTATCTTTCACTATGTGGGGCAATGTGTATCTGTCGCTGTGTGGGCCAATGTGTATCTGATTGTACTGTGTGGGGCAATGTGTATCTGTTACTGTGTGGGGCAATGTGTATCTGGCACTGTGGGGCAATGTGTATCTGGCACTGTGGGGCAATGTGTATCTGGCACTGTGTACTGTGTAAAAAGGGGACTCTTCCTGCATACTGTGTAAAAAGGGGACTCTGCCTGCGTACTGTGTAAAAAGGGGACTCTGCCTGCGTACTGTGTAAAAAGGGGACTCTGCCTGCGTACTGTGTAAAAAGGGGACTCTGCCTGCATACTGTGTAAATAGGGAACTCTACTGCCATAATGTGCAAACATTTAATGAAGGTGTGCTGAGAGACGACACAAGGAGTAGGGATAGTGTGCTGAGAGGCGACATATGGGGTAGGTGATATTCTTGTTGGCACGCCCCATTTTCAGTAGCCATATAGCATGACGCATGGCTATATGGCAGCAGTCCCAGCAGTATCCCAGATGAGGCCAACAATCCACATGCTACACGCAGCAGGAGCTGAGGCCACAGCAGGGACCAGCCGTGCCTCTTCACCGCCCGGTAAGAGTAGTAGCTGGGCACTACGCAATGCGAAAATGGTTCAGGGAGGGAGTTAAGCTTTTAGCCATGCGGCTCCGACTCTATGGAACTCATTTCCCCCACATTTTGAGAGGCCCCCACTCTAAGATCCTTCAAAAACAGACTAAGTATTTCCATAATGTTCCTTTAGTACCTCCATGCTCTCTGTATTTTAAGAATAGCTTTGCTGTACCTTATTGTTTTTGTACTGTATTATGTTAATTCTATCTGTTAAGTGCCTTGAGTCCTATTGAAAAATTAGCGCTATATAAAAAAAATTATTATAATATATACAGAGCCATGTTACCAGTAGTTGCTGCTGTGTTATGGGTGCAGAGCATTATTTATTATTATTACCAGTTACTTATATAGCGCACACATATTCTGCAGCGCTTTACAGAGCACATAAAATAAAAGTTGTTTAGTGCTGATAAACAAGATGCAGTATTTATTGACAAATCACTGCAGATACTTCTCCGCATCCCCTCCTGAGGTTGTCTGCATTCAGCAGTGTCTTAACTGTCAAGGTGCCCACATACTACAACAATGTTAGGGAAAATGGAACGATTTAGACGCATCTTAATGATAAAACGTTTGGAAAAGTGCATATCGTTCAGTGTTCCTGAACTATAATGATCTGATGTATGGTCCCGCTGCTTGTTAGTCTCATCCTCTGATCTTCCCTCCTGCAGGGAATATTTATTAGTGTCATATCGATCAATGTTGACTAAATCGTTAGTGTTTTTGCACATTAAATATATCAAATGATACATCGTCTGATCAGTCATTCTAGTGTATGGGCACCTTAACATTTCAGCAATAGATATTCAATAAATAAATGAGTAAATAAATAAATAAATATATCAATAAATAAGTAGGTAACACCAGTAAACGCATAATAACCTATCCATGGATGGAGTAATACAAGTTTTGGTTCCACACTCAATTTTCAAATCATTTGCATACTCTTCTGATGGGCTAAGCATGACAACTGTTTATTAGATGAGGCATAACAACACATCATGAGTGCATGGCCATGAATTATAGGTCAAATCAGAACTCTCTCTACATAACAATAGCTGTGATGCATGCAATTTCTAATAAAACATAGTTTATTCTTCTGTATCTGTAAACAACAGACATAAAAAGACATTTGGGTCATTGGGCTTGAATAAATTCAGCGTGAATTTAATAGCGCCAGGAAGGAGCTCCAGGAGCTATTCAATTCAACGTGATATTATGCCTCCTGGCAGAAATCTAACAGAAACAGCATCGCATCTGGCACTTAAGCTGGAGGATGCCGGTTCTCGCGACTAAACACCATGTTTAAGATATAACAGTGTGCTGAACTGAATCGAGCCCATTGATCACTGGGCTTGCAGTATTTTTAGAATTATTTTGGAGTGCAGCTCAAATTCCATATTGTTGTGTTTCTGATATCTTAAACATGCATTTATTTTCATAATAAAATTGTGGGAAAAACAATTCCTATGTTTCTCTTTGCAATCTTGATTCTGCTTTTAAAAAAATTTCTGGCCACAATTAATAAAAAAAAACAAAAAACATATATTTTTATACTTTCTGAACTCAGTGCTTATCCAAGGACACAGAGAGATTGTTAAAAATAAGTTGTATTACTTTAAATAAGTAGTAAACACAAGGATTTTATACTCCAAGACGTGAATAGTGCTTGAAGTATTATGTTAGTTTAACTGATGACAAGCTCAGACTGCCAAATTCAATGTAAATCTAATTATGAATTGATTCTGTACATAGCCCAAATCATCTCTAAAGTAATAATCTTCACAGCTACAAGAAAATCAGTACTGAATTTATATTTGATTGTTTTATAAAGAATATATATTAAATTGCTGTTTGAGAATTATAAGCAATTTTGGGCATTGTCTTTGCAAAGCTTGCTCCCCAGTTAACAGTTTGTACAGTGTGTCCTATTGTGGGTGGGATGTACTAAACGGAAAATGCGGTAAACTCCCGTTTACCATGGCATTGGGTATTAGGGGCACTACTGTGTGTTATAAGTGACAGTATTTTTTGGTGTAATGTATATGAGGCACTATTGTGTGGATAATGTGTATAACAGTGTTACGCACACCAGTGCTAACAGGAGTATACCGGTGTATGAACAGAGAGGGAAGCGAAGCAAATGAACTCACAGACAGTATAACATAACATACACAGGAGGTGATGGAATAACTAATAAACACAAAGTGAACGGAGAAGCCCAAAGGCCCAGGAATTGGGTGTCTCCCTAGTGTCAGGAATGCTCAGATGTAATAGAGCGGACAATGAAGCGATGTGTAGTGATTTAACATGTGGAGCACCTGAAATGATGTTGCTAAGAGCAACAGAAGAAACCCCAAAGGGTTACCAACGGGTGTGGAAATAAACTCCTTGGTCAGAGATAGAAATATAGACACAAGGGGAGTATCCACAATCCTAACCCCCACTTGCAGGGCACAGGTTCAGCTTACTGCCACTAAACTGACACCTGGACGCCCTGCACAGTGAGGGAGGATTAAGCAAGCAGGTCTGAGAGTACAGCCGCAAACCTGCTGGGTTCACAGAATAGCAAAAGAACCCCAGCAGGTCAAACAACTGACTCCAGTCTTACTGCTAGGTCCGGATTGGCAGAATGAAGTACCGAATCCCAAGGCCTATTCGCAGTAAGCAACAAGTAAATACAAAGTCACACAGTACTAGCTAACTCTCTGGAACTGACTAACAAACAAAGATTCAGCAGCATTTGCCTAGCCTGAGAGGATGGTTTATATAGCAGGTGCTGCCCACGCCCCACTCAGACCTCACAGACTGTGAGCACAAAACCAGCGCCTGATTCCCTGCCGTGCACAGAGCCTGTAACCGCTACACAGTAAAAACCCGGACTGGAGTATCAGCTGCGCTCAGGTTACTTCGCTAACACTTGCCTCCCGGTTGCCATGGCGACGTGGCAGCACAGAGCAGGAGATCCTAACAAACAGGTACTATTGTGTGGCATAATGTGCTATAAGGAGCACTACCACTGTGGGGCATAATGTGTATAAGAGGCTCAACTGTGTGTATAATGCTTACTACTGTGTGAAGTAATGTAAATAAGGGTCTCTACTGTGTGACATAATGTGTATAAGGGGTACTACTGTGGCTCAATGTGAATAAGAGGCACTACTGTGTGACATAACATGAATAAAGGGCTCTACTGTGTTGCATAACGTGAATAACTACTGTGTAGTGTAATGTTAATAAGGGGCACTGCTGAGTGGTGTAATTTGAATTGGGGGTATTATTGTGTGGTCACGCCCCTAAGTCTCACAAGATGAGACTTTAACCATATTCCTTCAGCACGACTAAGTCCCACACTAGTACAGTCTGACTGAGTCGTTCATACTCTCTGCCAGACCATCTGACCTCTCTGTCCCCTACTCCACATCTTAATTTATAGTGAGACCCATTGCTATGTAGGGTGCAGCCCATGGGTTGTGGATTGTGCATATCTGTGCTATAAATTGATAAATGTGCTTTAGACACATTGCAACTCTACTAGTTTCATTTTATTTGTAAATGTCATAAACGTCATAAAAATGTCATATTGATATGTGGGGCTGTCTACAATTTATGGGGCTCCAGATAAAATATATCCCTCACACACACCTAGAGTAAGATATTCATGTGTTGCTGCTTTGAGGTGGCATCTATTTCTGAGGGGGAGGGGGAAGGGGCAGAGAGCATCAACTAAATTCTTGCCTATAGCATCAAACTGGACAAGGCCGGCGTCGGCATGACCCCACTACTTTTATTTTATAGAACGTTTATAAAGTGGATAAATAGCCTAGAAATAAACCTTACACATATATAAAGTATCTTCTCCTTTTCCTTCTATTCATTCTGAAGCCAGGAGGGAAGAAAAACAACTAGAGTTAGCAGTAGAAAGCAGACATATCAGATATGCAATATTTCCCCTCAGCTTGGGAGTGATTCAGAAATATATTCCACTTAAAATAAGCTATGAGTGATCCGTGATTTGTTTTCTCTGTAAACAGTGGACATGCATGTGACCTTGTTCTTATCCTACAATGACTTTCTTTATGTATTGTAAGGATTTTGTATATATTCATTACTCATCTCTTTATTTATTACACAATATTTAGCATAGATATATTAATAATTTGTGGAGTAAAGTATGGTATATTGCTTACTTATATCTATACGGTATTGTCACGAACCGGTCTCTCACCTTTGCGGGTTCTGGGGTTCATCCGTTGCCAGTGCGGTTGCTCGCGGTGCTGTGCGCCCATGTGGGGACACGGCGTGATCAATGGCACAGGTAATGCAGAGTCTGGGAACTGTGAGTGCGGGGACCAAATGGCCTAAGGCACTGCGGTGTGTCTGCTGTATAGGAGGTGGCCATGTTGGAGACCAAATAGCTAATACAGAGCACTTGTGAAAACACCTGTGGGCAGGTGTAAGCCAATCCCGTGCTTGTGCTGCCTTTAAGTAGGCTGGGATTATGTTACTCTGAGCCAGTGCTTTGTTGTATCAAAGCTGTGCTCTAGCTCTGAGCTCTCTCCGTGCATTCCTGTGTGATTCCCGTGGTCCAGATATCGCCTCCGTTCCCAGAGGTCCGTCTGCAGCCTTCACTGCTGAAAGATCCACCGGCTCTCCGCTGTGCTGTCAGTTAATTGCACTCCTATTGGAAATAGTTGGATTCCCAGTGTCCTGCATGAGGTTACCTTGTCAGTCTGCCTATCATTCAAAGTCTGGAGGATTCCGTTTCTCTCAGCTGTTCGTTTGTTCAACTCTGCATTTAACCCATTCATCACCTTGTCTTCTACTACAGTTTCACAGTGATCTCCGGAACCCGCAAGTAACCCAATTCAGTACTTTTATTTGCTATGTTGTCATTACAAGGATAATTCATCACAGTCTCTCAGTTAACTCTCAAAACTCCATTGCCAATTCTTACAGTTATCTCTTCATGTCTGCATTATCCAGTTAATAACATTCTGCAGTTCAGCATCAAAGCTTGTTTATATTTGCTATGTTGTCATAACAAGGATAATTCTTCACAGTCTCTCAGTTAACTCTCAAAACTCCATTGCAAATCCTTACAGTTATCTCTTCATGTCTGCATTATCCAGTTAATCATATTCTGCAGTTCAGCATCAAAGCTCGTTTAGATTTGGACAATCCAACATTTATTCATCAGCTTGTTTTGCATATGTTTCCATGAACATTTCTTTTATGTATTTTTGAGTTTTCTCTTGCATATTATTCCTGCAATACTTCAGTATAATATGATGATTAACAACTTCTCAGTTAACTCTTTACTGAATTGTTATTTTGAATAAATATATGAATCGGAACTTTCTTCGTCCTCCCTGCTTTCTTCATAGCCCAGCACCTACACCTGTGGTTGGTCCCGGGTTAACGGATTCACAAAAACACCCGGGCCTGACAGGTATGTATTGAATTTGTGCGTGTGCACATTGTGCATGTACTGTATTTGCTCTAGATGCAACACGTTTGTATTTGCACTGGTTACAGTATAATAAGATGTTGTTAAAGTGTAATAAGACATAATAAGACATTGTTACAGTGTAATAAGACATAATAAAACATTGTTACAGTGTAATTAGATGTAATAAGATGTTGTTACAGTGTAATAAGGTGTGTTTGGCTGTAAGTTCAGCACTCAAGTAAAATTTGCGCCATAGTAAAGTTTTGTTCTGTAATCCTGTACACAAACACGGTATTTATCATTGTATCCCCTCTTATCTATTAGTTATAATACACTACAAATGTAGCTGCTAGCTACACAGATTCACTCTCCTCCTAGGTGCAAACAAACAGTTCACATAGAGCTCTGACGGGAGAAGAGCTGAATGGGTACACCCTATGGGACTACAGTACTACAATCTATCTGTGACATTACAGATATTCAGTAAATATTCAATAAAGCATTACGATTTCAAATACTATTTACTTTCACTGAAACATTTAATTTAACTTTAATTAACTTCCGGACACACCCTGCTCTATTTCCACATGAAGCAAATGCATGGAAACCTTCCCACAAACATTTCCTGAAATGAAATGGCCTCCCACAGAGTGTTTTGTCACACCACTACATCCTCTTTTGTTGGGCAGAAGAGACTCAGGGGCATCAGTACGTCACACATGTATCAGACCCATAGGTCCTGCGTCATCGGTTGTAGTATGGCTGCAGACAAAAGTTGATTAAAGTCTGCAGCCGTTTGGGGGTGGGGAGGAGGCGGAGATGGCCTCCATTTCACAAAATGGAGATGTGTTGTCTCTGTTTTGTGGCAGTGACAGAGATTTCCTGGCCTTAGCTACGAAGCTGTGGCAGCCGGTCTGCATAATCTCCTGGGTTACTCAGCCGACCGATGGTGTCGCATGTGATCTGATGCTGCATCCTCAGATTCAGCAGAGGATCACACATGCATGCAGGAGCCGTCTACTTATACCAGACGCCTCCTGCTGCATTACCACATGTAAGCATTGTTCCTACTACCAAGAAAGCAGAACCAACACTTTTTCCAACCACATCTGAATCACCCCCTCTATGCAGTGCTGGGCATTATTCCAGCTGCAGATGACCATAGAGAACTGGTTGGAGCTTGTGTACCATTTCCCAGCTGGTTGATTTTTCACGTAAACTGTACAGAGTTTTAATAATTGTACAATCTTTTCCTTTTGTGTACTTAAAGGTTTATGCCAAAAGGTTTTGCACATGTATGGGTTTTATTTCTCCCATGGGAGTGGTGTGGTCCTGAAATACCTGCACCTTATGCTGAGATTGAAGTGTCCTACAGGTCACAACAGAGCCGGCCATAGGCATAGGCAAACTAGGCAATTGCCTAGGGCATTTGATATGCCTAGGGACATCAGCAGCTTCTGCTGCTTAAAATGATATGCGGCATGCCTATATTCTGTGTGTAGCATTTCGTATGCAGATTCAGCCACAGTCTCACACAGTATATAGGCATGCCGCATATAATTTTAATCAGCAGAAGCCGCTTGTGCATCCTAGCCACATAGCAATGCAAATAAGATGCATTTTCATAAAAAAGTGCCCGACGTTAGCATTGAGGTAAGATTTATGAGGGCACATCTGTATTCAAGCAGAGGCAGAGGTCACAGTGTTAGTGGCAGTGTGAGTGTTGTATGCATGTGAGTAGGTTGATTGTGCAGTAGTGTTCGGAATATGTGTAAGGAGCATTATGTGTGTCATGTAAAAATGCATTAATAATGTGCAACATATGTGTAAGGGGAACTATGGGGGTCATTCCGAGTTGTTCGCTCGGTATTTTTTTCTCGCAACGGAGCGATTAGTCGCTAATGCGCATGCGCAATGTCTGCAGTGCGACTGCGCCAAGTAAATTTGCTATGCAGTTAGGTATTTTACTCACGGCATTGCAAGGTTTTTTCTTCGGTCTGGTGATCGTAATGTGATTGACAGGAAGTGGGTGTTTCTGGGCGGAAACTGGCCGTTTTATGGGTGTGTGCGAAAAAACGCTACCGTTTCTGGGAAAAACGCGGGAGTGGCTGGAGAAACGGAGGAGTGTCTGGGCGAACGCTGGGTGTGTTTGTGACGTCAAACCAGGAACGACAAGCACTGAACTGATCGCAGATGCCGAGTAAGTGTGGAGCTACTCAGAAACTGCTAAGAAGTGTCTATTCGCAATTCTGCTAATCTTTCGTTCGCAATTTTGATAAGCTAAGATTCACTCCCAGTAGGCGGCGGCTTAGCGTGTGCAAAGCTGCTAAAAGCAGCTTGCGAGCGAACAACTCGGAATGAGGGCCAATGTGTGTCATTATGTGTATAAGGGCATTAATAATGTGCGGCATATGTGTAACAGGGTACTGCTGTATGTGTGTCATTATGTGTATAGGGGCACTAATAATGTGCAGCAAATGTGTAGGGGGTACTATGGCCCTCATTCCGAGTAGAGATGAGCGCCGGAAATTTTTCGGGTTTTGTGTTTTGGTTTTGGGTTCGGTTCCGCGGCCGTGTTTTGGGTTCGACCGCGTTTTGGCAAAACCTAACCGAATTTTTTTTGTCGGATTCGGGTGTGTTTTGGATTCTGGTGTTTTTTTCCAAAAAACCTAAAAAACAGCTTAAATCATAGAATTTGGGGGTCATTTTGATCCCAAAGTATTATTAACCTCAAAAACCATCATTTCCACTCATTTTCAGTCTATTCTGAATACCTCACACCTCACAATATTATTTTTAGTCCTAAAATTTGCACCGAGGTCGCTGGATGACTAAACTAAGCGACCCTAGTGGCCGACACAAACACCTGGCCCATCTAGGAGTGGCACTGCAGTGTCACGCAGGATGTCCCTTCCAAAAAACCCTCCCCAAACAGCACATGACGCAAAGAAAAAAAGAGGCGCAATGAGGTAGCTGTGTGAGTAAGATAAGCGACCCTAGTGGCCGACACAAACACCGGGCCCATCTAGGAGTGGCAACTGCAGTGTCACGCAGGATGTCCCTTCCAAAAAACCCTCCCCAAACAGCACATGACGCAAAGAAAAAAAGAGGCGCAATGAGGTAGCTGTGTGAGTAAGATAAGCGACCCTAGTGGCCGACACAAACACCGGGCCCATCTAGGAGTGGCACTGCAGTGTCACGCAGGATGTCCCTTCCAAAAAACCCTCCCCTAACAGCACATGACGCAAAGAAAAAAAGAGGCGCAATGAGGTAGCTGTGTGAGTAAGATAAGCGACCCTAGTGGCCGACACAAACACCGGGCCCATCTAGGAGTGGCACTGCAGTGTCACGCAGGATGGCCCTTCCAAAAAACCCTCCCCAAACAGCACATGACGCAAAGAAAAAAAGAGGCGCAATGAGGTAGCTGTGTGAGTAAGATAAGCGACCCTAGTGGCCGACACAAACACCGGGCCCATCTAGGAGTGTCACTGCAGTGTCACGCAGGATGTCCCTTCCAAAAAACCCTCCCCAAACAGCACATGACGCAAAGAAAAAAAGAGGCGCAATGAGGTAGCTGTGTGAGTAAGATAAGCGACCCTAGTGGCCGACACAAACACCGGGCCCATCTAGGAGTGGCACTGCAGTGTCACGCAGGATGGCCCTTCCAAAAAACCCTCCCCAAACAGCACATGACGCAAAGAAAAAAAGAGGCGCAATGAGGTAGCTGTGTGAGTAAGATAAGCGACCCTAGTGGCCGACACAAACACCGGGCCCATGTAGGAGTGGCACTGCAGTGTCACGCAGGATGGCCCTTCCAAAAAACCCTCCCCAAACAGCACATGACGCAAAGAAAAAAAGAGGCGCAATGAGGTAGCTGTGTGAGTAAGATAAGCGACCCTAGTGGCCGACACAAACACCGGGCCCATCTAGGAGTGGCACTGCAGTGTCACGCAGGATGGCCCTTCCAAAAAACCCTACCCAAACAGCACATGACGCAAAGAAAAATTAAAGAAAAAAGAGGTGCAAGATGGAATTGTCCTTGGGCCCTCCCACCCACCCTTATGTTGTATAAACAGGACATGCACACTTTAACCAACCCATCATTTCAGTGACAGGGTCTGCCACACGACTGTGACTGATATGACGGGTTGGTTTGGACCCCCACCAAAAAAGAAGCAATTAATCTCTCCTTGCACAAACTGGCTCTACAGAGGCAAGATGTCCACCTCATCATCATCCTCCGATATATCACCGTGTACATCCCCCTCCTCACAGATTATCAATTCGTCTACACTGGAATCCACCATCTCAGCTCCCTGTGTACTTTGTGGAGGCAATTGCTGCTGGTCAATGTCTCCGCGGAGGAATTGATTATAATTCATTTTAATGAACATCATCTTCTCCACATTTTCTGGATGTAACCTCGTACGCCGATTGCTGACAAGGTGAGCGGCGGCACTAAACACTCTTTCGGAGTACACACTTGTGGGAGGGCAACTTAGGTAGAATAAAGCCAGTTTGTGCAAGGGCCTCCAAATTGCCTCTTTTTCCTGCCAGTATAAGTACGGACTGTGTGACGTGCCTACTTGGATGCGGTCACTCATATAATCCTCCACCATTCTTTCAATGTTGAGAGAATCATATGCAGTGACAGTAGACGACATGTCCGTAATCGTTGTCAGGTCCTTCAGTCCGGACCAGATGTCAGCATCAGCAGTCGCTCCAGACTGCCCTGCATCACCGCCAGCGGGTGGGCTCGGAATTCTGAGCCTTTTCCTCGCACCCCCAGTTGCGGGAGAATGTGAAGGAGGAGATGTTGACAGGTCGCGTTCCGCTTGACTTGACAATTTTCTCACCAGCAGGTCTTTCAACCCCAGCAGACTTGTGTCTGCCGGAAAGAGAGATCCAAGGTAGGCTTTAAATCTAGGATCGAGCACGGTGGCCAAAATGTAGTGCTCTGATTTCAACAGATTGACCACCCGTGAATCCTTGTTAAGCGAATTAAGGGCTCCATCCACAAGTCCCACATGCCTAGCGGAATCGCTCCGTGTTAGCTCCTCCTTCAATGTCTCCAGCTTCTTCTGCAAAAGCCTGATGAGGGGAATGACCTGACTCAGGCTGGCAGTGTCTGAACTGACTTCAAGTGTGGCAAGTTCAAAGGGCATCAGAACCTTGCACAACGTTGAAATAATTCTCCACTGCGCTTGAGACAGGTGCATTCCACCTCCTATATCGTGCTCAATTGTATAGGCTTGAATGGCCTTTTGCTGCTCCTCCAACCTCTGAAGCATATAGAGGGTTGAATTCCACCTCATTACCACTTCTTGCTTCAGATGATGGCAGGGCAGGTTCAGTAGTTTTTGGTGGTGCTCCAGTCTTCTGTACGTGGTGCCTGTACGCCGAAAGTGTCCCGCAATTCTTCTGGCCACCGACAGCATCTCTTGCACGCCCCTGTCGTTTTTTAAAAAATTCTGCACCACCAAATTCAAGGTATGTGCAAAACATGGGACGTGCTGGAATTTGCCCATATTTAATGCACACACAATATTGCTGGTGTTGTCCGATGCCACAAATCCACAGGAGAGTCCAATTGGGGTAAGCCATTCCGCGATGATCTTCCTCAGTTGCCGTAAGAGGTTTTCAGCTGTGTGCGTATTCTGGAAACCGGTGATACAAAGTGTAGCCTGCCTAGGAAAGAGTTGGCGTTTGCGAGATGCTGCTACTGGTGCCGCCGCTGCTGTTCTTGCGGCGGGAGTCCATACATCTACCCAGTGGGCTGTCACAGTCATATAGTCCTGACCCTGCCCTGCTCCACTTGTCCACATGTCCGTGGTTAAGTGGACATTGGGTACAACTGCATTTTTTAGGACACTGGTGAGTCTTTTTCTGACGTCCGTGTACATTCTCGGTATCGCCTGCCTAGAGAAGTGGAACCTAGATGGTATTTGGTAACGGGGGCACACTGCCTCAATAAATTGTCTAGTTCCCTGTGAACTAACGGCGGATACCGGACGCACGTCTAACACCAACATAGTTGTCAAGGCCTCAGTTATCCGCTTTGCAGCAGGATGACTGCTGTGATATTTCATCTTCCTCGCAAAGGACTGTTGGACAGTCAATTGCTTACTGGAAGTAGTACAAGTGGGCTTACGACTTCCCCTCTGGGATGACGATCGACTCCCAGCAGCAACAACAGCAGCGCCAGCAGCAGTAGGCATTACACTCAAGGATGCATCGGAGGAATCCCAGGCAGGAGAGGACTCGTCAGAATTGCCAGTGACATGGCCTGCAGGACTATTGGCATTCCTGGGTAAGGAGGAAATTGACACTGAGGGAGTTGGTGGGGTGGTTTGCGTGAGCTTGGTTACAAGAGGAAGGGATTTACTGGTCAGTGGACTGCTTCCACTGTCACCCAAAGTTTTTGAACTTGTCACTGACTTATTATGAATGCGCTGCAGGTGACGTATAAGGGAGGATGTTCCGAGGTGGTTAACGTCCTTACCCCTACTTATTACAGCTTGACAAAGGCAACACACGGCTTGACAAATGTTGTCCGCATTTCTGGTGAAATACTTCCACACCGAAGAGCTGATTTTTTTTGTATTTTGACCAGGCATGTCAATGGCCCTATTCCTCCCACGGACAACAGGTGTCTCCCCGGGTGCCTGACTTAAACAAACCACCTCACCATCAGAATCCTCCTGGTCAATTTCTTCCCCAGCGCCAGCAACACCCATATCCTCCTCATCCTGGTGTACTTCAACACTGACATCTTCAATCTGACTATCAGGAACTGGACTGTGGGTGCTCCTTCCAGCACTTGCAGGGGGCGTGCAAATGGTGGAAGGCGCATGCTCTTCACGTCCAGTGTTGGGAAGGTCAGGCATCGCAACCGACACAATTGGACTCTCCTTGTGGATTTGGGATTTCGAAGAACGCACAGTTCTTTGTGGTGCTTTTGCCAGCTTGAGTCTTTTCAGTTTTCTAGCGAGAGGCTGAGTGCTTCCATCCTCATGTTAAGCTGAACCACTAGCCATGAACATAGGCCAGGGCCTCAGCCGTTCCTTGCCACTCCGTGTGGTAAATGGCATATTGGCAAGTTTACGCTTCTCCTCCGACAATTTTATTTTAGGTTTTGGAGTCCTTTTTTTACTGATATTTGGTGTTTTGGATTTGACATGCTCTGTACTATGACATTGGGCATCGGCCTTGGCAGACGACGTTGCTGGCATTTCATAGTCTCGGCCATGACTAGTGGCAGCAGCTTCAGCACGAGGTGGAAGTGGATCTTGATCTTTCCCTAATTTTGGAACCTCAACATTTTTGTTCTCCATATTTTAATAGGCACAACTAAAAGGCACCTCAGGTAAACAATGGAGATGGATGGATACTAGTATACTTATGGATGGACTGCCGAGTGCCGACACAGAGGTAGCTACAGCCGTGGACTACCGTACTGTACTGTGTCTGCTGCTAATATAGACTGGATGATAATGAGATGTAGTATGTATAAAGAAGAAAGAAAAAAAAAACCACGGGTAGGTGGTATACAATTATGGATGGACTGCCGAGTGCCGACACAGAGGTAGCTACAGCCGTGGACTACCGTACTGTGTCTGCTGCTAATATAGACTGGTTGATAATGAGATGTAGTATGTATAAAGAAGAAAGAAAAAAAAACCACGGGTAGGTGGTATACAATTATGAATGGACTGCCGAGTGCCGACACAGAGGTAGCTACAGCCGTGGACTACCGTACTGTGTCTGCTGCTAATATAGACTGGATGATAATGAGATGTAGTATGTAATGTATAAAGAAGAAAGAAAAAAAAAACCACGGGTAGGTGGTATACAATTATGGATGGACTGCCGAGTGCCGACACAGAGGTAGCTACAGCCGTGGACTACCGTACTGTACTGTGTCTGCTGCTAATATAGACTGGATGATAATGAGATGTAGTATGTATAAAGAAGAAAGAAAGAAAAAACCACGGGTAGGTGGTATACAATTATGGATGGACTGCCGAGTGCCGACACAGAGGTAGCTACAGCCGTGGACTACCGTACTGTGTCTGCTGCTAATATAGACTGGATGATAATGAGATGTAGTATGTAATGTATAAAGAAGAAAGAAAAAAAAAACCACGGGTAGGTGGTATACAATTATGGATGGACTGCCGAGTGCCAACACAGAGGTAGCTACAGCCGTGGACTACCGTACTGTACTGTGTCTGCTGCTAATATAGACTGGATGATAATAAGATGTAGTATGTATAAAGAAGAAAGAAAAAAAAAACCACGGGTAGGTGGTATACAATTATGGATGGACTGCCGAGTGCCGACACAGAGGTAGCTACAGCCGTGGACTACCGTACTGTGTCTGCTGCTAATATAGACTGGATGATAATGAGATGTAGTATGTATAAAGAAGAAAGAAAAAAAAAACCACGGGTAGGTGGTATACAATTATGGATGGACTGCCGAGTGCCGACACAGAGGTAGCTACAGCCGTGAACTACCGTACTGTGTCTGCTGCTAGTATAGACTGGATGATAAATAATGATATAAAAAATATATATATATCACTACTGCAGCCGGACAGGTATATATTATATAATGACGGACCTGCTGGACACTGTCTGTCAGCAGAATGAGTTTTTTAATTTTTATAGAATAAAAAAACACCACACAAGTCACACGACGAGTGTACTTTTTCAGGCAGACAATCACAATATACTATACTGGTGGTCAGTGTGGTCAGGTCACTGGTCACAGTGGTCAGTGGTCAGTCACACTGGCAGTGGCACTCTGGCAGCAAAAGTGTGCACTGTTTAATATGTACTCCTGGCTCCTGCTATAACCTATAACTGCTCCCCAGTCTCCCCCACAATTAAGCTGTGTGAGCACAGTCAGATATTATACATAGATGATGCAGCACACTGGGCTGAGCACAGATATGGTATGTGAGTGTGACTGAGTCACTGTGTATCGTTTTTTTCAGGCAGAGAACAAGAACAGAATGGATTATTAAATAATAATAAATTATAAAACTGCACTGGTGGTCAGGTCACTGGTCATCAGTCACTAGTATAACTCCTCCTAAGCTCCAGTAAGTAAATGAAGTGTCTCACTCTCACTCTCCTATCTATTTTAATTTCTAAACGGAGAGGACGCCAGCCACGTCCTCTCCCTATCAATCTCAATGCACGTGTGAAAATGGCCGCGACGCGCGGCTCCTTATATAGAATCCGAGTCTCGCGATAGAATCCGAGCCTCGCGAGAATCCGACAGCGTGATGATGACGTTCGGGCGCGCTCGGGTTAACCGAGCAAGGCGGGAAGATCCGAGTCGCTCGGACCCGTGTAAAAAAACATGAAGTTCGGGCGGGTTCGGATTCAGAGAAACCGAACCCGCTCATCTCTAATTCCGAGTTGTTCGCTCGCAAGGCGATTTTAGCAGTATTGCACACGCTAAGCCGCCGCCTACTGGGAGTGAATCTTAGCTTCTTAAAATTGCGAACGAAAGATTCGCAATATTGCGATTACACATCTCGTAGCAGTTTCAGAGTAGCTTCAGACTTACTCGGCATCTGCGATCAGTTCAGTGCTTATCGTTCCTGGTTTGACGTCACAAACACACCCAGCGTTCGCCCAGACACTCCTCCGTTTCTCCAGCCACTCCCGCGTTTTTTCCGGAAACGGTAGCGTTTTTTCCCACACACCCATAAAACGGCCTGTTTCCGCCCAGTAACACCCATTTCCTGTCAATCACACTACGATCGCCTGAGCGAAGAAAAAGCCGTGAGTAAAAATCCAAACTTCATAGCAAATTTACTTGGCGCAGTCGCAGTGCGGACATTGCGCATGCGCACTAAGCGGAAAAACGCTGCGATGCGAAGAAATTTTCCGAGCGAACGACTCGGAATGACCTCCTATGTGTGTCATTATGTGTATAAGGGCATTAATAATGTGCGGCATATGTGTAAGGGACATTACGTGTAAAAGGGCATTAATAAAGGTTGTCATAATGTTTAAGGCACATTATGTTTATAAGGACATTAATAATGTGTCTCATGTGTAAGGGGCATTACTGTGTAGCATTATATGTATAAGGTGCTCTACTATGTGTCGTTGCGTATAGAAAGGGCACTACTGTGTCGTCTAATGTGAATAAAGAGCAATAGGGTGTTGTGTAATGTGAATAAGGAGCAATTCAGTGTCATGTAATGTGAATAAGGGGCTCTACTGTGAGGAGTAACGTTTATAAGGTAAAGTGATACTACTGTGGGATGTAATATGAATTATGGACACTATCGCATGATCAAATGTGAATAAAGTTGCAGTACTGTGTGGCGCAATTGGAATTGGGGTTACTATTGTGTGGCCATGCCCCTTGCCAGCAAAAACACACCCCTTTTTGGGCTGTGCACCAAATGTGCTAACTGTTCCTGTTTAAAATATAGGGGGTACAAACCCCAAAATAAGGACTGCTATGGATGAAGGGTGATGGTGCTGGGAAAGAGGTGCAAGGTCAGAGGCAGAAGCAGCGGTGGTGCTAGGGGGCACCAGCCAAAATCTTGCCTAGGGCATCATATTGGTTAGGGCCGGCTCTGGGTCACAATCTGAGATAAGATTTAAGAATTTATACTGTAACAACATGCACAAATCACATTCTTCTCTATATTCCCTGTGTAACAGGTAACACTACCTTTGTGTTTTTTCTTTTTTAAATACATAGATCGTGTTTTATCTATATATTGTTCTATCCAGAACAAGAGGAGTACCTGTTGGGTCCTTTCTTTAAGAATCAACTTCAACATAATGACAAGCTTTATGCAAGGTGAATATAGCACAGTGTAAAGAAGATAGATACAAAATGCTATGCTACAATGTTTTCCTAGAAAACACTGTAATGTAGCATTTTGCATGCAGATACAGGAGCGTTTGCATACAGAATATAGGCATACCGCATCTGATTTTAATCAGTTGAGTCTGCTTGTGTGTCTTATTATCATAGTGATGCGAGTAAGATGCATGTTAGGCAAAACAAGACGCCCAAAAAAGAAGCTCCACATAAACTACAGCTCCCATCAGCCCTAAAAAGGGGTGCTAGGAGCAGTCGTTTATTTGGAGTTACTTCACTGCACTGTACTGTAGTGTGGTGTCGGACACTGGCGCCAATAATACTTCCTACTGTGGCGGGGGAGGAGAGGGACTGAGATGCCGCCTATCCGTGGCATAATAAAGGCCGGAAGAGCCCGGTGGGGAGATACCTGTGCAAGAGCTGCAGCTGCTGGTGAGAAACAGATATAGCCATGCTCAATGCGGCTATATCTAGGTACAAATGCATCTTGTTGGCCGTGACCCTGTGCATGCCTGGTGTGCACGTGCATCTTAGTCACTCCCGCACCCATTAAGAATGTATTGAGCGGAAATTGCCACAGCTCGGCGCGGCTGGGCATGGGTGTGACTGGGTGCGTTGGGTGTGCATGTATTTTTCTCAGAGAAGCCATGATGAGTGAGGCTACATCTGTATGTACCTGAGCTGATGCTTGTCCCTGTGGCAGCTGTAATGCTATGGGAAGGTACCAGGTGACTTTTGCTTCTCATCCAGGGTCACTGTAATTGTGAGCACAGTGTAAGGGGCACTAAAACTGTGAACACAGTGTAAGGGGCACAACTGTGAGCGTAACGTGTAAGGGGCACTGCAACTGTGGGCATAGCATAAGAGGCACTACAACTGTGAGCATAGTGTAAGGGGCACAACTATGGATATAGTGTAAGGGGCACTACAACTGTGGGTATAGTGTAAGGGGCACTGGTCATAATGTGTAAGGGGCACTACTAAGGTAGGTATAATGTGTTTAGGGCACTACTAAAGGGGGAATAATGTGTAAGGGGCACTACTATGGTGGACATAATGTGTAAGGGGCACTACAACTGTGCTTTTCTCATGAGTACGTAGGGGGTGCCAACATATGTATATTCGCTTACCAAAAAGTTGGACTTGGGCCGGCCCTGCTCACATGCATAGGATGGCATAAACACACTGACATCAGTTGTTTTACTTATATATGTAGTAGGTATCTTTGTATGCCTTGTCATAAAAGAGCTCGAATATGATGAAGACCCACCAGTGCCGGATTAAAACCTATGGCGGCCTTTAGGCAGTCAAAATCTTCTTGCAAATTATCTCCAAATGTGTTTTTAATAATATCAACCATCAGTCTACGATCTGGAAACTCTAATGTGAATCTGATGTCCATGGTTTATGTGCTTGAAGTTGTTAATTATACATTACATTAATACAGTAGTTTCTCTCTAGAGTCTTTAATGTAAAGTTTCTTTGAGTTGATTCATTTTTTTAATCTTTTGGAAACAATTTAAGAAAGCTTGATTGTAATTTTCTTTTAAGATCAAATAAATATTATTTTGATCCATTGTCATGGGGCTCCTAAAAGGTGCAGGGCCCATAGGCCGGTGCGTACTCTGCCTATTTGGTAATCTGGCACTGGGCCCAACATTTTCATGTTGCAATAAAACTAGGGCACAAAAATGAAGAGTTCACAGCAAGAGAACCAATCAGTGGTTAAGTAGTAAGGTTTTATTGAACATGGGCCAAGTATGTCTTCAGTGTTTGACCGTTTCCCTGGGAATCTAATTTCCTTAGCAGTCAGCCTGATGAAAGGACAAATCGTGTTGATGATGGCTGTGGATCTAAGAACAATGTGAAAAGATAATTCATATTGAAACATATTATTATAAGACTACTTCTTTTGTTACTCAGCCTAGTATAATTTGGAAAATGTAACAACTGGAAAATTTTAATCAACTCAGTACATATTGTAGACATAAACTACTTTTTTGCATTGTTGCACCAATTAAAATACATTTTACAATTAATACCAAGTAAAACACTTACATTTTCCTTTTCAATTTGATACTAGCTTTGTATAGGGGGGTTGTCATCTTTGGAACCAGATACAGTTTATTAGTTTTAATTAATAGAGTAACTTTTTTTTAAATATACTTTTAGCTATAATCAAATACACAGTATTTTGTAAAAATATCCACTTTATCAATATAATTGGGGAAGGATATGTAATCTAGGGAGTACATTTACTAATTATTGTTTTTTTGCAAGAGAAATTATAGATTTTATTTTTTTATGTGTATTTTAAGGTTGCTTAAGTTGTTTGTTCCAATACAAGAAAACATTATAAAATATTTGTGTCTCAGTAAGTGTTGCTATAAACAGTACCCAGGCATTTTTAATCTATTAGTTTAATTTTAATATACACCATTGGTTTAAATGTAATATACACAATCTATACCTTCCAACATAACCCATTCCAGGAGAGACAAAATGCTCTCTACCTGGACTTCCTTCTTAATTTATGATTGCAATCCCCGCTGTTGAAATAACTTTCTTATCAATTAAATAATTCAACACAAGTGACACCTATCATATATTTAGAGGGAAGTCCAAGGAGAGAGCATTTTGTCCCTCCTGGAATGGGTCATGTTGGGAGGTATGCACAATCTTTGATACTCCCCTCCCCTTCCCTTGGGTTCCCCTGTCTTAAGTGACATGAACCCCCCAATGCTTAATACGGCCCTGCAATGTCAACATTAAAAATGTTGACATTGTCAGAATGTTGACATTGTGAATGTCAACAACCAGAATATCAACACAGAGTTAGGCTGCAATTAGGGTTCAGGCTAGGGTTAGGCTCAGAGTTAGGTTTACATGCAAAATTGAATTGCCGACATTCACAGTGTCAACATTATCAATGTCAACATTTTACATGTCAACATTCTGAACATGTCGATATTCTGAATGTCGACATAATATACCACACACCATACCATAACACATCATCTGCCAAAAATGATGGGTTTTCACAGAATCTTTACGCCATGACAGGGAACTAGTGTTCCCTATTTACTTTCAATATACGCTAAGCACATCATCACTTTAGAATGCCAGTTCCCTGGCCTGAAAAACCTAATGTAAAACACCCGTCTGACATTGCCCTAAAGAGCATTTACTGATTAGGAACCGCCAGTGGAACCCAGGCTTTGTCAATACAATATGATTTTTTGTTGCTTTAGCTGTCAGAGGAGTACGGGTTGTGCAGTTTTTGTATACTTGTCACACATTTAACAGTTATTGGTTACAAAATGTTCAACCTTACACAGATCAGGTGAAGAGAAGCGTATATCCTATTCAGCACGTTAAAGTTGCGTTCTCCTATTCCTGACAGCGATCCTGACAATGAACTTGTGCCCATCCTACCTGAATTATTACAATTAAACATGATTTTATTGCTATGAATAATGAGTGAGGAAGGATATCTACAAGTATAAACAGAATTACTTACCAAGGAACTGAATGAACAGAGAAATTTTATCTCCTTGGCATAAGACTTAAGAACATGACTCACATTATACTGTTGAATTAAGAAGTGCAATGATTCATAATTAACTGTCACATTTTTCTTCAACCTCATCAATAAATGTTTCATGATAGCATAATAGCTATTTACCTAATTCAGTTTCATTTATGTTTATACAAATTAAGATTTCACTATCAAAGCGTGGATATATGGATCAGATGGTATGGATTGCATTGGTCACTTACTGTATGAGGATACAAGTAGTTTAGAATTCTGTTCTTTATGGTACATCAGTAGTGATGTTGATGTCAGGTTAGTTCCCTCTGCATTCTGCTGCCTAAGACACCATCACACAAATTCATATACATATTAGTTATAATCGTCTGTATACTCTAGACACCACTTGTGTAACTTCAAGTAGATTACCAAAGCTGGATCTAACAATACTGAATACTGCAGCAAGAAAATTGGCTTTATTATATAAACAGATATACTATTCGAAAATAACATAAAAATGGTGTGAATAAGGGATCCCGGCGTTCAGGATGGTCAGAATACGGACAACGGCATCCCAACAGTGACTATCCTGACAGTGCTTTGTAAGGAATGCAAGCCTAATCCTTCCCTAACTCTCCATCCCTGCAGCCAAACCAAAACCTCCCCTCCTGCAGCCTTACCCTCCTTTCCTGCAGCCTAAACTTAACCTCCCCCTGATATTTACGTTCGGGACATCGACTATTGGGTATCCGGTGTTGGTATTCTGATCGGTGTTGGGATTCTGGCACTGGTCTTCTGTCCACCGGTATGCTAACTACATCCCCAGAAAAATTATAATATGCAGTTTAGAAAAGTTTACTAATGTATTTAGTTGTGCACTGCCCCCAGGACTATATGTAGACTTGCCCTCCTTGTGTTCATGCCCCACTACACAACAATGTTAACATTGTGATTTTTTTATTAGTACATACTGTATGAATGAGTGGATGGTAACAATCCTGTTTATGTGCTGCCCCAGTATTCATTGCCTATAGACAATCATCATACCCTGACAAAGGGGGTAATTCCAAGTTGATCGCAGCAGGATTTTTGATAGCAATTGGGCAAAACCATGTGCACTGCAGAGGAGGCAGATATAACATGTGCAGAAAGAGTTAGATTTGGGTGGGTTATTTTATTTCTGTGCAGGGTAAATACTGGCTGCTTTATTTTTACACTGCAAATTAGATTGCAGATTGAACATATCCCATCCAAATCTAACTCTCTCTGCACATGTTATATCTCCCTCCCCTGCACTGCACATGGGAGGTCATTCCGAGTTGTTTGCTCGTTGCTGATTTTCGCTATACTGCGATTAGTCGCTTACTGCGCATGCGCAAGGTTCGCAGAGCGCATGCGCTTAGTTATTTTACACAAAAGTTAGGTATTTTACTCAAGGCATAACAAAGCTTTTTCATCGCTGTGCTGATCGTAGTGTGATTGACAGGAAGTGGGTGTTTCTTGGCGGAAAATGGCCATTTTATGGGAGTGTGCGGAAAAACGCAGGCGTTCGAGTTGCAAAACGCAGGAGTGGCTGGAGAAAAGGGGAAGTGGTTGGGCAAACGCTGGGTGTGTTTGTGACGTCAAACCAGGAACGAAAAGGACTGAGCTGGTCGCAATGGCTGAGTAAGTCTGGAGCTACTCAGAAACTGCTAAGAAATTTCTATTCGCAATTCTGCTAATCTTTTGTTCGCAATTCTGCCAAGCTAAGATACACTCCCAGAGGGCGGCGGCTTAGCGTGTGCAATGCTGCTA
Source organism: Pseudophryne corroboree (assembly GCF_028390025.1). Taxonomy (NCBI): domain Eukaryota; kingdom Metazoa; phylum Chordata; class Amphibia; order Anura; family Myobatrachidae; genus Pseudophryne; species Pseudophryne corroboree. The sequence continues at coordinate 379,935,791 of NC_086447.1, read as the reverse complement.
AAAGCAGCTAGCGAGCGAACAACTCGGAATCACTCCCATGGTTTTGCCCAATTGCTAACAAAAATCCTGCTGCGATCAACTTGGAATTACCCCCAAAGTCCTTACCTTTTGCCACATTACACCCTGGAAAATAAAATGAATGAAATCAAACTATATCCAGCTTTTATTTATACATTTTGCCTTACAACATTCAACTAATGAAAAAAAAGGCAACAATCATGAAAATGTATAAAAAATATAAACCGCTCACTTCATGTCCATCCACAGATTTTCCATTGGATTTAGGTCAGGGCTCTGGGACATTCACCTTCCTATACTTAAGCCACTGCATGGTTTTCTTGGTTATATCATTAAGGTAATTATCATGCTGGAAGATGTACCCCTTGCTCATCTTCAGCAGTCTAGCAGAGGGATGCAAGTTTTCGTCAAGAATTTGGGTGTACTTAGGAGCATCCATCTTCATTCCTGACCAATTGCTCAGTCCCTGCTAAAGAGATACACCCAACAACATTATTCTGCTAACACCATGCTTCACAGTAGGTATGGTGTGATTTGAGTGGTGTGCTGTGTTTGGCTTTCACCAAAAATGGTGCTTGGTTAGTTTAGTCCAAAAAGTTCTAGCTTGGTCGTATCTGACCATACAACCTTGTATTTTATTACAAAATGAAAATGAAACTGAGGGCGACTTTTTCAGAAAAGGCTTCTTTCTTGCCTTTCTGACACATAGGTAAAGTTTATGTAAAGCTTGAGAGATAGTTGTTACATGCTCAGACCAACCAATCTCAGCCATAAAGACTTGTAAGTCCTTCAAAGTTGCCATTGGCCTCTTGGTAGTTTTCATGCTTAATATACTCCTGGATCTGTAATCCAGTTTGGTGGAACAGTCTGGCCAATCCACTTTTTAATAATGCTTTGCACAGAATTTTGAAAGAGATAGAAAACCTTTGAAATCTTTTTGTATCCTTTTAATACCCCTTTCAGATTAAAAAGCCAGGTCGCACCCAAAATTGTGTACACTGCTCCAACACAGCTGAGACCCCTTTCAGACTGGCTGCTGGACCTGGCTTATTTCTGGATTGGTGGCACCAGCTTTCCCTATGCTGTAAACTGGTTCCTGGATCGCATTGACCCAACTAACCAGGCTACACTGCACCGCGACCCAGGTCTTTCCCGAGACCAACCCTGCAAGGTACCCAGGTACACTGGACACACAAGGAGTATAATTTTATCATGGAGCCCTTTTGAAAACACCATTCTAGCTATGGTAAATTCTTTGAATTACTATGCATTGCTAGTAGTGGAATCCCCAAGGAAAAGCCAGTTTTGTTCTGAAATAATCAAAACCACAACAGTTATTGCCAGGTGGTGGACAATTGTCCTATTGTGCGATTTAGAAGATCATTGGTTGTACCTGAGCAGGTTTATAGTTGTTACTCTAAGGGGTATGATCACTTACCCACTAGGTCTTTCAGGAACTAAATTATTTAATTGTTAACAATTTGTGTGAATGCTATTTTTACTGTCACATTGCAGGTTATAATGTGTAAACAAAGCTGGAAAAAAATATTTTGTTTATTTGATTTTCCAGTGTGCAATATAATAAAATCTAAGGATTTTGGCAGGGTATGATGATTTCTGAAAGCACAGTAGTTACTGTACATAGCATAGCTATTTAAGGTTTTAATAAGTGTCAGAAGGGAATACATACGGAAGCCGCTGTCCGTATAGTGACAGCCGGCATCCGGTCAGCCAGAAAACCGTCAGCAAATCCCCTTGCGGGCTCGTCACGCTTCGGGCTCGGTTATATTCACACTTGGGTGATGGTGTGGACCCAGCACCTGAGTGGGAATACAGGGCTACGGCCGGGATTCCGAAATCCGGCATTGCCCCACCTGTTGGTATTCCGCCATCAGTATTGTGAACGCCGGGATCCCGACAGGCTATATACTGACTGCATCCCGTCAGAAGTATATGTTTAAAAGAAATGATTGAATACAGTAAATGAAGGAATATAGGTGTGAAGACTTCAGCTGCCAGTGGGATAACCTTGACCTTAATCAATTAGTATTGACAAACAGTAAGACCACACAGTTTATCACAACACAGAGGGTGAATACATCAAAAGAATGTACATTTTTATTAATACTGCATTCCTCTTTGCTTGATATGAGTCTGAGCCATAAATAACATCACAAAATGATATCATGCTGAGACATTCCCTTACATTACATACATTTGGTTTTCACGGAATATATTAAACATGTACAACACATAAAGGATCTCAAATATTTTTCCAAAGCGACTTATGGACTACTACAAATAAAGTTGCTCTATAAGGGGAGTCGGCATAGAAAGAAGTGGGTTATGTAAATAAGCTAAGGATGTGGTAACTGGGTTATGTAAATATAGACTAATGCTTCATAGTTCACCATCTGACTTCAAAAGCCATTATCCTTTTACTTCTTTTAAATTGTCATTTTCAGATATATTATTAAATTACACTTTATTAATTTTGCGAATACATTAGGAAAGTAATTTTTTTTTTACAAATATAATGTATATATTTGGTCAGTATCCATGGAAATTTGATGTATTTTTCTTTATTTGGGGAGGTGGAGGGAGCAAATTAGTCAGTACTTTGGTCAGACACGTTTCTTTTTTATCACAGCTGATACCAAGGTACCCCAGAGTGGAGATTAGTACAGGTGTAAGGGTGCATTAGTGTGGGTAGTACAGGGTAAGCTGTGATAAAGGGGTTGGGGCTGGGTGACCGGCGGTGGGGATCTCGGTGGTCAGCATACTGGCCCCAGGATCCCGGCCACAGAATGCCGGAGGGGGGTGGGCGAGCGCAACAAAGCTCCTTGCGGGATTTGCTGCGCTCAACACAGGTTCTATTCCCACTCTATGGGTGTCGTGGGAATAGTCCCGGTTAGTCAGCATGCCGATTGTACGGCTTTTGATCGCTCGGGATCCCAACATCGACATGGTAACCGCCGGGATCCCGAGTGCCGGTCACATGACCGGATCCCGTAATAAAGAGATGGGTTTAGAGAGTGTTTAAAGATTTGAAGGCTTTAGTAGAGTGCTTGGGCATGGTAGGGAATTCCATAAGTGCATATTGGGATAGAGAAGTCTGTTAGATGGGTCTGAGAGATGGATACATGAGAAGAGGCAGGTGTAGACAGAGGGATAACAACAAGAGTAGTATGTAGGAAATAATGATGCTGATGAAGGCTTTGTATTTGGATTGCGGAGGATGTAGGGAGCCAGAGTGCGGTTGCAAAGTGGCGCAGCAGATTGGGAGTGATCAGATCATAAGAACACTCTTGGTTTAGCACGTAAATGGAGTGAAGCAGAGATAGATGGATGAGGGATGGATAAGACTTTATATAGCATTATAAGTAAGAAAATAGAAATACATATTGCCACAGTATACTAAGGTGGAGGTGCAGGAAAAGAGGGAGAAAAAAAAAGGGTTGTCTTTTGTTGGCTCACTCAGTGGTGCAAGTGGGCGGGTACGGGTGGGTACGGCGTACCCGTAAGAATTTAGCCGTGGGTACGCCGTACCCACACCGACGGGCCGCCGCTCCTCGCACCGCCGCTGATGTGAGGTTAGGAGAGCGCAGCCTGTGCCTCTCCTTCCCCTCAGTCTCCGGCGGGTGTCATAGTTTAATTCAGCGCCGATCCGTGAGCCAATCAGAGCCAGCGGTGCGAGCTCTGATTGGCTCACGGATCGGCGCTGAATTAAACTGTGAGACACCCGCCGGAGACTGAGGGGAAGGAGAGGCACAGGCTGCGCTCTCCTTCCCTCACACAGGACGGCAGCGGCCAGCGGCAGCGGTGAGCAGGGAGGGAGGGAGGGGGAGGGGGGGGGGCATGTTATACCTGGCACTGGGGGATATCTGGCACTGGGGGGGCATTTCTATCTGGCACTGGGGGATATCTGGCACTGGGGGGCATATATACCTGGCACTGGGGGATATCTGGCACTGGGGGGCATATATACCTGGCACTGGGGGGTATCTGGCACTGGGGGGGCATGTATACCTGGCACTGGGGGATATCTGGCACTGGGGGGGCATGTATACCTGGCACTGGGGGATATCTGGCACAGGGGGGCATGTATACCTGGCACTGGGGGATATCTGGCACAGGGGGGCATGTATACCTGGCACTGGGGGATATCTGGCACAGGGGGGCATGTATACCTGGCACTGGGGGATATCTGGCACTGGGGGGGCATGTATACCTGGCACTGGGGGATATCTGGCACTCGGGGCATATCTGGCACTGTAGGGGCATTTCTGTATCTGGCACGGGGGGCAATGTATATCTGACACAGTGGGAGCATTTGTGTATCTGGCACTGTGGGGCAATGTGTATCTGGCACTGTGGGGCAATGTATATCTGGCACTGTGGGGCAACGTGTATCTGACACTGCGAGGCAATGTATATCTGGCACTCTGGGGGCATTTCTGTATCTGGCACTGTGGGGCAATGTGTATCTGGCACTGTTAGTCAATGTGTATCTGGCACTGTGGGGCAATGTATATCTGGCACTGTGGGGCAACGTGTATCTGGCACTATTGGGGTCATACGTGTATCTGCCCCTCCCCCATGTCACGATCCGGATACTGAGACACCATTTTCCTTCTGGATGTACGTCCTCCATGGGCCTCTGCTGCCACTCCTGTCTCGCTGACCGCCGCGCGCCACTGGGCGCATGTTATTCTGCTACTGCGGCCTACATCGCAAGTGTTGCACCTTCCCTATAGTACTTAATTCCCCTTCTTTGTTTGTTCATGGGCGCAGCCATGTTAGACTCCAGTCACATGACATTATTCCTCCTATCCACGGTGCTGGAGCCTTGTCATAATTGCTCAGCCAATTCCTGCTATGCAGCAGGTATAAATATCCGGTCCCAGCTCCCAAAAGATCGTCAGTGCTTTCATTGTCATCTGTGATTCCAGCCTACAAGCTTCACTACAGATTTTCTCCTGCAATTCCATTCTGCAAATCAGCCTGACTTCCCTGGTGATTACACTCTGCCTGTGTAACCCGACTCTCCAGTGTTAACCCCCTACAGCCTACTTTGGATTCCTGTGTTTGAACTTTTGCTTTGCAGTAATCATCCTTCATTCTTCAGTTCCTGCGCACTCCAGTTTCATTCCTCATCTTCCAGCGAACCACAGCTTCATTCCTCATCTTCCAGTGAACCCCAGCCTCATTTATTGTTTACAGGACTTTCTTCCATGTTCCAGGTTACTGGCCTTCACCGATTGTGAACTTAATTATCACGTGTGACTTTATATTATTCTTTTGCACGTTATTTGACTTTTTATTTAATAAAAGCACTTAAGGAATTCCCAGTTGTCGTGGTCACGCCCTCGGGCATTCTTTGCTGCTGTCAATACGTATGTCCAGGAGTCACATAGCTCCTCCTAAATTTAAGTACCCGTCAGCCCCTACAACTGAGGCTCCCAGTCACGGTCCCCAGCCCTCAGTTGTGACAGTAAGCACTGACCAGATGGATCCAGCCGGAGACCAGGCCCAAGCGCTTAGGCTGATTCAAGAATTGGCAACCCGCCTTGAACGTCAGGAGGCTGCTCAAGGCCATGTTGTTCGCTGTCTCCAGGATCTCTCCTCCCGGCTGGATGAAATTCAAGCGGCCCTCCGTGGATCAGGGGCGTCCAGTGTGCCGACTCCAGCGCCTCCGGTGGTGTCCCCACCCACCATACCTGTTCCTGCTCCCTATCTTCACTTGCCGACTCCTGCTAAATATGATGGATCCCCTAAAGCCTGCAGGGGTTTCCTAAACCAGTGCGAGATCCAATTTGAATTGCAACCCAGCAGTTTCCCTACTGACCGCATTAAGGTGGCATACCTTATTTCTCTACTCACTGGTGCCGCTCTAGACTGGGCCTCACCTATATGGGAAAGGTCTGATGTCCTGTTGTCATCCTATGCTAACTTCGTGGCAACGTTCAGACGAATTTTCGATGAGCCAGGTCGAGTGACATCAGCTTCCTCAGAGATCCTTCGACTGCGTCAGGGGACGCGAACTGTCGGTCAGTATTTGGTGCAATTCCAGACCTTGGCATCTGAAGTCTCCTGGAATGATGACGCTCTTTATGCAGCCTTCTGGGGAGGGCTATCCGAGCGTATCAAAGATGAGCTCGCTGCTAGAGACTTGCCTTTAACTTTAAACGAGCTAATTTCCCTCTGCACTAAGGTCGATTTACGGTTCCGTGAAAGGGCTGTTGAACGAGGAAGATCCACATTTCCCAGGATTCCTACGGTTTCCATTCCTCGTCAGCCATCTCCGTCTCGGGAGGAACCTATGCAGATAGGTCGCTCTCGTTTGTCTCAGGCAGAGCGTAGTAGACGTCTCGCTGAGCGTCTCTGTTTGTATTGTGCCGAATCTTCTCACGTTATCAAGTCCTGTCCCAAGCGTCCGGGACAACCTCAAGTCCTAGCCCTCCAAGGAGAAGGTCAGCTAGGAGTGACGAATTTCTCTCCATTTCCAAGTAACTGCAATCTCTCAGTTTCTCTGCAGGTGGCTCCGCGTACAAAGAATCTCACTGCCTTATTGGATTCTGGAGCAGCCGGAAACTTTATTACAGAGAAGTTCGTTAAGCAGTGGTCTCTTCCCACTGAGAGACTGTCATCACCGATATCTCTAACTGCCGTGGACGGCAGTAGGATTCCTGAGGCGGTGATTACCTCCAAGACCCTACCTATCCGTCTGAAGGTAGGGGACCAGCATACAGAGTTGATTTCTTTCCAGGTTATCCCAAGGGCCACCCATCCTGTGGTCCTAGGCCTTCCATGGCTACGTCTGCATAATCCTCAAGTTGATTGGAAGTCAACCCGTATCCTGGCATGGGGTCCTTCCTGCTCAGAGACCTGTCTCCAAAAAGGGCTTCCAGTTCGCATATCCTCCTACAAGTCTTCTGATGTCCCGTCTCCTCTGTGCCAAGACTCCAAGCTACAGTTTTGTCCAGGGTCACCGAATCACAAGGCTGATGCTCTTTCCCGCTCTCGGGAGCAAGAAAATGAGTCTGAGTCTACTGACAAGCATTGTATTGTTGATCCAGTGGCGTTCTCCGCAGTGAGTATGGACTCTATGCCCCCGCCAGGGAAAAATTTTGTGAAGCCGGCTTTCAGGAAGAAGCTCTTGCATCGGGCACATTCCTCTCGCTTTGCCGGACACGCGGGCATACGCAAGACCTTAAAATTTGTCTCCAGGTCAAATTGGTGGCCGACCCTAAAGAAGGACATTGCTGAATTTGTGGCCTCCTGCCCGAAATGTGCCCAGCACAAAGTATCCCGCCAGTTACCCACTAGGCAACTGGTTTCCTTGTCTGATCCTCATCGTCCGTGGTCTCATCCCTCGATGGATTCTGTCATGGATTCCCCACTTCCAAGTTGGCACAAGTCTTCATCCAGAAGTTCCATTCCAGATGGCCAGGTAAACTTAAGAAGTGTCCTGGGGCCACTCCTAAAAGGGGGGGTACTGTCACGATCCGGATACTGAGACACCATTTTCCTTCTGGATGTACGTCCTCCATGGGCCTCTGCTGCCACTCCTGTCTCGCTGACCGCCGCGCGCCACTGGGCGCATGTTATTCTGCTACTGCGGCCTACATCGCAAGTGTTGCACCTTCCCTATAGTACTTAATTCCCCTTCTTTGTTTGTTCATGGGCGCAGCCATGTTAGACTCCAGTCACATGACATTATTCCTCCTATCCACGGTGCTGGAGCCTTGTCATAATTGCTCAGCCAATCCCTGCTATGCAGCAGGTATAAATATCCGGTCCCAGCTCCCAAAAGATCGTCAGTGCTTTCATTGTCATCTGTGATTCCAGCCTACAAGCTTCACTACAGATTTTCTCCTGCAATTCCATTCTGCAAATCAGCCTGACTTCCCTGGTGATTTACACTCTGCCTGTGTAACCCGACTCTCCAGTGTTAACCCCCTACAGCCTACTTTGGATTCCTGTGTTTGAACTTTTGCTTTGCAGTAATCATCCTTCAGTTCCTGCGCACTCCAGTTTCATTCCTCATCTTCCAGCGAACCACAGCTTCATTCCTCATCTTCCAGTGAACCCCAGCCTCATTTATTGTTTACAGGACTTTCTTCCATGTTCCAGGTTACTGGCCTTCACCGATTGTGAACTTAATTATCACGTGTGACTTTATATTATTCTTTTGCACGTTATTTGACTTTTTATTTAATAAAAGCACTTAAGGAATTCCCAGTTGTCGTGGTCACGCCCTCGGGCATTCTTTGCTGCTGTCAATACGTATGTCCAGGAGTCACATAGCTCCTCCTAAATTTAAGTACCCGTCAGCCCCTACAACTGAGGCTCCCAGTCACGGTCCCCAGCCCTCAGTTGTGACACCCCATATGTGTATCTCGCCCCCATTTTCATTGGCCACGCCCCATGTGGCATTTGGCCACACCCATCCTTTTGCGCGCGCGCCTTCGGCGCGCGCACACAGTACCCGTAACACATTTTTTCTACTTGCACCACTGGGCTCACTAGATATCTATATAAAAAATAACGTTTATTGTATAATATTAAAAAATCAGCTGGTTTGTGATATATGACATACATACATACATATAAAGATGTGAAGGGTAGATAAAAGTGAAATTTAAAATGCGTGCTTTACCGTCTTCCTATTAATTTTACTTAAAAAATTGTGTATGCAGTGAATCACAATGTTTTGTTCCTATGTATGGTTCTCACTGTGGTCCTCCTTTTCAGTATATTCAAATATTGTTTTTACTAATAAACACCCAGGTAAGTATTAATCAATTTTGTATTTTTTATTTTTATATTATTATTTCTTTGCTCCTATTATTTATCATTAAGTAAATAAAGGCAGTATCCCACTTTGCTTGTTTATAAATTGTAACATATAGCATGAATACAGTTGAAATGTATGGCTGGTTGATATAAGACTGTCTTGCTGTCAAAAAGGCAGACTGTTCTATCGCACAGGTACTTTTTGGTTATTAAGCCTGCTAACAATGACATATAGTCATATCTATTGTACAGTGCTTGAAGGAGTGAGTATTGGTACAAACACTGCTTAAAAAAGTGTTTGATGAAAATAAATAAATAATTTTTCTATATTTATTGATGGAATTGGTCCATACTGGTCTACTTATGATGAATACGTGACATGACTCTCCTATTGTACAGTTTATCAATGTTACTTTGTCTGCTGACACTGACTGTCTATTGCGCAGATAAAGAACAATAAAAGTGGTGGATACGATTTCTCTTGGACACTCACATCACTCAAATGAGTCACACAGTATTAAACTTGTGACTGATAGTGCCTGATAAATTCTAAAAATATGTGTGTGATACTTAGGACATCAGATTCAATAGGTGGCAACAATAGTATTCAACCATCTAGTAGAATGTGCTGTTTATCCTAGTATCACAAGACTTGTTGGTCACTTTTATTGTTGATGGTAACTACCTAAATGAGATATACCCTTGATGAAGTCTCTGTATGGGATGAAACGCGTTGGATTAACTGTCTTGTTGTGATATGACCTCCAATATGGAGTTCGAGAAGGAGGAGTTTGTAAATGAAATATCTGTACACTTGCTCTTATTTGGAACCTCACTGGATATTGATAGGGGGTAAAATGATCAAAGAACTTTTACACCATTACTGACACTGATGGATTATTACGAATTTTAATAAATTAGGTGTATTGGGAACCCACTGATTGTTTTTTATGAATCATCATATTCTGTTATTCTGCTATACCAATATACGGTTAGATTGAAATAGGGGTGTTATAACAACCTATAGGTGCTAATTTTACTATTGCTACATATCTATTGATTTGGTTCCTTCTAACAGGGGACTTAGTGAAATAAGGCGGCCTGCCGAATTCTTGTCTCACTATTTTCAGTCTAAACAGCGCAAAAAGAGAGTTTTTGTTTTATATATATATATATATATATATATATATATATATATATATATATATATAGTGGACATCCGCACAGAGCTGTATTAGTAGAAGACAACACGGTGGTGCTCAACTCCAAGGAATTTTGGGTTCCTGATAATAGTCTTTAGAAAAAAGAGGGCACTCACCAGATTTTCATAAAAGAAAGTCAGAAGGTCATTTATTAGTACATCCTGCGGATGTACTAATAAATGACCTTCTGACTTTCTTTTATGAAAATCTGGTGAGTGCCCTCTTTTTTCTAAAGACTATATATATATATATATATATATATATATATATATATATAAAAGCAGAAACTCTTGAGTGTACATCTGCTGGTTTGTTTCTTAGCATACATACACATTTAACTAAATTCTGGTGAAGTTCCAGAAAGTGTTCGATATACTGTACTGAAATACACACACAAAAAATATGGGCCGTAGTCACAGTAATGCAATGCACTGTCAACACACCTGAAACTGTCTGTGTACGAGATACCATGAGCATTCTATCAGACAATCCCCAGAAATCTCATTATGTAGTTGTCAAATGAATGTGTATACTTTTTATTAAATATTCAGTAAAACATAAGCATGTTATTCTGAAAATGTATAAACAATCTATATATCTGTGCAATAAATACAAAGGTGTCTCACAATGGGCAATAAAACATACAGTATATGGAAATATATTATATAATATAATATATTATATACAACTTACAGCAACTTTAATAGAAGAGCTCTAAAAAAAAATATTGCAAAGAAATATTGCATGGCAAAAAAATAAGCATCTTTTTTTATGTTGAACCCAGTTAAAAATAGGGGGAGATCAGGGTGTACCGCGACGGAAGGGGTGTGGATCATTAGATCGACACTGTCTAGGTCGACAATGTTTAGGTCGACCACTATAGGTCGACATGTGCTAGGTCGACAGGTTAAATGGTCGACATGAGTTTTTTTTTTTTTTTTTCTTCGTTTTCTTCGTAGAGTGACCGGGAATCCCAATTAGTGCACCGTGTCCCCTCGCATGGCTTGCTTTGCTCGCCATGCTTCGGGCAAGGTGCCTTGCTCCGCTACCGCTTTGCTCGGCACAGATTACCGTTTCAATCGTAGTCCACATGGATCGTTAAGTATGAAAAAGTTCAATAAAAGAAAAAAACAAAACAAACTCATGTCGACCTTTTGACCAGTCGACCTAGCACATGACCTAGAAACTAGAGATGTGCACTTGAAATTTTTCGGGTTTTGTGTTTTGGTTTTGGGTTCGGTTCCGCGGCCGTGTTTTGGGTTCGACCGCGTTTTGGCAAAACCTCACCGAATTTTTTTTGTCGGATTCGGGTGTGTTTTGGATTCGGGTGTTTTTTTCAAAAAACCCTAAAAAACAGCTTAAATCATAGAATTTGGGGGTCATTTTGATCCCAAAGTATTATTAACCTCAAAAACCATAATTTCCACTCATTTTTAGTCTATTCTGAACACCTCACACCTCACAATATTATTTTTAGTCCTAAAATTTGCACCGAGGTCGCTGGATGACTAAGCTAAGCGACCCTAGTGGCCGACACAAACACCTGGCCCATCTAGGAGTGGCACTGCAGTGTCACGCAGGATGGCCCTTCCAAAAAACACTCCCCAAACAGCACATGACGCAAAGAAAAAAAGAGGCGCAATGAGGTAGCTGTGTGAGTAAGCTAAGCGACCCTAGTGGCCGACACAAACACCTGGCCCATCTAGGAGTGGCACTGCAGTGTCACGCAGGATGGCCCTTCCAAAAAACACTCCCCAAACAGCACATGACGCAAAGAAAAAAAGAGGCGCAATGAGGTAGCTGTGTGAGTAAGCTAAGCGACTCTAGTGGCCGACACAAACACCTGGCCCATCTAGGAGTGGCACTGCAGTGTCACGCAGGATGGCCCTTCCAAAAAACACTCCCCAAACAGCACATGACGCAAAGAAAAAAAGAGGCACAATGAGGTAGCTGTGTGAGTAAGATAAGCGACCCTAGTGGCCGACACAAACAACTGGCCCATCTAGGAGTGGCACTGCAGTGTCACGCAGGATGGCCCTTCCAAAAAACACTCCCCAAACAGCACATGACGCAAAGAAAAAAAGAGGCGCAATGAGGTAGCTGTGTGAGTAAGATAAGCGACCCTAGTGGCCGACACAAACACCTGGCCCATCTAGGAGTGGCACTGCAGTGTCACGCAGGATGGCCCTTCAAAAAAATACTCCCCAAACAGCACATGACGCAAAGAAAAATGAAAGAAAAAAGAGGTGCAAGATGGAATTGTCCTTGGGCCCTCCCACCCACCCTTATGTTGTATAAACAGGACATGCACACTTTAACCAACCCATCATTTCAGAGAGAGATCCAACGTAGGTTTTAAATCTAGGATCGAGCACGGTGGCCAAAATGTAGTGCTCTAATTTCAACAGATTGACCACCCGTGAATCCTGGTTAAGCGAATTAAGGGCTCCATCCACAAGTCCCACATGCCTAGCGGAATCGCTCTGTTTTAGCTCCTCCTTCAATGTCTCCAGCTTCTTCTGCAAAAGCCTGATGAGGGGAATGACCTGACTCAGGCTGGCAGTGTCTGAACTGACTTCACGTGTGGCAAGTTCAAAGGGCAGCAGAACCTTGCACAACGTTGAAATCATTCTCCACTGCGCTTGAGACAGGTGCATTCCACCTCCTATATCGTGCTCAATTGTATAGGCTTGAATGGCCTTTTGCTGCTCCTCCAACCTCTGAAGCATATATAGGGTTGAATTCCACCTCGTTACCACTTCTTGCTTCAGATGATGGCAGGGCAGGTTCAGGCGTTTTTGGTGGTGCTCCAGTCTTCTGTACGTGGTGCCTGTACGCCGAAAGTGTCCCGCAATTCTTCTGGCCACCGACAGCATCTCTTGCACGCCCCTCTCGTTTTTTAAATAATTCTGCACCACCAAATTCAAGGTATGTGCAAAACATGGGACGTGCTGGAATTTGCCCATATTTAATGCACACACAATATTGCTGGCGTTGTCCGATGCCACAAATCCACAGGAGAGTCCAATTGGGGTAAGCCATTCCGCGATGATCTTCCTCAGTTGCCGTAAGAAGTTTTCAGCTGTGTGCGTATTCTGGAAACCGGTGATACAAAGCGTAGCCTGCCTAGGAAAGAGTTGGCGTTTGCGAGATGCTGCTACTGGTGCCGCCGCTGCTGTTCTTGCGGCGGGAGTCCATACATCTACCCAGTGGGCTGTCACAGTCATATAGTCCTGACCCTGCCCTGCTCCACTTGTCCACATGTCCGTGGTTAAGTGGACATTGGGTACAGCTGCATTTTTTAGGACACTGGTGACTCTTTTTCTGAGGTCTGTGTACATTTTCGGTATCGCCTGCCTAGAGAAATGGAACCTAGATGGTATTTGGTACCGGGGACACAGTACCTCCAACAAGTCTCTAGTTGCCTCTGCAGTAATGATGGATACCGGAACCACGTTTCTCACCACCCAGGATGCCAAGGCCTCAGTTATCCGCTTAGCAGCAGGATGACTGCTGTGATATTTCATCATCCTCGCAAAGGACTGTTGGACAGTCAATTGCTTGGTGGAAGTAGTAAAAGTGGGCTTACGACTTCCCCTCTGGGATGACCATCAACTCCCAGCAGCAACAACAGCAGCGCCAGCAGCAGTAGGCGTTACACGCAAGGATGCATCGGAGGAATCCCAGGCAGGAGAGGACTCGTCAGAATTGCCAGTGACATGGCCTGCAGGACTATTGGCATTCCTGGGGAAGGAGGAAATTGACACTGAGGGAGTTGGTGGGGTGGTTTGCGTGAGCTTGGTTACAAGAGGAAGGGATTTACTGGTCAGTGGACTGCTTCCGCTGTCGCCCAAAGTTTTTGAACTTGTCACTGACTTATTATGAATGCGCTGCAGGTGACGTATAAGGGAGGATGTTCCGAGGTGGTTAACGTCCTTACCCCTACTTATTACAGCTTGACAAAGGCAACACACGGCTTGACAAATGTTGTCCGCATTTCTGTTGAAATACTTCCACACCGAAGAGCTGATTTTTTTGGTATTTTCACCAGGCATGTCAATGGCCATATTCCTCCCACGGACAACAGGTGTCTCCCCGGGTGCCTGACTTAAACAAACCACCTCACCATCAGAATCCTCCTTGTCAATTTCCTCCCCAGCGCCAGCAACACCCATATCCTCCTCATCCTGGTGTACTTCAACACTGACATCTTCAATCTGACTATCAGGAACTGGACTGCGGGTGCTCCTTCCAGCACTTGCAGGGGGCGTGCAAATGGTGGAAGGCGCATGCTCTTCACGTCCAGTGTTGGGAAGGTCAGGCATCGCAACCGACACAATTGGACTCTCCTTGTGGATTTGGGATTTCGAAGAACGCACAGTTCTTTGCTGTGCTTTTGCCAGCTTGAGTCTTTTCATTTTTCTAGCGAGAGGCTGAGTGCTTCCATCCTCATGTGAAGCTGAACCACTAGCCATGAACATAGGCCAGGGCCTCAGCCGTTCCTTGCCACTCCGTGTGGTAAATGGCATATTGGCAAGTTTACGCTTCTCCTCCGACAATTTTATTTTAGATTTTTTAGTCCTTTTTTTTACTGATATTTGGTGTTTTGGATTTTACATGCTCTGTACTATGACATTGGGCATCGGCCTTGGCAGACGACGTTGCTGGCATTTCATCGTCTCGGCCATGACTAGTGGCAGCAGCTTCAGCACGAGGTGGAAGTCGATCTTGATCTTTCCCTATTTTTGGAACCTCAACATTTTTGTTCTCCATATTTTAATAGGCACAACTAAAAGGCACCTCAGGTAAACAATGGAGATGGATGGATACTAGTATACTTATGGATGACGAGCGACTGCCGACACAGAGGTAGCTACAGCCGTGGACTACCGTACTGTGTCTGCTGCTAATATAGACTGGATGATAATGAGATAAAATTAAAATATATATATATATATATCACACTAGTACTGCAGCCGGACAGGTATATATTATGTAATGACGGACCTGCTGGACACTGTCTGTCAGCACTGCAGACTCTTAAAGTAAGCTACTAGTATCAAGAAGATAGAAAAAAAAAAAACCACGGGTAGGTGGTATACAATTATGGATGGACGAGCGACTGCCGACACAGAGGTAGCTACAGCCGTGGACTACCGTACTGTGTCTGCTGCTAATATAGACTGGATGATAATGAGATAAAATTAAAATATATATATATATATATATCACACTAGTACTGCAGCCGGACAGGTATATATTATGTAATGACGGACCTGCTGGACACTGTCTGTCAGCACTTCAGACTCCTAAAGTAAGCTACTAGTATCAAGAAGATAGAAAAAAAAAACCACGGGTAGGTGGTATACAATTATGGATGGACGAGCGACTGCCGACACAGAGGTAGCTACAGCCGTGGACTACCGTACTGTGTCTGCTGCTAATATAGACTGGATGATAATGAGATAAAATTAAAATATATATATATATATATATATCACACTAGTACTGCAGCCGGACAGGTATATATTATGTAATGACGGACCTGCTGGACACTGTCTGCAGAATGCGTTTATAAAAACACCACACGACGAGTGTTTAACTTTTTCAGGCAGACAATCACAATATACTGGTGGTCAGCAGACAATCACAATACTGGTGGTCAGTGGTCACTGGTCAGTCACACTGGCAGTGGCACTCTGGCAGCAAAAGTGTGCACTGTACTTAAAATATGTACTCCTGCTATAACTGCTCCCCAGTCTCCCCCACAATTAAGCTGTGTGAGCAGTGAGCACTCAGCACAGTCAGATAATGATATACAGTATTACATATGATGCAGCACACTGGGCTGAGCACAGATATGGTATGTGACTGTGTCACACTGTGTATCGTTTTTTTTCAGGCAGAGAACGGATTAATTAAACTGGTGGTCACTGGTCACACTATCAGCAGCAAGTAGTACTCCTCCTAATAATATGCTCCCCAAAATTTGTGTCTCTCTCTAGTACTCTAGTCTAAACGGAGAGGACGCCAGCCACGTCCTCTCCCTATCAATCTCAATGCACGTGTGAAAATGGCGGCGACGCGCGGCTCCTTATATAGAATCCGAGTCTCGCGATAGAATACGAGCCTTGCGAGAATCCGACAGCGTGATGATGACGTTCGGGCGCGCTCGGGTTAACCGAGCAAGGCGGGAAGATCCGAGTCGCTCGGCCCCGTGTAAAAAAACCTGAAGTTCGGGCGGGTTCGGATTCCGAGGAACCGAACCCGCTCATCTCTACTAGAAACCCTGTCGCCCTTCCAACCCTGTCGACCTAGTGACTGTCGACCTATAGTGGTCGACCTAAACAGTGTCGATCTTCAGACCCGACGGAAGAGGGTGGAAGGACAAGGGTGGGATGGGGAAAAGGCAAAGAACATATGAAATGGGAGATAAGAAGGTTGCAGAGCTGGTCCCAGTAACTAGCCACACACTGTAGGGGCTGGAGCTGGGTGCAGGGGGGCGGAGGGCCATGGAACCAGGCGGAGAAGGGCTGTGGGGAGAAAGGAGGTGGAACAGCCATAAAGAGTACTCAACACAGCACTTTGACTGGCGCCCCTCTAATATTTTCCTGTGTGATCCAGCACCTATGCCTCAAAGTGCATAGGAGTAAGGAACACATGAGGTCAGTTAAAATAAGTGCCTCTAGAAAAACATTGATTTGCAGCCTTTTTTCACTCAAGGCACACTGGACACGGTTTAGGTCCCGAAGCAGGAGCTTCACGTCAAAGTAAGGATGTTCTGCAACATCGGTAGCAGATCAGCTGCACACATCACTTGACTGACAGTCTGCAGCCATCTGGGGGCGGTGACGGCTTCAGTTTCCCAGAACGGGGAGTGTTGCTGCAGTTTTTGTGTAGTGATGGGGCAGGATTTCCGTTGGAAGACAGAGTTTTCCTGGTCTGTTTGTAGGAACTGTGGTAGCCTGCTTGCATAAACCCGATGGGTCACGCAGCTGGCCGATGGCGTCACAGGTGATCCGATGCTGCATTCTAGGACACAGCACGGATCACTAATGCAAGCAGACCGCATCTACTTATACTGTCAGACACCTCCTGCTGCATTACCATACTAGACATTACTGTTGCTTGCAAGCGAGCAGCAGCGATGCCTCCTCCAACCATCTGAAGCAGGCACACTGAACAAGATGCTATAAATGCCAAGGCAAACCATCAATTTTTTAAGGAGAAGCAAAATATGCCCTACAGAAGTGCCCTCAACTTACAATATGTATAGACACATACACATTGTACAGTATTTCATAACAATACATGAAAAGCACCACACATGTATAGATGTCTAACGCAAGCACACAGATTTCACAGTCTAAAACACAAAGGGCAGGTTGTAGTAACAGGAAAATGTGGTCAAAACTCAAAAAACAAGGTTGTACTGCAGTTTCCATTTGTACAAACCTCTAGAAAGCAAAACTTTCCAGCGCATGTACCCATAGACAATGCCATGTATAGATGGTGTTGCCTAATAGAATCCAATGGGCTGCTTTCCGCAGAGGGATTCCTCTCAGTGTCCCCACGGCTCGTTCATGTGCTTGCCAACAGCTGGGTTATAAACACAAATATATCACAAAGAACACCCTAGTATCGGAAAAGCTGGCCTTTGCCATTTTAATCACATGCATACAAGCGTTATTTACAACGTTATGCATGCGGTAAGTGGCGGGATGTGTTGCATTTGCATGCTATATCCCGCCTTAAGACACTACAAACAGCACTTTAAAATGCATTCAGTCACATGCACAGTGGAGAGGGCGATTTTATTGTCCAAAACAGTATTTAGGTATAACTATACCCAAAATCCCTTTGCCATGCAGATATATGAGGAAGACAAGTCAGGGCCTAATAGTAAATGGTTTGTTTTTCTATAAATTCTGTCAGCTTAGACTACTAGACTCTGGCAGGGAAAGCTCACTTGCTATTCCAAGGTGACCCAGACTCCTCAACACCATCCCCAACCGCAGCCATGCAAGAGCTGACTAACCTTCCCCTGCCCATCTGTGGAGCTAACACGGATACAGGAAGTGAAAGCCTTCCCCCTCATCTCTTTGCACTGTCTACAGAGTAAAGGATGTGGCCTGATGAAAAACTCCTCCTGTGAGCTCCGCAAACCGGAGACACACATGGGCACTACCAGTGCCAGATTAAGGTCCTCATGGGCCTGGAGCTGAAATGTATGAAGGGCCTATTGTGTGTCTCCGCAATGGGTGTGGCCAGCATGGTGGGGATGTGGCTACTGGTATGGGTGTGTGTGCGTGCGTGTGTGCGTGCGTGCGAAATAGAAAAATCTCAGTGCTTAAATAATTATATTACAATAATTATTTTATTAAGAGGGGAGGAAAAAAGGGGGAAGAACAGTGGAAGATAGGAGGAAGAACAGGAAGAAAGTCAGGGAAAAGAATAGGGGCTAGATGGGAGGAAGACAGGAGGGATTTAGGGGGAAGAATAGTAGGAGATGAGGGAGACAGGAAGATGGCAGGAAGAAGGGAGGGAGCAGCGGCGGAACTTGTGCCGATGCATTGCACCGAGGCCCGCCGCTGTGAAGGGGCCCACAGTCGGTAGCAGTATAATGAGTCAGACTGACTCATTACATGCTGCCCGCCATAACGCTGCGGGCCCTAACAATGAAGGAAGCCAAAATGCGGTCCCCGGCACCAGCAAAGGAGAAGGGCGATGAGATCAATCATCACCCTTCTTTGTACTCTGCTCAATGCGCACTGCTGGCTGTCACACTCTTCTCTGACCAGCTCCATACGTCCCAACATTTTTAATCCCAAAATAGGTACCTCTCACGAGTCGAAGGTGCGCGCTCCCGAAAAGGGTATGTGGTCTATGTAAAAGGAGCGTGGCTTTGCGGCAATGCCACAATCGTGAGCCACGCCCCCCATTTTCTGTCACTCTGGGTGAATGCCCAGCACTCTATGAGCTGCTGGCATGCCCCCAGTCCCTCTGTCACCTGTGAATAGACGCTGTGCGCATGAGACTGTCCCACGAAAATCGGGACAGTTGGGAGGTATGCAGCACTGTCTCTGCTGGCCGAGGGCCCACCACTGCATGCTGGGAGAAGGGGGAGAGAGAGTCTCAGGAGCATGCTGTGTCCAGGAGACGTTGCTAAAGCCAGAGAGCTAGCCAGGAGGGGTGCACAGTACAGTATGTTGTGGGAATAAACCCCATAAAAAAATGTAAATACCAAAGTGTGTACAGTATATGTGTTTTGCTGTGTGTGTTTTGCTATGGGTGTTTTACTGTGTGTGTGTGTGTGTGTGTGTGTGTGTGTATTTTTTTTACTATGTGTGTATATATTTAACTATCTGTCTATAAAAATAGTGCACTCACATACTGTGTGTCATAACGTGTATAAGGAGTACTACAGTGAGTCGTAACGTGTATAAGGCGCTCTACTGTGTGGCGTTGTGTATAATGAGCACTACTGTGTGTGGTGTTACATGTATAAGGAGCACTACTGTGTGACATTATGTGTATAAGGAGCGCTGCTGTGTGGCATTACGTGTATAAGAAGCACGCCTGTGTGGCGGTACATGTGTAAGGAGCGCTGCTGTGACGTTACGTGTATAAGTAATGCTGATGTGTGGGATTACATGTATAAGGAGCGCTGCTGTGTGGTGTAAGGTGTGTAATGAGCGCTGCTGTGTGACGTAAGGTGTTTAAGGAGCACTGCTGTGTTGAGTAAGGTGTTTAAGGTGCACTGCTGGGTGGCGTAACGTGTATAATGAGCGCTGCTGTGTGGCGTAAGGTGTATAAGGAGCACTGCTGTGTGGCGTAAGGTGTATAAGGTGCACTGCTGTGTGGCGTAAGGTGTATAATGAGTGCTGCTGTGTGGCGTAACGTGTATAATGAGCGCTGCTGTGTGGTGTAAGGTGTATAATGAGTGCTGCTGTGTGGTGTAAGGTGTATAATGAGTGCGGCTGTGTGGCGTAACGTGTATAATGAGCGCTGCTGTGTGGTGTAAGGTGTATAATGAGTGCTGCTGTGTGGCGTAAGGTGTATAAGGTGCACTGCTGGGTGGCGTAAGGTGTATAATGAGTGCTGCTGTGTGGCATAAGGTGTATAATGAGGGCTGCTGTGTGGCGTAAGGTGTATAATGAGCGCTGCTGTCTGGCGCAAGGTGTATAATGAGCGCTGCTGTCTGGCGCAAGGTGTATAATGTGCACTGCTGGGTGGCGTAAGGTGTATAATGAGCGCTGCTGTGTGGTGTAAGGTGTATAATGAGCGCTGCTGTCTGGCGCAAGGTGTATAATGAGCGCTGCTGTGTGGTGTAAGGTGTATAATGAGCGCTGCTGTCTGGCGCAAGGTGTATAATGAGCGCTGCTGTCTGGCGTAAGGTGTATAAGGTGCACTGCTGTGTGGCGTAAGGTGTATAAGGTGCACTGCTGGGTGGCGTAAGGTGTATAATGAGCGCTGCTGTGTGGCGTAAGGTGTATAATGAGCGCTGCTGTGTGGTGTAAGGTGTATTAGGAGCACTGCTGTGTGGTGCAATTTGAGGGTACTATTGTGTGGTGATGCCCCTTCTTAATGAAACCAAACCCCACTTTTTGGGTGGTCCCTATTTTGTATATGGGAGGCGGGGCCCAATGCATATTGATGCGCCTGGGCCCACCACTCTCTAGTTCCACCACTGGGAGGGAAACAGGTGGAAGAACAGGGGGAAGATGGGAGGCACACAGGGGATGGGAGGAAGAATAGGGTCTGTATGGGAGGAAGACAGGAGGGAGATATGGGAAGAACAATGGAAGATGGGAGGAAGACAGGGGGAAGAACAGTCAGGTGTTCTGGTGGGCGGGGGAATCAGCCTGGTGATGAGGGAGGACGGGGGATTAGCCTGGTGACAAGGGGTGGAAAGGGGATTAGCCTGGTGAGGAGGAGGGGGGGGTTATCCTGGGGGCGGGGGATTAGTCTGGTGAGGGGGGTGGGTTAGCCTGCTGACAGGGGGAGGAGGGGGATTGGCCTGGGGGGGTGTTAGCCTGGTGACGGGGGAGGAGGTGGGATTAGTCTGGTGGGGGGGGTAAACCTGGTGACGGGGGAGGAGGGGGGATTAGTCTGGTGGGGGGGGGGGTTAGCCTGGTGACAGGGGGAGGAGGGAGATTAGTTTCGTGAGAGGGAGGGTTAGTCTGGTTATAGGGGGAGGAGGGGGATTTGCCTGGTGAGTGGGGGCGGATTAGCCTGGTGACAAGGGTAGGAGGGGGCATTAGGCTGGTGTAGGGGTTAGCCTAGTGACAGGGGGAGGAGGAGGATTATTTTTGTGAGGGGGGTTAGCCTGGTTATAGGCGGAGGAGAGGGATTTGCCTGGTGACAGGAGGAGGATGGGAGGATTAGCCTGGTGAGGGGTGTCGTTTAGCCTGGTCACAGGGTGAGGAGGGTGGATTAGGCTGGTGAGGAGGGGGGATGGCCTGGTGACAGGGGGAGGAGGGGGGGTTAGGCTGGTGAGGAGGGGGGGGAAGCGTAGTGACAGGGGAAGGAGGGGGGGTTAGGCTGGTGAGGAGGGGGGGTAGTGTGGTGACAGGGGAAGGAAGAGGGGTAGTGTGGTGGTCACAGGGGAAGGAGGGGGGGTTAGGCTGGTAAGGAGGGGGGGGAGTGTGGTGACAGGGGGAGAAGGGGGGGTAGGCTGGTGAGGAGGGGGGGTAGTGTGGTGACAGGGGGAAAAGGGGGGGTTAGGCTGGTGAGGAGGGGGGTAGTGTGGTGACAGGGGAAGGAGGGGGATTGGTCTGGTCTTTTGTGGGGGGACATTAGCCTGGTCTGGGTAGGGGGGGGATTAGCCTGGTGACAGGGGGAGGAGAAGGGATTAGTCTGTTTAGGGGGGGAGGGGGCTGCTGGTGCTACATATTGCAGAGCTTTGGGTTATATAATAGATTCTGTATATTACAGTACCTCTCACTTGCAGATGGCGGCACCAGTAATGCTATAATAGGGGGCTCCGCTCCGGTGTTTCTGATCTACTTGCACCGGACACAGCGAGAGCAACATGGGACACCCGGCCTTTCTGCGGCCGCCAATCATTGCACGGATGGCCCGCCTGACATCTAGAGGGAGCCGCGGCTGAGAAAAGAACAGCGCGTGAGCCGCCAGAGCCGGGAATGCAGCATGGGCTTCCTGGTACGGGCTTGGTGTCGTGGTCCAGGCTGCCCGGCGCGTACGCGGTGTAATGGTACGGCCTGCCCTAATCCCTCCCACTCATCCCATCTACACTGCGGAGATGCCGCCAGCAGCAGCAGCAGGAGCAGAGCAGTGCTGGGTCCTAGGGCCGCTGGCTAGATCCTCCGTCCTGCCCTGCAGCCGTTAGTAAATAGAGGTGCTGGCGGAGTATCTTTGCACTGCAGCTGTGCTCACCACACTGCAGCGTCACTGGCAAGCTGCTGTAGCAGGATTTTTTTTTCCTGTTTACAGCAGCACAGCAGTGTGCAGATGCAGTGGGCCTATTTTGGAGTGTGGGCCTGGAGCTGCAGCTCCATCAGCCCCATTGTTAATCCGGCCCTGGGCACTACTGGTTAAAAAAAACGTGCTCTACAAAAATTTTCTCACAATACTAAGTCTTAAACAAAAAAGGGGGTTTGGGCCAAATATAAGTGAAATGAAAAATGAGAAAAGGTAAGAGTACACTTAAGTGCAATACTTTATAGCTATAACACTGCAGGTGTAACACTGCAGATGTATCCTGATGAGGGATATGTACCTGCGGGTTCACTACGATATGCCGGCGGTTGTGCTCCCGGCGACCAGCATACCGGCGCCGGGAGCCCGACCGCCGGCTTACCGACAGTGTGGCGAGCGCAAATGAGCCCCTTGCGGGCTCGCCACGCTACGGCATTCTCCCTCCAGGGGGGTCGTGGACCCCCACGAGGGAGAATAAGTGTCGGTATGCCGGCTGTTGGGATCCCAGCGCCGGTATACTGTGCGCCGGGATCCCGTCAGTCGGCATACTGAAGACCACCCGTACCTGCAGGTGTAACACTGCAGGTGTATCCTGATGAGGGATATGTACAGCACACACAGAATTTACAAAACATGAGTTGGGGCCTAATTCAGAGCTGATCGCAATGCTTGCGATTGTTCTGAAGGCCGTGGATTTGCAGCCTCTGCACACGTAGTGGCCGCAGTGCACGTGTGCAGGCGTGTCATGGCTGTTTTCGGGGCCGGACAATGACATCACCTGCGTTTCCTGCCATAGGAAATATGGCGCCGGTGCCCTTGCCTAAGCACCCATACTGCATAGGTAGGGGTCAACCTTTATTCCATGTGATCGCAACTGAATTGCGGTCGCATCGTGGGGCGGCGCCACACATGCTGGGCGGCCTTGCCTTGTGCTGGGCGGCCCCCAGCATGTGAGAAGTATGGTCGCAGATTTTTGCTGCGATAGCAAAATCTGCGCCATCTATGAATAACCCCCTTGGCTCCCAGCAGTTGCTATTGATAAGGCAGAGACCCTTTTTTTATGTCTACAGATCTTTGGCAAATTATTTGTGTTTACAAATGGGCCAGAGTAACAATTCTGTAACTATATGCTCCCACCTTTCAATATACAGTAAATCTTATTCACAACAAACTGTTTAAAAACAATACAAAGACAATTCTCCATCATCATTTCTTTCATGTTTTACTTTGATTACATGATATATTTTATTTTTGGTAATATTTCTGTAAAACTAGTACACTGCAATTAAAGTGTACAGTAAATGTTAAAGTCATCATTAGCCCAAACATATTACATGAGATTGTGACATTCACTCTTCCATACACTGGGCCCATAGACTGTTATGGTAACATACTGGTTTAAATGCACAAAGCCATGATTACAGAAGTCCAATGATACTATGAAACATTTCATAATGCTATCTATTGGATGAAGAAAGTAATTTTCTTTGTTCAAGTCCTGTTTGGTTATGTAGAGTTTTCCACATCCATAATATAGTTACAGATGGCTCATCACATTCCTGTATCTCATATTATTAGTGTACAAGCTTATTCATGTCCTCTGCTTTACCTGCGAGATGCTATAGCCCACAAGGCAAGAACTGGGTGTTAAGAATTATGTTAGACACATATAAGAAACTCAGACAGTGCACGTTCTCATAGCGCTTTGGATGGGTGACAGACAGTGTACGTTCTCATGGACTTTGGATGGGTGACAGTGCACATTCTCATAGCGCTTTGGATGTGTGACAGACAGTGCACGTTCTCATAGTGCTTTGGATGTGTGGCAGACAATGCACATTCTCATAGCGCTTTGGATGGGTGACAGACAGTGTACGTTCTCATGGCGCTTTGGATGTGTGACAGACAGTGCATGTTCTCATATACTAAGAAGAATGAAGGTGTTTGTTAACATGTTCAGTGTTATATTAGTTCTACCCTTTGTTTTCAATGGATGACTTCGAGAAAACTTTTTTTTTCAGATAGCTCACGTATATTGTTTTAAGTGTTAACAAAAGACATTTACATAAAACTTGGAAAAAGATGTGGTGGAATGCATTATGAACTAAAGGACACATTTATTTTTTTCTTTTGGGTCATTAAATGTGTAACAGTGGAATCTGCCAAACCATAGCAGAAGAAACCGGCTCTTCTTGTCGTTGTGGTTTGTGCTTCTTGTTTACTCTTTTGTGACCCTGACCACCAGAGATCACCATGACAGAGTCCACTTTAAGCTTCCTGGCTCGTTGGCTTTTACTGTTTCGTGGTGGTATGCTGGGGTCGCTCAGGAGATCATAAAGAGTGCAGTCTTCATAGGGATTTGATCCATGAGATGGTGTGAGAGAGCAAGAAGATGACGATAGGTCACTTTTTTGTGCAATGGACCCCATGGAGCCCCCCAGCCATATGGCACTGTCATTATTGTTGCTAGCAGTTGCAGAGACTGCTTCCTCATTTTGCTGCACATGGGCCCCACAAGTGTCTTCAGGTTTTAGTTCCACATTTGAAGTCTGGCTACATCTGCTTGGCGTCCGCCTATGTTTTTTGTGCACTGCGGTGGCCATGACAAGGAATTTGACAGCACTGTGGTGTGCATGGTAAGATACCATTCCTCGCCCTACAAAATAAAACCAAGAAAGTCATTGACGATTCTATAATGCTAATTCAAGATTACATTCTGCTTTCATAAATGCCACGATCACAATACACACAAATATTACAGAGTTATATGTAGGCATCCCATAGCTTAGCATCATTTTTAATTGATTTAAATCTTTTTTTAATTTCACAATATAATCATGAGTTTATATCATTGAAATAATAATTTTATGTTTTTAGCAGTTTAGTAAGTGACCTTATTTACAGAGAGAGTGAAGGAATTAGAGGTTCAATTAGAAAAGCTATTTTGTGTTGTAACCCCTTAACTCCCTGTCTGATAGTCCCTGCTGCCATTGTACTGGACTGGAAGCGATTCTGCCAATTGTCACGTTTAGATCTGTAGACACACACAGTCACTGTGCTTATACAGCTGACTCCACTTCTGTGCCTGGAGGAATATTCCTGTTTACCTTTGTGTCCGTCACTCAACATCTGGAGATGCCAGGGTTTGGCACATTTTCCACCTGAGGTGGACTTAACTGCCATGATCCCTCCAGACACTTTCCTGTGACAAGGCCTTTTTGTCTTATGCCTCCTCCAATTCCTGCTGCAGTTCCTCTGGATGGTATTAATAGGACACACAGTGTAATACTACGTCCTGTACAGTGCACAGGCTTTTGCCTGCAGTATTGAGTAGGAGTATCGGCAGTGACAGGTGCAGGAAGATGGCCAGACTCATCCCGATACAAAGTGCTGTCTTCCATATTCTGTTGCTCCTTATATTATTGTAGTATACATAGTGAAGCTCGACATTTTATTCATGAGAATGCATCCTGCCTCTTCACTAGCAACCAAAAATGTTTTCTTTTTCTTTATTTTGGGTGTTCACTAGAAGAGAACCTCATAAATATCACTAGTTCCCACTGGATAGATAGGCATCATCCTATGCAAAAGAGGGAATTAACTATAAAATCAGAGCCACTCACTACATCCCTGATTTGGGTTACAATGCGTTTCGTCACTCAATATTGCCCTAACCTTTCACAGTTCTCTCCTACCTACCTACCTATTAATTGCCACCATCTAATGTATGAGACATACTATACAAAATAGCAGAATCAGTTATAAACAAAGTAATAAAAGTTACAGAACTAAACCACGGAATTCATATAGGGTCTGATGAAGAGTTGAATGGCGTATATCTGCTCCAGCATTGTGACCAGAAAGAAAAATGCATCTATATATTGATATGCTGAGTTGTATACATTTTGCAGTATATCCACCCCGATCCATATGCCTGATTAGGTTTAATACTGGCTATTCCCATAGTGCGAACATGCACCAGCCCATACTGGGTTTGCATAGTATGCAGTTGTATTGTCACCACTCACTGTACTATGCACAAGTGAAAACTCCCTGTTAGAGCTCAGTCATAAGTGGAGAGGTGATAGAAATGTGCACAACTCTGCCTCACTAATACTTGTGTTCACACTGTTGCAGAACATGTTGAGTGTAAAAACACGCAAGATATGGTCCGCAAACAGCCCATAGTCTCTATGCTTGGAATAAGACAGCATAGAATAGATCGCTTTTTAATTGGATTTAGTCCCACAGAACTGACAATTTGCCATCTTATCCATAGGTTGTATAAACATTTCCCACTGGGAAGGCACTCAGAGGTTGATATCAAGCAGTGAAAAGAGTGGAGAAGTTGCCCATAGCAACCAATCAGCTTCTGAGTTAGCACTTATCAAGTACATTCAATAAAATTATAGGTTAAAACTGACTGGTTGATACAAGAACTGAACCCCTCTTTTCACTGCTTGATAGACCATCTTCCACATGGTAGATGGCAGTAGATTTTTCTCAAGAATGTCTCGGTACATTTTTCCATTCATCTTTCCTTTAATTACATGAAGTATGCCAGTACTGTATGCTGAAAAACAGCCCCACACCATGATGTTCCCACCTCCAAACTTCACTGTTGGTATGGTGTTTTTGGGGTGATGTACAGTGCCCTTTCTCTTTTAAACTTGGGTGTGTATTATGGCATCCAAAGAGTTCAGTTTTGGTCTCATCTGACCAGATTATATTCTCCCAGTATTTCACAGGCATGTCCAAATGTTGTGCAGCAAACTTTAATCGTGGCACAACAGGCTTTTTCTTCAGCAATGGAGTCCTGCATGGTAAGCGTGCATACAGGCCCTGGCGGTTGAGTGCATTACTTATTGTTTTCTTTGAAACAATTGCACCTGTTAATTCCAGGTCTTTCTGAAGCTCTCCACAAGTGGTCCTTGTCTCTTGGACAACTATTTTGATAATTCTCTTCACTCCTCAGAAATCTTGTGAGGAGCACCTGGCCGGTTTATGGTGAAATGATGTTCTTTCCACCTCCGTATTATGGCCCCAACAGTGCTCACTGGAACATTCAGAAGTTTAGAAATCCTTCTGTAACCAATGCCACAAAATATGTTGTGCAACAATAAGGTTGCAAAGGTCTTGAGAGAGCTCTTTACCCATCATGAGATGTTTCTTGTGTGACATCTTGGTAATGAGACACCTTTTTATAGGTCATCAGTTGGGTGGGACTGAACCAGCTTTCTAATTACTGATAGATTTCAGCTGGTGTCTTGGCTTTCCATGCCTTCTTGCACCTCTCTTTCTTTATGTGTTCAATACTTGTTCCCTGTGTCATTTCAAATTATTACACATAACTTATGGATATCTATGGTTTGATTTCTTTGTATGTGTGGATTGCATGGCTTGTTGCTGATATTTGGTGAAAATTTCATTACAATAGCCCCATTACAAATATATTTACTGCAAAAAATGTATTCAATACTTATATTACCCGCTGGTATATAAAAAGATATGCTGAAATTCAGTTGTTTAAAATGTGTACACTTTATGCATTATTTGCATCTGAATTTGAAACTGACACCTGATTACCCAAACCATGAAATATGATGAAATAGGCTTTGAAGGTTCTGATTTTCTTTGATACAGTAGGTATGCAGACCACTTAGTCCTCCTTGTTAATTCACAGCATTGACACCAGTTATCTCATGTCTGGACAAACCCTAATGTATGTATTTATCCTGGAGAGGAAACTGATATGAATTTCAAAGGCTTGTTTGAATCAGTCAAATATTCCATAGGGAACAACAGGTCAGGCAATTAACTAAAAGTATCCTAACTAATTTCCTCCACCCTGGCTTATTCCTTCCCATTTTAACATCCCTAATCTGTTTTAAAAAATCATTTTTAAACAGGTTTAGGGGGTTATTCAGGTTTGTTAGCAAACCAAAAAAAGTTAGCAATTGGGCAAAACCATGTTGCACTGCGGTGGGGCAGATGTAACATGTGCAGAGAGTGTTAGATTTGGGTGGGTTATATTGTTTCTGAGCAGGGATAAATACTGGCTGCTTAATTTCTACACTGCAATTTTGATTTCATCTTCAACACACCCCACCAAAATTAGCTATGTAACTTTGTCTTTCAATGTCCTCAATTTACTTATCATTACAAAACGTGTGCATGTATATGGGGGGTAATTCCAAGTTGATCGCAGCAGGACATTTTTTAGCAACTGGGCAAAACCATGTGCACTGCAGGTGGGGCAGATATAACATTTGCAGAGAGAGTAAGATTTGGGTGTGGTGTGTTCAATCTGCAATCTAATTTGCAGTGTAAAAATAAAGCAGCCAGTATTTACCCTGAACAGAAACAAAATAACCCACCCAAATCTAACTCTCTCTGCACATGTTATATCTGCCTCCCCTGCAGTGCACATGGTTTTGCCCAACTGCTAAAAAATTTCCTGCTGCGATCAACTTGGAATTACCCCCACAGTCACTTAACTCTTTGGTTACTTCTACTAGCCAGCCATACAGTTTACAGTAGGGAGTGTGTTAACACATATACAATGGGTCATCTGTGACTCCTTATATAGATCATCTGTAGATGGTAGAACAAGTATAAAAATATAAATTTGAAAAAAAAAGTTGTGTAAATAATACAGTAGCAGTAGTGTGAATCTATCTGTGAATGAACGCTTTCAGGTGTAATGCATATAATCTTAGATGATTAGGTCACATTACTCATTTGCTGGACATGTGTGATCATTTGCTGGTAATTACTTCACATCTAATGTTTTTTTTAGGTTGTAAAATTCTAACTACTACTTCAATCTTTTAACTAAATTTTTTTTTTTAAAGTATACATACAGTAGTTTAATGATCTTAGGGGTCATTCTGACTAGAGATGAGCGGGTTCGGTTCCTCGGGATCCGAACCCCCCGAACTTCACCCATTTTACACGGTTCCGAGGCAGCCTTGGATCCTCCCGCCTTGCTCGGTTAACCCGAGCGCGCCCGAACGTCATCATCTCGCTGTCGGATTCTCGCGAGATTCGTATTCTATATAAGGAGCCGCGCGTCGCCACCATTTTCACTTGTGCATTGGAGATGATAGCGAGAGGACGTGGCTGCGTTCTCTCAGTTTCTGTGTTCAGTGTGCTGCAAATATCTGTGCTCAGTGTGCTGCAAATATCTGTGCTCAGTGTGCTGCAAATATCTGTGCTCAGTGTGCTGCAAATATCTACGTTCTCTGCCTGAAAAACGCTCCATATCTGTGCTGCATTGTAGTATATAGTAGGAGGACAGTGCAGAATTTTGCTGACCACCAGTATATATATATAGCAGTACGGTACAGTAGTCCATTGCTCTACCTCTGTGTCGTCAAGTATACTATCCATCCATACCTGTGCTGCATTTTAGTTGTGCGCAGTATATAGTAGGAGGACAGTGCAGAATTTTGCTGGCCACCAGTATATATATATAGAAGTACGGTACAGTAGTCCATTGCTCTACCTCTGTGTCGTCAAGTATACTATCCATCCATACCTGTGCTGCATTTTAGTTGTGCGCAGTATATAGTAGGAGGACAGTGCAGAATTTTGCTGACCACCAGTATATATATAGCAGTACGGTACAGTAGTCCATTGCTCTACCTTTGTGTCGTCAAGTATACTATCCATCCATACCTGTGCTGCATTTTAGTTGTGCGCAGTATATAGTAGGAGGACAGTGCAGAATTTTGCTGACCACCAGTATATATATAGCAGTACGGTACAGTAGTCCATTGCTCTACCTCTGTGTCGTCAAGTATGAAGTGCCATCCTGTCTTACACTGCAGTGCCACTCCTAGATGGGCCAGGTGTTTGTGTCGGCCACTTGGGTCGCTTAGCTTAGTCATCCAGCGACCTCGGTGCAAATTTTAGGACTAAAAATAATATTGTGAGGTGTGAGCTGTTCAGAATAGACTGGAAATGAGTGGAAATTATGGTTATTGAGGTTAATAATACTATGGAATCAAAATGACCCCCAAATTCTATGATTGAAGCTGTTTTTGAGGGGTTTTTGAAAAAAAACCACCTGAATCCGACAAAAAAAATTCAGGGAGGTTGTGCCAAAACGCGTCCGAATCCAAAACACGGCAGCGGAACCGAATCCAAAACCAAAACACAAAACCCGAAAAATTTCCGGTGCACATCACCAATTCTGACCCGTTCGCTCGCTGCTTTTAGTCGCAGCCGAGCGAACGGGTCCCTACTGCGCGTGCACTGGCACATGCCAGACGGCCGAAGGCTGTAGCAGGGATGCGATCGCCTCTGCCTGATTGACCGCCGTTTCGTGGGAGTGGTCCTGCCAACGCAGGCGTGTCCGGACCGAATGGGGGGCGGGCCGCAGCGGCTGCGTGATGTCACACGCAGCTGCTGCGGGCCGGGGAGCGATGAGTAGCTCCCGGCCAGCAAGCTAAAGCTGCACTAGCCGGGAGCTACGCTTGAAGTGCAAAGGCATCGCCGCTGTGTGATGCCTTTGCACTTCTGCGCAGGGGGGGGGGGGCGGCACTGACATGCGGGGTGGACTGGCCCTGTGCTGGGCGTCCCCCCGCATGTCAGTGTGATTGATCGTAGCTGTGCTAAATTTAGCACAGCTATGATCAACTCGGAATGACCCCCTTATATGTCTCTAAATTGGCTTCATGCTGTATCTTCTACGTACACCCTTTCCTTAAATATGAGCATTCCCTTAACTATTTATTCACTGGACAATTAACCCTAGTAATAAATACAGTGATAAGTTACAATTGTTTAGCTAATAATTTGACCTTTGGCACTACAACAATGTTTGTGGAAATGGGGACTGGCTGTAAGAAGTGTATGAACTGCATGCTGGGTCAGAGTCTGTATAGTATATATTATGTTATTAATCCAAAGAGAATGTTCACAAGCTTCAACCAGGTTACTCTTGTGATATATCACTGTTGTAAGTAAAAGTTCAAATGAATACATTAGCGGACGTCCGGAAAAAAATAATAATCTTGACCCTTTAAGATGAATATTTATGTTCGTGTCATTAAAAGCAAAGTTTAGAAAAACAAGACAGAGATAAAAATAACATTTCATCAAGAAAATAAAAGCAGCATGACTGGGCAGAAACACAGCAAAACAAAACAATGACAGAGTCAAACGAGCAAGATCATCAGGTTTCCGATGTTCCAAGTTGTAAGACAAATAAAGAAGTTGGTGAGAGATTCCATTAACTTGGCAGGTTTATCTGCTTGGAGCTCATAGAGTAAATGCTGAGCCTATGTTTTATGGCTTCACCCACAGCACAGATCACTGGCTCTTACAGATGTGTGAATTATTCAGCCAACATTCAGTCAAATTGTCTGCTAATGACATGCAGGCTGTAATTAAAATTGCAAAGATGCATACATAGAAATATGCAGATTTTGATTGGTGCTGAAGAATAACATCACCAGAGAATGATTTTTAAATGACATCTTAAATCCCCAGCTGGCAGAACTGTGGGATTGGCTGACATAGCTCCATCGCTACTTATCTACTCAGTGACAACCAGTACGGAGCCCAAAGTTAGTTTCTAACGGTGACTGGGCAGAGACGCAGCTGTACCCAATAAGCACATAGATTCACAATGATTGTTGATTACCACTGCCATTACACAAGTTGACATAGCATGGCATATTGATACCGTATTTGCCTAAATCTGTGATATCTAATTTTTAGATATTTAGTTTTTAAAGACAGATATTTCTCATGTATGCTACTAAATCTGCAGCAGAACCTTGTGCAGTAAGTAACTGGTACATTACTAAATGGATAAGAACACCAAGCAATGGAATCAATCTAGAACTGAATTTCCACACAAGCTGAAATGAACAAACCTTACAGCAGAGTGCATATGCATGGAATAAGGATACCCCCAAATACTGTACAAAACACACAAATAAACAGACTCTGCACAACACTTACCAGTGACTTTTGGAATTCCTTGTAGACGAGGAACTGGGAAAGCTACAATAACTCCAATATTAGTGCCAACCATTAGTAAACCATGACACACCAGCAAGCTAGTAACAGACACACGCTGTTGTCCTGCATAATAAAAAAAAGAAAAAGAAAAGATTGTTAATTACAAGTCACACGTACAAAAAAACAAAACACTGAAAAGGAATCTGTATGGTTAATGAGAATAATAAAATATTGCAGTGGTTTCCAAATTGGCTCCTGCAGGGCACATGTAGGGGTGCCACAGATTTGGGGTTCAGTACCAAATCAAAATATTTATGTTCAATATGATAGGCAAAACCAGTGCTAATGGTGGCCAATCATAAACTACGAGGACAAACAGAAGCATAACCCTGTCCACCACCACATACCTGACCCTAGGGTAAGCTTATATTACCTAAAATGTTATCATTTTTCCTGAATTTCTCAATAAGAAACTTTTGGCCTAGGAGCGCTGTGAAAAAAAAGCTGATACTCTAGGATGCTGTGATTCAAGAAAGTTTGGGAATAACTGAAATATTGAATAAAAGTAGTTATTTATACAGCACATAAATATTCCTCAGCACTTTACAAAGAACATTTGGCCATTCACATCAGCTTCTGTCCCAGTGGAGCATACAATCTTTATACCCTACTACATCTACACATACAGTACATATACATACAGACACACTTTTTTTTGTCAGGAGACCATTAACCTAGCAGTATATTTTGGATTGTGAAAGGAAACGGGAATATCCAGGAAAGATAGAAGAGTGGCCACAAAAGTATAGAGGCATGGTCACACCCCAGGAGCATGTCCCAGGTTGCATGCCTAAAGCTCATACAGTTCTAGGCTACTCTCTAGCTATCTCAACTCCCCTCTCATCAGTGCCTGCACTGATAGTAGGACTGCACAGCACCTGTTCCCTGCTGCTCTTCCGTGAATGGAAAATTCCTCCCACAACAGGACTGACATGCATGCAAGTGGAATGTTAAGACAGTTCAAATTGCCCCAAGGTTTTCAATTGCATGGTTAGAACTCTTGCAGCTACCTGCATTTTGAAAAGTGAATCAGGAGCATTCATATGCAAGGCACTCTGAGCTGTACATGTGTAAAAGCAATGTCTAACTGTGTGATGTACAGGCACTGTGTGTCTACACAAGTAATTCCAAGTTCACCACTTGCATTGCAAGAAGTAACTGCTGTGTTGGCTCCATCCATGGACCTAATTCAGAGCTGATCATAGATGTGCGAAAAAACGCACATCTACGATCAAAATCTCTGGCATGCGGTTGGACGCCCAGCACAGGGCTAGTCCTCCCTGCATGCCAGGCCCTAACCCCCCCCACCCCCAGAAGTGTGAAAGCATTGCAACACAGTGATGTTTTTGCACCTGAAGAGTAGCTACCTGCCTACGCAGCCTAGCTGCGAAGGCAGGCGGCTACCTGCCATGTTCTAAATTCTATATAGGAATACATACAGTTTGTGGGTAGGGCAATACCAACTTCATACTTCCCAACTGTCCGATTTTTGCGGGACAGTCCCGTTTTTTTGGGCACTGTCCTGCTGTACCACACGCGGGCTTCAGTGTCCTGTGATGGAGGGGGCAGCTGGGAGACCCTCTTGCAATTACTGAGAGAGCATCTATTCACTGGAGATGGAGGGACTGGGGGTATGCTAGCAGCTCACAGAGCGCTTGCCATGCCAACTCAGTGATGAAAACAGGAGGCGTGGCTTGCAATTGCAGCATTTGTACAAAGTCATGCCCCCTTTTGTCCCAAATCCGTAACCAAGAATGTTGGAAGGTATGCAACTTCCTTATGCCGACGGAGCTGTAATGTTAGTTAAAGAATTGTAACCATACAGCAAACAGAGAAGGGGGGGTGCTTCCCCCCCAGCAGACAGAGAAGGGGGGGTGCTTCCCCCCCAGCAGACAGAGAAGGGTGGGTGCTTCCCTCCTCCCCCCCGGTATCCCCACAGCACTCTAAAAATTACCTGTGACAATACCTGAACCTATCTGGTAATAGAATTTCAGAGAAATTGGTCACATGCGTTTGCAAAGACATGTTTAGCTGCTGGCCCCGTCAAGGCTTCTCTGATATCATCAGTCCTAACACTACATAATGGCAGTGCCCACATAGGGCAATACAGGGTGATACAGGTTACTTCTGAAATTTTGATAGACAAACTATTTTTCCAAGGGATAATTATTTTTGGCCTGCTCATACTGTTGTTTTTTACACCTTCAACAGGTTTATTCCACGAGTTGCTGCATCGGTTAAAAAAAAGAAATGAAAAATACTTGATTAACTTTACATTTGTTAATCTATAGCATCCGTTCTCAAATAACTATGATATAATGACACCAATAGCCCTACTTGGTGTGCCAGGGTCCTTGTGACTTTGCTACGGCAAGCGTCCTTTATTCTAATGTTTTCTTATTTGTACCGATAACAATTGCAACAAAACGACATTGCTAGCGTACACTGATCACTGGGGCTTGTGGTACTTATACAGTATGTATGAGTGCGACTAAGTCACAATGACAATTGATATGAATGGCTATTCCTCCCACCATATTCTGTTATGCTGAATCTGCGACTTTGTACACAGGTTGTACCAATGCCTTTGCGACAAAAGCGGCAACATAGCATGACTGGTAGACTGTGAATGGCTTTGTACGTGTCTATGATGCAGCTTAGACACAACATTTAGGGACAAAGTACTGTATACTACCTGTGTCAGAGCGTCTCAATTGTACCAAGCGTCTTGCAATGTATGGCATAATGATGTAAGTTATATGAAGACACATCTGTATACTAAATTATAACTTCAGTTACAGCATAATGATGTAAGCCATGGTATCACACTTTCAGCCAGTGGAGTCACAAGTGGGGTGTGGGCAGCTCCCGGTTGTCATCCTTCCAGAGGGTGAGACCAAAATGCGGACTCTTCCACAGTGACAGGAGCCGGGTGCTGCAGTGTGACATTAACCTGCAGCACTCAGTTCCTGTCCCTGAAAAGGAGACGGCAATGATGGAAGAGTCTCCGGGGGAAGCCTGCAGAGTGTGTGTCCGCCGTGAAGCCATGCTCCTTTAGTGATGTCAGTGGGGCTCCCACAAAGCTACACCCACTGTTTGGGAGCGCACTGGGGGTCTCTTGGCCCACACTAGGGGTCTCCAATCCCTGTGCTGCCGCTGTTTCAGCTTTAAGATAACCAGTTTGTTTTAATGTACATGGTCAGTTTTTTAATCTGTGACAGACCAAAGACTGATCACAGATCTACGTGATCTTTCTAACCTACTATAAATGTCTAGAGCAATAGAGTAGCATCATCTCTAAAAATTTCCACGTAGCCTCCCAAATCTGCATACAGGTTGAAGCCCTTCTGTTACAACACTTTGCTCTGTGGAAAACCTGGGAGTAATTTGATTCTGTTTGTGGCAGCGTGACAGACTGTTCCATGTCTAAGTCTAAAAGGCTCTACTGCCTTCTCTTCCCGATTCACAAGGACAATACTGACAAGCCCTAGAACTATTGTGTTTGGCTCTCCTTAATGGTATCTCATTTAGTGTAATTAATTTTTGTAGGAATTCACAAATTAGATACTTTGAGAATTGCTTCAACAACAGTCTAGAAAGATCAAGAAATTGTGGGTCTGCAGAGAGCTTGGAGAATGGATGAGTTGTCCATCTAAAGGACATACCTTCTGCATCTCGGAAAGACGCAATATTAGACTTAATACTTACAAATGGAGACAGATTATCGGACGTAAAAGTGGGTGAAAACCTGGGATCCAGTGATCATCAAGCAGTATGGTTCAGCATTAAGACAGAGACTGACTCGTCCCATACAAAAACAAAGGTGTTGGATTTTAGGAAGGCTGATTTTGTAGGGATGGGAAAATGTGTAAGCGATTCTTTGGCAGAGTGGAGGAACTTGGAAGCAGTGCAGGAGAGGTGGGAAACATTAAAATGTGCAATATTGAAGGCAACAGACCTTTGTATCAAAACTGTTAGGAAAAACACAAGGAAAAGGAAGCCAGCGTGGTTTGCAAAAGAAGTAGCAAATATTGCGAGAGCAAAAAAGATGGCTTTTAGGAAATATAAGCAGACACAAAATAATGAAGACAAAGAGATATATCTTGTTAGACAGAAGGAGACTAAGAAGGTAATCAGATGTGCAAAGGCACAAGCTGAGGAGAAAATGGCCCAGTCAGTGGGTAAAGGAGGCAAAACTTTTTTTAGGTATATAAGCGAAAGGAGAAAAACAAAAGGCGGAATTATAAAACTAAAGACAGACACTGGGAGTTTTGTTGAAGGAGACAATTTAATAGCAGATCATCTTAATGATTATTTTTGCTCAGTATTTACTACTGAAAGAGAGGGGAAGAGGCCACAGTTAAGTTGCAGGGATATTCAGGAAAATGAAACAAGTACATTTACAGAGGAGAATGTCCTAACAGAACTCTCAAAGCTGAAAGTGGACAAATCTATGGGGCCAGATGGGATACATCCAAGGATACTAAAAGAACTTAAAGAGGTGCTGGTAGCACCATTGACAGAATTATTCAACCAGTCATAAGCTACAGGAGTAATTCCAGAGGACTGGAAAAGAGCAAACGTAGTCCCACTGCACAAAAGTGGAAGCAAGGAAGAGGCAAACAACTACAGACCAGTGAGTCTTACATCAGTAGTAGGGACATTGATGGAAACACTCTTAAAAGAAAGAGTTGTAGATTATCTCAAATCCGGCAATTTACAGGATCCCAAACAGCATGGATTCACTGGGGGAAGATCATGTCAAACAAATCTTATTGACTTTTTTGATTGTGTGACTAAAGTGATGGATAAAGGTGGAGCCATGGATATAGCTTATCTAGACTTTAGTAAGGCTTTTGACACTGTTCCACATCGCAGACTGCTAAATAAACTTGAAAGTTTGGGATTGGATATTAGGATTATTGAATGGATAAGATCTTGGTTGAAGGATAGAAAACAGAGAGTTGTGGTAAATGGAGTGCATTCACAGGAGGGAAATGTTACCAGTGGAGTACCCCAGGGATCTGTACTTGGACCAGTGCTTTTTAATATCTTTATTGGTGACATTGCAAATGGCATTAAAGGGAAAGCATGCCTTTTTGCTGATGACACAAAAGGTATGCAACAGGGTAGACACACCAGGTGGGGTAAAACAAATGATTGAGGATCTAGGTAGACTAGAGGAATGGTGAAGAGTCTGGCAATTACAGTTTAATGCCAAAAAATGCAAAATCATGCACTTGGGTCTCAAAAATCCTAAAGCTAAATATAGTATTAATGGCACTATACTGGAAACTACTGAGGAGGAAAGGGATCTAGGAGTCACTGTTTCAGATGACTTAAAGGCAGGTAAGCAATGTAACAAGGCAATGAGGAAGGCTAGTCAGATGCTTGGCTGCATTGGGAGAGGAATCAGCAGCAGAAAGAAAGAAGTAATAATGCCACTGTATAGGTCATTGGTACGGCCTCATCTAGAATACTGTATTCAGTTCTGGAGGCCATATCTTCAAAAGGATATTAATACATTAGAAACTGTACAAAGGAGGGCAACTAAAATGGTGCATGGCCTACATCACAAAACATACCCAGAAAGACTAAGAAATCTCAAGATGTATAGTTTGGAGCAGAGAAGGGAAAGGGGGGACATGATAGAAACTTTCAAATATATCAAGGGTTTTAACAAAGTCCAGGAGGGAAACATTCTCCAAATGAAGAGAAGCAATAGGACACGAGGACATGCACTGAGGCTGGAGGGGGGGAGGTTCAGGGGAAATTTGCGGAAAAATTATTTCACAGAAAGGGTAGTGGACAAGTGGAATAGCCTCCCATCAGAGGTGGTAGAGGCTAAGACAGTAGAGCAATTTAAACATGCATGGGATAGACATAAGGATATCCTTACAAAGAAATAAGGATCAAATAAGGTTAGAGATAAAAATAATGTAAAAAAAAAAAAAAAGGGGCAGACTAGATGGGCCAAGTGGTTCTTATCTGCAGACAAATTCTATGTTTCTATCTCTATGCCATTCCTCCTGTGGTAAGCTTTTTTGGGGGGGAATACACAAAGGCTCAGGGGGATGGTTCTGGTAGAAACAAAGTTTAGCCAGCACATTCTTGGTATCCCAGTCCGAAAAGTAACTAAAGGGTTTCCCCAGGACAGATTCCTGGAGGACAATAAAATAGCCTCTCCTTCACCAATGTGAACAGCAGCATGAACACAGCCCTACAGTATTACTACCATGATACTTTGTCACTAGCTACAAAAACATTCTTAGAAGCATCTTCATGACCAAATACAGAAGCCTGGCATGATGCAGTATTATGGGAATGTACAATTTGGTACAATAATCATGGCTTACCCTGTAAAACTAAATTATCTTCAGTTTTTCCCAGTTAAATTCTGAAAAACATGGCAGCATCCACATAAAAAAAAATATGCTTAAGCATTTGTTACTTAGAGGGGCTTCTCCTAACCCTATAATGAAGGAACATGTATTAAATAAAACCAATGTTATATATACTTTCAAGTGGCCATGGGAAACATCTGAAAATGCATGTAGCAATAGGGATCCTTGTGTGATAAAACCAATGCAGGGAAATGATCCAATTTGAATGTGTAGATCTCTGATTTTTTTCCCCTAGTGTATAACCACTACATAATAGGGGTAAGGTGCAATCAGGGAGATTGCTATACACTTCAGGGAGTCTTCCTGGCATTCAGGAAGAGCTGGCAAGTATGCTTTATTATTCAAAGTCAGAGAAGCAGAACTCATGCTAATTGCCAGCACTTTCCACAGATGGTTTTTACATCATTCTGAGAGGCAGAACTAAAACTGGAAGTATGGACACAGCACCAGTAGAATGTGATCAGATACACATAACCAGAGTAATTGTGCAGTGCTGTGTCTGGCATTATACTAAAAAGAACATCTCCCAACGGGCAGCAGATCTAAGAGATACTTATTACATCTGGAAAAACATTTCAGTCAACTACAAAAATGACTTAAGGTGCATACACACCGAGTGATTTTCACCACGGCCCAGTGATGTTCACGGGGGTGAACCACTTCCACAGTAGGAGACTGTGGAAAGTGGTTCACTCAGCTTATAAAACAAGCCAGCGATGATGCGGGAGCGCGCATCAGTGCTCATTGCCCGCCCATACACACTGGCCGAGTTTGAGCTCTAAGTACAGTAGCTCAAAACGCCAAAAGTGAGCTATTTTGAGCTCAAATTTGACTAGTGTGTATGGGCCTTAAGAGAGGAATTAACAGGCCTCTTTTAAACCCATCCAATGTGTGGAAAGGTAACTCTGTAGATAGTCTCAGAAGGGATTCTTTTGCATTTACATATGTAGACTGATCGGTCATCATCATGTAGAACTGTCAAACTGTCAAATGCTATGGAGGCCTACTGGCCTGAAAAAAAGTAGAGTAACTACTAGATGAAAGTTACATCACAAGCCATCTGTAACAAAGTGATTAGCCTCCTGTAGAGCAAACCCCATTTATTCACGGGAGGAATGACCACCTAGTTACAAGCAGCTCACCCTCCCATAACGATATCAAATTCCTGCCAGTTGCTCCTTTTCACAGGATTAGTGAATGTATATACTGTAAGAGATCCAAAACTAATACTTCGCCAAAATGAGCCATTCCTAATTGCTCTATTTAGTTTTGCAGGAATCTATTAATAAACTCTTTTGACTTCACTGATATTTGAGTTTTTGCATCTCTAAGGCAGTATGGAGGTGGAATTTTTCCTATACATCTACTCCTCAACAGTCTGATGATGGGATAATCTTCGGTGACCAATTTCCCCCACTGGTATACTCACTGGGACATAATCTCTAGGGCAAAGTCCTTCAGTGATGTGATAATATTTTCCTACATACATGCCAATATTTTATCTAAATCTTAATATTACCTCTCTGTAGTAAAACTAAATGTTGAGTTATTGATTGAAATAAGATTGGCTGTCCTACCACAATATCTTCACAATGTGAACAGTACCCTGCAGACTGTGGCTGTAGACTAGGCAACACCTGCTCACACTGGCTTAGCAAAATACAGTAAACTGCCTTGACTGTGAAAGACAATTGGATAGACTTGCATCATTACTTGGTAAACTTTCAAGTATTGTTTGCAAGCACCTGGGATATTTTGCTTTTGAAATCCAAGCAGCGGTAATTAACCTTGGACCTTAATTATAACGACACATGTGGAAACTGTTGAATGAAAATATGATCTAACTTGCATAACAGGAAACACATGAATAGCAATACAGCCGTTTCCCCTACAAATATTTCCAATTTAACACTATTAGGTAAAAGGTCTGCTTTCCTCCCTCTGACATATAGACTCAGGTATGAATAACAACAAGGTTGCATAAAAACATCAGGACAGGTTAACGTTTATTAAAAAGTCTGTAAAAAGAAATATATTTTGTTTGCACATAGGCCCTCATTCAGAGTTGTTCGCTCGCTAGCTGCTTTTAGCAGCATTGCAAACACTAGGCCGCCGCCCTCTGGGAGTGTATCTTAGCTTAGCAGAATAGCGAACAAAAGATTAGCAGAATTGCTACTAAATAATTCCCTGCAGTTTCTGAGTAGCTCCAGACCTACTCATACACTGCGATCACCTCAGTCCGTTTAGTTCCTGGTTTGATGTCACAAACACGCCCTGCGTTCGGCCAGACACTCCTGCGTTTTTTAGCACACTCCCGAAAAACGCTCAGTTACCTCCCAGAAACGCCACTTTCCTGTCAATCACTCACCGATCAGCAGTGCGACTGAAAAGCGCTGCACGAACACCAGCAAATCTACTAAGTTTTGTGTTAAATAACTTAGTGCATGCGCGCTGCGTACCATGCGCATGCGCATTTTCCACCTAATCGCTGCGTTGCGAAAAACGGCAATGAGCGAACAACTCGGAATGACCACCATAGAGTGTACAAAAGAAAGAAAAAAAGGAACAAATCACACGACCCATAGCTCCCCTTGCCAGTCTCCTGCCAGCAGCCATAACTTGTTGGGTCTTTGTTGTCCAAGAATATGCTGTGCTGAGGGCATCAATAGAAAGGCATACAAATGGAGCTAGCAGCTTGCTATGGGTTCTCCTGCTCACATCCATCTCAGCAGTTATTTTAGGGAATGGCACACATTACTAACTCCCACTGCTCACTGCAGCTTTCACAATTCAGACATCATCTGATCTGCAAAATGTCTAGCATATGATCAAATCCTTATTTTAAACATTTTAAAAAATATTAGGTCTGATCAGTTTCATACAGTATTTTATTATGTCATATAAATCTGTCAAGCAATGTGATACTGAATGACTCTAAATGGGCATGGAAATAATTCCTTTAACAATGCAGGCAATTACATAAAAACAAACACCGCAATGCTGCAAAGTTATTTTTAAAGATCTGTTTTTAGTTACATCAACCCAGTAATATAATTTGAAGAAAAAAAATATACTCCAATAATAAAAAAATTAACCCATAACTTTATTTTTTACTTTCCTTTAAAAGTATTTTTTAAATAAATTTCAAATCAAATCCATCATCATTTACTAGTTTACAGGATACATTTATCCAGATCTGTTGTAGAACATATTTAAAACCTGTGAATGCAGTGAGTTGTCTCTGAGTGTTTTGTTCTCTGAGCCTGTTACTTATTCCACTCTGGAAACCTGGCAATACCACATTTACTGGGAGTGCATAGAACAGGCATTCACAACCTCGGACCTCAAGACACATTACCAGTGCAGGTTTTAGTGATATCAACAGATGATTAAATCAAAGTAACTGAGGTACTAATTAAATCACCTGTGGTCAAGCATGGATCTCACTAAATCCTGGACTGTTAAACTGGGTACACACGATCTAGCCAACTATTTTGACTACATAGGTTGTTGAATTATAATATAATTCCGTGTGTACAGGCTAGATCGTTTACTAGGCGCGCTCCTGCGGGTAAAAGACAAAATCGTTGATAGACTGTGCAGCAAGGTCAATTTTGGCTAGATCGTTCACTGTCTACACAGTGTGTATGAACGATGAACGATTTTGGCTATATGATGTCATCTAGCCACTAAGAAAATATTTAAATTTGGAGCCAAAAACTATCTAGGCAAGATCTTTGAAAGACTGAAAGATTTGGCTAGATCTTTCCATGTGTACACTCTAGATCGCTGAGTCAGGAGCAGGGAGCTGAAAGTGAAATATTTTATCTTTCGGTCTTTCAATTTTTCGGTCTTTCCGTTTGTACCCAGCTTTAGGGGTATATGCAATTGCGGTCGAATTGCCGCAAATGTCGAAAAACGGTGCATTTTCGACAAAAAAACCTGTCGAATTGAATTCGACAATGCAATACAGTACTTTTCAACAAAAAACCTGCCGTTTCAGATTCGACTTTTTGCAATTCAACATTTTTCAAATTCGACATGTCTGCAATGGTAAAAATGCGGCTTTTCGACAAACGTATATTCAATTGAAGAATGTTGATTCGACGACAGTGCTTTTCGACAGGCATTTCGTCAATTTCATTCCGCCTCATTTTGCTGTTGTGAGCTAATACATTTTTTTTAAAACATGTTTTTTGTGTGTTTTTTTTATTGCTAATAGCATATCTATTTATATTAGAAGGGATTATCTACTTGGTTTGTCTATTTAGGAGCCACAAGTATTATTTAATATATTTTTTAAAAGAATATTTTAATTTTTTTTACTGACTAAAATAATATGGAGAGATCAGAGCATGTTTTTCAGTGGGAAGGGGTGGGAATGGGTTAAAATTTCAGAAAAAAAATGCGTGGGGTCCCCCCTTCCAAAGCATAACCAGCCTCGGGCTCTTTGAGCCGGTCCTGGTTGTAAAAATACGAGGGGAAAAATGACATGGGCACCGGGCTCTGCGTCCGGTCCTGGTGCCAAAAATACGGGGGACAAAACACGTAGGGGTCCCCCGTATTTTTAACACCAGCACCGTGCTCCACTAGTCAGAGATAATGCCACAGCCGGGGGATACTTTTATATCGGCCCATGCGGCCCTGGCATTAAATCACTAACTAGTCACCCCTGCCCGGGGGAACCCTGGAGTGGGGACCCCTTAATCAAGGGGTCCCCCCCTCCAGCCACACAAGGGCCAGGGGTGAAGCCCGAGGCTGTCCCCCCCATCCAAGGGCGGCGGATGGGAGGCTGATAGCCTTGTGTAAAAAAAAAGAATATTGTTTTTTGTAGCAGAACTACAAGTCCCAGCAAGCCTCCCCCGCAAGCTGGTACTTGGAGAACAAGTACCAGCATGCGGGGGGAAAAATGGGCCCACTGGTACCTGTAGTTCTACTACAAAAAAACTACCCAAATAAAATTTGCCAAGTACGTAGATTACAAACTAAGAAGAGGACCGATCTACCCTGGATTGTTGCGAGTATAATTTTATTTACAGGTACCTCGTGGATTCTACGTGGACAAGGGGACCGACACTTTGTGTCAACATAGGTAAGTATGTGTGTATGTCGGTGTGCATGTATATTATAAAGTTATACTGTCACGGTGTGTGTGTACTGTTTTTATTTGGGTATTTTTTTGTAGTAGAACTACAGATACCAGCGGGCCCGCTCTCCAGGTACC
This sequence comes from Pseudophryne corroboree, assembly GCF_028390025.1. Classification (NCBI taxonomy): domain Eukaryota; kingdom Metazoa; phylum Chordata; class Amphibia; order Anura; family Myobatrachidae; genus Pseudophryne; species Pseudophryne corroboree. Next base: position 379,891,668 of record NC_086447.1, on the reverse strand, counting down.
AGCTTGCGGGGAGGCTTGCTGGGACTTGTAGTTCTGCTACAAAAAACAATATTATTTTTTCTGACACATGGATATTAGCCCCCCATCTGCCGCCCTTGGATGGGGGGGGGGGGGACAGCCTCGGGCTTCACCCCTGGCCCTTGGGTGGCTGGAGGGGGGGACCCCTTGATTTAAGGGGTCCCCACTCCTCCAGGGTACCCCGGCCAGGGGCGACTATTTAGTGATTTAATGCCAGGGCCACAAGGACCGATATAAAAGTGTCCCCCGGCTGTGGCATTCTCTCTCTGACTAGTGGAGCCCGATGCTGGTGTTAAAAATACGGGGGACCCCTACGTGTTTTGTCCCCCGTATTTTTGGCACCAGGACCGGACGCAGAGCCCGGTGCTGGTTGTTAAAATACGGGGGATCCCATGTCATTTCCCCCCCCCCCGTATTTTTACAACCAGGACCGGCTCAAAGACCCCGAGGCTGGTTATGCTTAGGAAGGGGGACCCCACGCAATTTTTTTCAGTTTTTTTTTTTTTTTTAACACTTTTGTGCCGTCCATGAAGTCTAATCCAGGAGGCACATCTATCGTCAATTGGTCCGTTTTTCGACAGCGGGACTGTCAAATCCGTTTTTTATTGAATATGTCGAATTCGGGTCCCGGCGGCCGGGATTCGACTGTCGAATTGTGTCGAATCCAAATATGGTCGAATTCCAGCCGGAATTCGACCGCAATTGCATATACCCCCAGTGATCACGCTGGGCGAAAAAAAATGTGGGTCCCAGGGACCCCTTGCTTTGAAAATTTGGGGTCCTACTTAACGATTTCTGGGTCCCATACATAATATAGGGGGTGAGGTGGCAACTTGGTATAAAGCGGGTAAGGGCAAGCAGCGTTTGGGGTAAAGCTGGTATCAGAGGGGGCTAAGGACAGGCAGGGATTGGGGTAGGGAGGGGGAATGTGCAGTTAATTGGCAATGTTTTCTATTTATTATTATTTCTATAATAATAATAATAATAATGATGCATGCACAGATCCTATAAACTGCTATTTTATATAAAAGGGAAATCCAACACTACAAACACTAAAAGTGTATAACCAACAAACAAAAACATAGCTGTATATATTGTATGGTAAACATCATGAATAGGTATGTAGTTATGATCCCGGCGGTCAGAATATTGACGCCGGGATCCCGGACGCTGTGCCAGGGTCATTCCCACTCGTGGGTGTCCATGAAACCCATCGAGTCGGAATAGAACCTGTGGCGAGCGCAGCGAGACCCCACGGGGCTACGTTGCACTCATCCTCCAGCAGGCATTCTGGCGGCCATGATCCCGGCGTCGGTATACTGACCGCCAGGATCCCAGCCGCCGGGCTCATATACCCAACTCCATGAATATACATGTATTGCACAACAAATCTGAGAGACGAAATTCCTTTAATCAAATAACATACACAGCTATCAGCTCACCTCCTTCCCCCCCTGCAGCACATACACAGCCATCCGCTCCCCTCCCCCCCCCCGCAGCACATACACAGCCATCCGCTCACCTCCTTCCCCCCCTGCAGCACATACACAGCCATCCGCTCACCTCCTCACCCCCCCTGCAGCACATACACAGCCATCGGCTCACCTCCTCCCCCCCCCGCAGCACATACACAGCCATCCGCTCCCCTCTCCCCCCCCTGCAGCATATACACAGCCATCCTCTCACCTCTCCCCCCCCCTGCAGCACATACGCAGCCACCCGCTCACCTCCTTCCCCCCCTGCAGCACATACAAAGCCATCCGCTCCCCTCTCCCCCCCCCCCGGCAGCACATACACAGCCATCCTCTCACCCCCCCCCCCCCCCTGCAGCACATACGCAGCCACCCGCTCACCTCCTTCCCCCCCTGCAGCACATACAAAGCCATCCGCTCCCCTCCCCCCCCCCCCCGCAGCACATACACAGCCATCCGCTCCCCTCTCCCCCACTGCAGCACATACACAGCCATCCGATCACCTCCTTTCCCCCCTGCAGCACATACACAGCCATCCGCTCCCCTCCCGCCCCCTGTAGCACACAGCACATACACAGCCATCCGCTCCCCTCTCCCCCCTGCAGCACGTACACAGCCATCCGCTCCCCTCTCCCCCCTGCAGCACATACACAGCCATCCACTCCCCTCTCTCCCCCTGTTGTAACTACACAGCAATCCGCTCCCCTCTCCCCGCAGCACATACACAGCCATCCGCTCACCTCCTTCCCCCCCTGCAGCACATACACAGCCATCCGCTCCCCTCTCCCCCACTGCAGCACATACACATCCATCCTCTTACCTCTCCCCCCCCACAGCACATACACAGCCATCCGCTCACCTCCTTCCCCCCCTGCAGCACATACACAGCCATCCGCTCTCCTCTCCCCCCCGCAGCACATACACAGCCATCCGCTCACCTCCTTCCCCCCCTGCAGCACATACACAGCCATCCGCTCACCTCCTCACCCCCCCTGCAGCACATACACAGCCATCGGCTCACCTCCTCCCCCCCCCGCAGCACATACACAGCCATCCGCTCCCCTCTCCCCCCCCTGCAGCATATACACAGCCATCCTCTCACCTCTCCCCCCCCCTGCAGCACATACGCAGCCACCCGCTCACCTCCTTCCCCCCCTGCAGCACATACAAAGCCATCCGCTCCCCTCTCCCCCCCCCCCCGGCAGCACATACACAGCCATCCTCTCACCCCCCCCCCCCCCCTGCAGCACATACGCAGCCACCCGCTCACCTCCTTCCCCCCCTGCAGCACATACAAAGCCATCCGCTCCCCTCCCCCCCCCCCCCGCAGCACATACACAGCCATCCGCTCCCCTCTCCCCCACTGCAGCACATACACAGCCATCCGATCACCTCCTTTCCCCCCTGCAGCACATACACAGCCATCCGCTCCCCTCCCGCCCCCTGTAGCACACAGCACATACACAGCCATCCGCTCCCCTCTCCCCCCTGCAGCACGTACACAGCCATCCGCTCCCCTCTCCCCCCTGCAGCACATACACAGCCATCCACTCCCCTCTCTCCCCCTGTTGTAACTACACAGCAATCCGCTCCCCTCTCCCCGCAGCACATACACAGCCATCCGCTCACCTCCTTCCCCCCCTGCAGCACATACACAGCCATCCGCTCCCCTCTCCCCCACTGCAGCACATACACATCCATCCTCTTACCTCTCCCCCCCCACAGCACATACACAGCCATCCGCTCACCTCCTTCCCCCCCTGCAGCACATACACAGCCATCCGCTCTCCTCTCCCCCCCTGCAGCACATACACAGCCATCTGCTCACCTCCTTCCCCCCCCTGCAGCACGTACACAGCCATCCGCTCCCCTCCCCCCTTGCAGCACGTACACAGCCATCCGCTCCCCTCTCCCCCCCCTGCAGCACATACACAGCGATCCACTCCCCCCTGCAGCACATACACAGCCATCCTCTCACCTCTCCCCCCCCCCGCAGCACATACACAGCCATCAGCTCCCCTCCCCCCCCCCCCTACAGCACATACACAGCCATCTGCTCCCCTCTCCCCCCCTGCAGCACATACACAGCCATCCGCTCCCCTCTCCCCCCCTGCAGCACATACACAGCCATCCGCTCCCCTCTCCCCCCCCTGCAGCACATACACAGCCATCCGATCCGCTCTCCCCCCCTGCAGCACATACACAGCCATCCGCTCACCTCTCCCCCCCTGCAGCACATACACAGCCATCCGCTCCCCTCTCCAGCACATACACAGCCATCCGCTCACCTCCCCCCCTCTGCAGCACATACAGAGCCATCCGCTCCCCTCTCCCCCCCCTGCAGCACATACACAGCGATCCGCTCCCCTCTTCCTTCCCCCCTGCAGCATATACACAGGGATCCGCTCCCCTCTTCCTCTCCCCCTGCAGCACATACAGTTACTAGCGCTGACTCACGTAGCACACGCCTGTCACCCGCTGACTGGATCCCCCTTGAGTGCAACCACGTTAAATACAAACGTCTTCTGCAGCCTTCCAGGGGGTCCCGCACACTACACTGCGCCATCATGCCGGGACCTTGTGTGAAGCCGCTGCACGTGACCAGGAGAGGAGTCAAGGCTCCACCTCCTCTTTTTAAAGCCAGGATTCATCAAGCGGAGCGCGTTCCCGGGGACCCACCCATTTTTGAAAAGTGAGTCCCTGGCCCTGAAAACGGGGTAAAATACGCGCTATAGCGCGTTTTTGCGAACACTGTACCTCCTAAGTGTGCTTTGAGGACCAAGATTGGGAATGCCTGGCATAGAATCAGAAATCAGACCCGTTTGGGTATATTCTGTTTATCAATATTTGTATGTCAAATCTTTCCATAGGGTATGCTATAGTGTACAGTCAAGGCCTCTTTAGTTTACAATCAGCAAAATAATTAGCATGTCTATCTTGTTACGAACCGTAATATAGACTGATGGACAAATTATTATGACCCCCGAGTTAGTACATTGTTGGGCCTTAATACATCTTGAATTCATCTAAGCATGGATTCTACTGACTGTTGGTATATTTCATGGGGATTATTTTGCCAAATGCCATGGACTGTATCTACATAATGTTGGCTCTGCCAGCCTAAAGAGTCGTGACAATGGAAGAAGGATCCATGCTTTCGTGCGGTTTCCATATCCTTACCTAACCATATGCATGGTGTTATTGAAAACATGATTTATCAGACCATGTGACCCATTCCATTCATTTAGTGTTCAATTCCTGTGTTCCTGAGCAAACTGGAGGCATTTCTTCCTGTTTGCAGCAGATACTGTAGCAATGGTGTACGGACAGGCCTGCTTCTGTAGCCCATACAATGTAATGTGCGGGGTAATATTCATTGACAGGCCGTCTGAATTGGTCCTTCGGATTATTAGTAATTTGCTGCATCTCTTATTTAGCAGTGATTTTAATTTACAAATCCCATTTCTCTGACGTCCTAGTGGATGCTGGGAACTCCGTAAGGACCATGGGGAATAGACGGGCTCCGCAGGAGACTGGGCACTCTAAAAGAAAGATTAGGTACTATCTGGTGTGCACTGGCTCCTCCCTCTATGCCCCTCCTCCAGACCTCAGTTAGATTTCTGTGCCCGGCCGAGCTGGATGCACACTAGGGGCTCTCCTGAGCTCCTAGAAAGAAATTATATGTTAGGTTTTTTATTTTACAGTGAGACCTGCTGGCAACAGGCTCACTGCAACGAGGGACTAAGGGGAGAAGAAGCGAACCTACCTGCTTGCAGCTAGCTTGGGCTTCTTAGGCTACTGGACACCATTAGCTCCAGAGGGATCGACCGCAGGACCCGTCCTTGGTGTTCGTTCCCGGAGCCGCGCCGCCGTCCCCCTTACAGAGCCAGAAGCATGAAGATGGTCCGGAAAATCGGCGGCAGAAGACTTCAGTCTTCACCAAGGTAGCGCACAGCACTGCAGCTGTGCGCCATTGCTCCTCATACACACTTCACACTCCGGTCACTGAGGGTGCAGGGCGCTGGGGGGGGGGGGGGGGGGGCGCCCTGAGCAGCAATAAAAACACCTTGGCTGGCAAAATAATCACAATATATAGCCCCAGAGGCTATATATGTGATAATTACCCCTGCCAGAATCCATAAAAGGGCGGAGCTATCTCCCTCGGCACACTGGCGCCATTTTCTCTTCACAGTGTAGCTGGAAGACAGCTCCCCAGGCTCTCCCCTGTAGTTTTCAGGCTCAAAGGGTTAAAAAGAGAGGGGGGGCACTAAATTTAGGCGCAATATTGTTTATACAACAGCTATTGGGGAAAATTCACTCAGTGATAGTGTTTATCCCTACATTATATAGCGCTCTGGTGTGTGCTGGCATACTCTCTCTCTGTCTCCCCAAAGGGCTGTGTGGGGTCCTGTCCTCAGTCAGAGCATTCCCTGTGTGTGTGCGGTGTGTCGGTACGGCTGTGTCGACATGTTTGATGAGGAGGCTTATGTGGAGGCGGAGCAGATGCCGATAAATGGGATGTCGCCCCCTGTGGGCCGACACCAGAGTGGATGGATAGGTGGAAGGTATTAACCGACAGTGTCAACTCCTTACATAAAAGGCTGGATGACGTAACAGCTATGGGACAGCCGGCTTCTCAGCCCGCGCCTGCCCAGGCGTCTCAAAGGCCATCATGGGCTCAAAAACGCCTGCTCCCTCAGATGGCAGACACAGATGTCGACACGGAGTCTGACTCCAGTGTCGACGAGGTTGAGACATATACACAATCCACTAGGAACATCCGTTACATGATCCCGGCAATAAAAAATGTGTTACACATTTCTGACATTAACCCAAGTACCACTAAAAAAGGGTTTTATGTTTGGGGAGAAAAAGCAGGCAGTGTTTTGTTCCCCCATCAAATGAGTGAATGAAGTGTGAAAAAGCGTGGGTTCCCCTGATAAGAAACTGGTAATTTCTAAAAAGTTACTGATGGCGTACCTTTTCCCGCCAGAGGATAAGTTACGCTGGGAGATATCCCCTAGGGTGGATAAGGCGCTCACACGTTTGTCAAAAAAGGTGGCACTGCCGTCTTAGGATACGGCCACTTTGAAGGTACCTGCTGATAAAAAGCAGGAGGCTATCCTGAAGTCTGTATTTACACACTCAGGTACTAGACTGAGACCTGCAGATAGTGCTGCTGCAGCGTGGTCTGTAACCCTGTCAAACAGGGATACTATTTTGCGAACATAAGTCGTCGTCTTATATATGAGAGATGCACAGAGGGATATTTTGCCGGCTGGCATCCAGAATTAATGCAATGGCCATTCTGTCAGGAGGGTATTAGAGACCCGACACTGGACAGGTGATGCTGACTTTAAAAGGCACATAGAGCCTTATAAGGGTGAGGAATTGTTTGGGGATGGTCTCTGGGACCTCGTATCCACAGCAACAGCTGGGAAGAATTTTTTTTACCTCAGGTTTCCTCACAGCCTAAGAAAGCACTGTATTATCAGGTACAGTCCTTTCGGCTTCAGAAAAGCAAGCGGGTCAAAGGCGCTTCCTTTCTGCACAAAGACGAGGGAAGAGGGAAAAAGCTGCACCAGTCAGCCAGTTCCCAGAATCAAAATTCTTCCCCCGCTTCCTCTGAGTCCACCGCATGACGCGGGGGCTCCACAGGCGTAGCCAGGTACGGTGGGGGGCCGCCTCAAAAATTTCAGCGATCAGTGGGCTCGCTCACAGGTGGATCCCTGGATCCTTCAAGTAGTATCTCAGGGGTACAGGCTGGAATTCGAGGCGTCTCCCCCCCGCCGTTTCCTCAAATCTGCCTTGCCAACAACTCCCTCAGGCAGGGAGGCTGTGCTAGAGGCAATTCACACCCAGCAGGTGATAGTCAAGGTGCCCCTACTTCAACAAGGACGGGGTTACTATTCCACACTGTTTGTGGTACCGAAACCGGACGGTTCGGTGAGACCCATTTTAAATTTGAAGTCCTTGAACACATACATAAAAAAATTCAAGTTCAAGATGGAATCGCTCAGGGCGGTTATTGCAAGCCTGGAGGAGGGGGATTACATGGTATCCCTGGACATCAAGGATGCTTACCTACATGTCCCCATTTACCATCCTCACCAGGAGTACCTCAGATTTGTGGTACAGGATTGCCATTACCAATTCCAAACACTGCCGTTTGGACTGTCCACGGCACCGACGGTCTTTACCAAGGTAATGGCAGAAATGATGATACTCCTTCGAAAAAAGGGAGTTTTTAATTATCCCGTACTTGGACGATCTCCTTATAAAGGCGAGGTCCATGGAGCAGTTGTTGGTCGGAGTAGCACTATCTCGGGAAGTGCTACAACAGCACGGATGGATTCTATACATTCCAAAGTCACAGCTGGTTCCTACCACACGCCTGCTGTTCCTGGGGATGGTTCTGGACACAGAACAGAAAAAAAGTGTTTCTCCCGCAGGAGAAAGCCAAGGAGCTGTCATCTCTAGTCAGAGACCTCCTGAAACCAAAACAGGTATCGGTGCATCACTGCACACGAGTCCTGGGAAAAATGGTAGCTTCTTACGAAGCAAAATTCCATTCGGCAGGTTCCATGCAAGAACCTTTCAGTGGGACCTCTTGGACAAGTGGTCGGAATCGCATGTTCAGATGCATCGGCTGATAACCCTGTCTCCAAGGACCAGGGCATCTCTACTGTGGTGGCTGCAGAGTGCTCATCTTCAAGAGGGCCGCAGATTCGGCATACAGGACTGGGTCCTGGTAACCACGGATGCCAGCCTTCGAGGCTGGGGGCAGTCACACAGGGAAGAAATTTCCAAGGACTTTGGTCAAGTCAGGAGTCGTCCCTACACATAAATATTCTGGAACTGAGGGCCATTTACAATGCCCTAAGTCTGGCAAGGCCTCTGCTTCAAAACCAGCCGGTACTGATCCAATCAGACAATATCACGGCAGTCGCCCATGAAAACCGACAGGGCGGCACAAGAAGCAGGATGGCGATGGCAGAAGCCACAAGGATTCTCCGATGGGCGGAAAATCACGTCTTAGCACTGTCAGCAGTGTTCATTCCAGGAGTGGACAACTGGGAAGCAGACTTCCTTAGCAGACACGACCGACACCCGGGAGAGTGGGGACTTCATCCAGAAGTCTTCCAACTGTTGGTAAACCGTTGGGAAAGGCCACAGGTGGACATGATGGCGTCCCGCCTAAACAAAAAACTAGATATTGCGCCAGGCCAAGGGACCCTCAGGCAATAGCTGTGGACGCTCTAGTGACACAGTGGGTGTACCAGTCAGTTTATGTATTCCCTCCTCTGCCTCTCATACCAAAGGTACTGAGAATAATAAGAAAACGAGGAGTAAGAACGATACTCGTGGTTCCGGATGGGCCAAGAAGAGCTTGGTAGCCAGAACTTCAAGAAATAATATCAGAGGACCCATGGCCTCTACCGCTCAGACAGGATCTGCTACAGCAGGGGCCCTGTCTGTTCCAAGACTTACCGCGGCTGTGTTGGACGGCATGGCGGTTGAATTCCGGATCCTAAAGCAAAAGGGCATTCCGGAGGAAGTCATTCCTACGCTGATAAAAGCCAGGAAAGAAGAAACCGCAAACCATTATCACCGTATTTGGCGAAAATATGTTGCGTGGTGTGAGGCCAGGAAGGCCCCAACAGAGGAATTTCAGCTGGGACGTTTTCTGCACTTCCTACAGTCAGGAGTGACTATGGGCCTAAAATTGGGTTCCATTAAGGTCCAGATTTCGGCTCTGTCGATTTTCTTCCAGAAAGAACTGGCTTCACTGCCTGGAGTTCAGACACTTGTAAAGGGAGTGCTACATATTCAGCCCCTTTTTTGTGCCTTCTGTGGCACCTTGGGATCTCAACGTGGTGTTGAGTTTCTTAAAATCACATTGGTTTGAGCCACTTAAAACTGTGGATTTGAAATATCTCACGTGGAAAGTGGTCATGTTATTGGCCTTGGCTTCGGCCAGGCGTGTGTCAGAATTGGCGGCTTTGTCATGTAAAAGCCCTTATCTGATTTTCCATATGGATAGGGCAGAATTGAGGACTCGTCCCCAGTTTCTCCCTAAGGTGGTATCAGCTTTTCACTTGAACCAACCTATTGTAGTGCCTGCGGCTACTAGGGACTTGGAAGATTCCAAGTTACTGGACGTAGTCAGGGCCTTAAAAATTTATATTTCCAGGACGGCTGGAGTCAGGAAAACTGACTCGTTTTTTATCCTGTAGGCACCCAACAAAATAGGTGCTCCTGCTTCTAAGCAGACTATTGCTCGCTGAATTTGTAGCACAATTCAGCTGGAGCATTCTGCGGCTGGATTGCCGCATCCTAAATCAGTAACAGCCCATTCCACGAGGAAAGTGGGCTCATCTTAGGCGGCTGCCCGAGGGGTCTCGGCTTTACAACTTTGCCGAGCTGCAACTTGGTCAGGGGCAAACACGTTTGCTAAATTCTACAAATTTGATACCCTGGCTGAGGAGGACCTTGAGTTCTCTCATTCGGTGCTGCAGAGTCATCCGCACTCTCCCGCCCGTTTGGGAGCTTTGGTATAATCCCCATGGTCCTTACGGAGTTCCCAGCATCCACTAGGACGTCAGAGAAAATAAGATTTTACTCACCGGTAAATCTATTTCTCGTAGTCCGTAGTGGATGCTGGGCGCCCATCCCAAGTGCGGATTGTCTGCAATACTTGTATATAGTTATTGTCTAACTAAAGGGTTATTGTTGAGCCATCTGTTGAGAGGCTCAGTTATATTTCATACTGTTAACTGGGTATAGTATCACGAGTTATACGGTGTGATTGGTGTGGCTGGTATGAGTCTTACCCGGGATTCAAAATCCTTCCTTATTGTGTCAGCTCTTCCGGGCACAGTATCCTAACTGAGGTCTGGAGGAGGGGCATAGAGGGAGGAGCCAGTGCACACCAGATAGTACTTAATCTTTCTTTTAGAGTGCCCAGTCTCCTGCGGAGCCCGTCTATTCCCCATGGTCCTTACGGAGTTCCCAGCATCCACTACGGACTACGAGAAATAGATTTACCGGTGAGTAAAATCTTATTTTTTGGTAGTGTTGTACAGATTGGGAAAAATAAATAACAGGCTGACACATAAGGACTGGTATATGTCATGCACCACAAGACGACCCAGGGCCAGGGACTGACTGGGGTCTGAATTCGGCCCTGGCATGTACGTGCCGGGCACTACAGTCGGGGGTGTGCCGCGAGTCAGGGGGTGTGGACTCACGGCACGCCCCTGTTTCCATGGAGATGGGCGGGAGGGGCGCGATCAGCACACGGGGGCGTGCCGCGAGTCATGGGGCGTTGACTTGCGGCATGCTTCCATTTCTATGGAGACGGAATGCGGGGGAGCACACAGAGCAGAGAGCCGGAGGCTACGCTGCGCACGTCCTTCCCGACTCTCTGCCTGACAGGACCAGCCCACAAGCCCATCGGCCCTTCTGGCATTTGCCAGAAGTGACAGATGGGCAGTCTGGGCCCCGCCCAAGGCTAGAGAATCACTTTTTACCTGGTAGCAGTGAGGTGAGTTTACAGAATATTAATTTACTTTGTTTTGTTTTAGTTGGTTGTTGTGCCAGCATAGAATGTAACATAAGCAGAACAGTGAGAAATAAAGGTAAAAGCTGTTGGACTTCCATAATAATAATTAGTAGAATTAAAAAAAAAAAAAAAAGCATAGGTCAGAACCAAGTTTCAGAAGAAATGAAACTGGCAAGTGAACAATGGCTAGCTTTGTGTAAAGAAAGCCCACATCAGCTTCGCAGCCCATTTACAGAGAATACATTTATTTACCACTGTTGACAAAGATGTTTCTGGGACAGTGTGTGACAGAGGCAGCCACCCAAGCACAGCCAAAGTCACAGTGAAGAGCATGTTTTTAAGATAGATACATAGCTTTTTACCTCCAACAGGACAAATTATAGATACAGTATCTAATTACCACAGAATATAGAAGTGACATAAAAAATCCCTTGGAGCAGCATAAATATTGCTCATCATGGCTCTTCACTTACTTCCAGTGTCCGTTAATATACAATAGTAATGAGTAATGACCATATTAAATATTTAACAGCAGATACAATTTATTTTCATTGCCATATGCTGAAATAGTGCAAAAGGAGTTATGTGTCCCTCGGAAATGCCAAAAATAGTTTTATCCCGGCTACATAAAACATGGAGGTAAATTATATAACATGCAATGAAGCCTACTGTAATGACACTGTTACATAGGAACGCAGGAGAACATTTAAGGGTGGGTCGTCAGTTGCCTAGAAGCCCACCCCCCATTCCTATGCTCCAATCATGTGCTTTACCAGCTACTCTCAGATAGTATCTGCCACTACCACTAGTAATCATTTTTATGAGTAACTGCTTATGTTATATATATATATATTTATAAAGAAACAGTAACCTCAAGTGGGCTATTCAGTTTATATAACAATTAGTAATATAACTTTTTGCAAATTATTACTCAATGTTACACAATAAGTCATAAAATATTCAGGTTGAATAACTGGTATATAAACAGAGGTTGCTAAATCATATGTATATAGAACATGATACATATAATTGTTATTGCTTCACATAGAAGGTAACATTTAAACCTGTCCAATTTCAAAGGATGTGACGTCAGGTTTTCACCTCACCCTTACAGGTGTGAGCTACTTAGGTGAAGTTCCTTTTTTTTTTTTGGTAAAACGGTTTTTATTTTCTTATTTTCATAATGTAAAGAGTTACATACAGTGGTGATTCATAATGAAAAATTATAAGTAAGGCATAAATACAGACGTACATCCCCGCTATAGCCGAACTGCAGGTATCTCAGTGCCTTGCATCCTGTGCCACCTAATTCCGCATATCCTGTATTCATACACTTTAAACTGTAAACTATTACCACCCACTTATAAACATGATAAAATAATAATAAGGGGAAAAAACAAGAAGGGAAAGGGGGAGGGGGAGACAAGACAAGACAATTCACTCCGTAGTCTCGCGGAGTACATACAGTTCAAACAACCTATGAACTCATCAGCCTCAAAACAACAAAGTGTACACTTATATCAATTAGCATCCACACGTTTATAAAGAATCCAGGAGGTATTTTCAAAGAGCCTTTCAATATGGCCCTGTGTTGCAATGTCTAGGCTGTCAATGTAAAGCTCCCATTTCGAATAGAAGCGAGAAACCCCCCTCTCAATGTCTGGCAAGGTGGCTTGGCGCTCGAAATAGAGAACCCGTAAAAGCACATTTTTTAATTCCCCTAAAGAGGGAGACGACTTTTTCGTCCAATGATTCAGAATAACTTTGTTAGCCACCGTGAGAATGACCGTGAGAATGGGAGTGACTCGCTTCCTATCTGGGCCAAGAGGCCAACCCTCAAAACAGTTGCATAAACAAGCTATGGGGTCTCTGGCAACCCCCAATGAGAGAGTTATATTAATGAATACAATAACTTTGTTCCAAAACGTAGCAATCTTCCTACATGCCCAGAAGCAGTGAAAGAAGGAGGCCCTTGACACGTGACATTTTAAGCATTCACTTGTCCCATCCGGGATCATATGTGTTCTTTGGGCTGGGGCTATATAAGCCCTGTGTAATAACTTAAAATACACTTCCTGAAGCTGAGCCGAATGTAAATATTTAAATGTATACTAACAGGATTTCAGTAGGATTGATTGCGCCGGGAAATCTGGTATATCCCCCGCCCAATTAGAAATCGTGCGATTCCATAGCTTTTCCTCCTGCACCACCCGTAAATGATCATAATAATATGATAGACGATAAGTAGAGGCATTCGTGAGAGTGAGGAGAGTGGCTATCGGATCCTGTATGTCTGGCGAGGGCATAGGGACCGCCATAGTAGTGACAAAATGTCGGGCTTGCAGGTACATATAAAAATTTGAATTTGCTATACCAAATCTGGACCTCAATTCCTAAAAGGACAGCATATGTCATCCCCCAGGGTCAAATACATCTCTAATAGACGAAATTCCCCGCTCCCGCCACTGCTTAAAGTTAGCATTTTCCAGCCCCGGGCTGAAGCAAGGGTTCCCCCAGAAAGTTGTGTATCGGGAGGAGGTCGGGTGTCTACGTAATTTAGAATTGGAATAGTGCCAGGCTCCATAAGTATCAGAAAGGATAATATTCGTTTTAAGTGATTTCGGCAGTTTGTTCTTTGGGGTGTGAAGGTGGGCGCTGGGAGAGAAGGGGGCAAACAGTTCCTCCTCCAATGTGTAATTGGTAAAGCAGGAACGCTGCCATAACCAGTCCGTGACATAACGGAACATCACTGCTCTACTAAACGCTTCCAAGCCTGGGATTCCCAGCCCCCCCTCCGCCCTTGGCAACTAAAGTTTAGAATAAGAAATCCTAGGTTTCTTCCCTCCCCATAAAAATGTAGAGAACATGGAATTTACCGACTTACAGTCTTTTTTTGTAAGGCGAAATGGCAGCATCTGCAAAACATATGAGAGTTTCGGGAACACCACGCTTTTAAGGACCGTGGCCCTACCCATCAAGGAGAAAGGCAAATTAACCCACCCATCTAGGAGGACCCGAACAGCCGTCAGGACCGGTGCAACATTAACTGCATATAACAGTTCCAGTGACGTAGGGATCATTATCCCCAAATACTTAAGAACCCTCTGGGTCCTAGGGAACTGGGATAAAACCGGGTGCCTATTGAAAAAAAGACGCATCTCCCGATAGAGGCATTAGTTCAGATTTGGAAAGATTAACCTTGTAACCCGCAAAGGATCCAAAGCTGTCAATGATGGAAACTATAGGTCCTATTGACCTGCTGGGGTCAGCAATAAACAGCAACATATCATCAGCAAACAGTGCTATTTTAACCTCCAGCCTGCCCACAGAAATGCCTCTAAAGGAAGACGCGTCACGGAGGGCTATCGCCAGTGGCTCCAGGGCCAGAGCAAACAGCAGTGGGGATAAGGGGCAACCCTGACGGGTGCCTCTCTGAATGTAGAAGGGGGAAGAAATATAGCCTTTTCCCAATACCTGCGTGGCAGGGTCTTTGTACAAGCGGACCAACACCTCTACAAAGGCAGACGGGGCCCCGAACCTATGTAGTGTATCAAATAAATGGTCCCAAGTCACCATATCAAATGCCTTTTCGGCGTCAAGTGATAGGATAACATTGGTGCCCGTATCTGAGGAATCCTGTAACCCCTGCATTACAGTTAAAACTTTCCTGATATTCACAACCGCCTGACAGCCCCAAATGAACGCCGACTGATCTGGGTGGACAATAGAGGGCAATACAAGTTTCAACCTGTCAGCTAATATCTAGGTAAACAACTTATAGTCCGTATTAAGGAGGGAGATGGGCCTATAAGATTCCGGGAGTTCCAGGTCCCTACCTGGCTTCGGCAACACCCTAAGGAATGCTGAATTAAAGAAACTAGGCAGGGCCTGACCTGAGAGTAGTTCATTAAAAAATACCTGCAATGTATCCCGGATGTGGGGTAATAGGATTTTGTAATAATCATTGGAGAGGCAGTCCGGTCCCGGCGCCTTTCCAGTTTTCAATGCCTTAATCACCCTTTCTACCTCCTCCCCCGATATGGGTGCCATAAGGGATGAGGCCTGGCTGTCAGACATCTGAGGTAAACTCATATTAGCCCAAAAGGCCTATTTATTGGGCAGATTACTAGGAGGCTGAGAATACAGTTGGGAGTAAAAAGAGCTCAGCACCTCCGTTATCTTGGCATTAGTCCGGACCCTAGTACCGTCGCTAGTGCGGAGGGATTTAATTACCGAAGAAGAGTGACGCCCTTTCAATAAGAAGGACATTAATTTACCCGGTTTATTACCATATCTATGAAAGGAGGCATTCCTATAAAAAGTGTGCTTGGCTTCCAAGTGATTCAGAATATTATCAAAAATGGCCTTCTTATTATTATAATCAGCCCTATTAGCTGGGGTTGGTGATTGCTTAAACCTTTGAAAGGAAGTCGTCAAGTTCGCCTGGGCTTCCAAATATGAGCCGTCTAATTGCCTATCCCTGTGTGCACAGTAAGACATAATAACCCCTCTCATGACGGGCTTAGATGCCTGCCAGAACATCAGAGGCTTCTCGGACTCACAACCAGCGTTATTACTCTTGTAATCTAGCCATGCCGCTTCCAACATATTACGAAATTACAATGAATTAGCCAGATGTGTCGGAAACCGCCACTGCCGCACCGGGCCCTTATTTTCGTGTACCGACAGTTTAATCCAACATAGGGCGTGATCCAAAATACTAATAGCTTCGATCCCAGCATCCATAACCTTGGGAAACATGTGTTCTGACAACAACAGGTAGTCAATGCGGGAGAGCTTACCATACGCAGCAGATAAGCAGGTATAATCCCGTTCCAGTGGATAGCACACCCTCCACACATCCACCACCCGCAGTCGGCGTTTCAGATACTGAACACCCACTTTCGGGGTGCTATACCCCCGAGTCGAAGCTACATTCCTATCCAAAACATGAGACGAGACCACATTGAAATCCCCCCCTAACACAATGTTGGACTCTATATGACCATATAGTTTGTTCAACATATCCAAGAAAAACACTTTGGGGCGGTTATTCGGAGCATATATATTACATAGCAATAAGCGTGTGCAATCTACTGTGACGTCTGCAATAACGTACCGACCCTGCGGGTCAACCTTTATAGAATGAACAGTATGAGATAGAGACTGTCTTATCAGTATGGCCACTCCCCGTGCCTTAGAGGAGTATGGGTCCGAGGCCAATACTGACCACCGAAGTGTGTTAAGTTTGGCTACCTCTAGAGGGAGGAGGTGCGTTTCCTGCAAGAATGCTATATCCATGCGGAGCTTGTTTAGATACAGAAGGATTTTTTTCCTCTTAGCCGGGGAGTTTATACCCCCCACATTCCATGTGCTAATTGCTAGAGACGACATGCAACTAATCTAAATAAACCCAATGAAGTAATGACGAGTACATAAAGGAAGTGGTGGTCCAGCCACCGCTGCTCCATCCACCGCGACACTTGAGCAAACATACAGGGGGGACAAGACAGGACACAAAGATGGTTACAACACATAGAAAAAAAAGATAGAACAGGACAAGAGGCAGTAACTCGCCTCTACCGTCTAAGAAATAAGAACTTCCAGCCATATAGAAATCCGTAAGGCTAACTTCAAACTTGGCGTGCTTACCCCTAGCACACCCCGGCCAATAACGACATTCAAAAAGATAAATGAGAATCCCAGCTTCCACCCAGCCCAACTGAACACATTAAACTGAGGCTAAGGAAAAGAGGGTGTCTGGTACTTATAAACTAGATGAAAAGCATTTAGGCAATTATTCCCCGTTCATGGGTACCATACATATAGCAAGCATATGAGCAGCCCCGGCCGGAACTCCCAGGCCATCCATCAAGTAACACATGTAACCCCCAGCTCAGGGCCTATGATGTGGAACGTGGAGAAGTAGGAGAAGACGAATGTCTCGATTTCCTTCCTTCAGACAGATAACCAGCTGCGTCAGCTACATTAGAAAAGTCACGAAAGGAGTCCCCCTCAAAGAGCCGTAAACATGCAGGGTACAACAGTGCAAACTTCCTGCCCTCCTGGACCAGGCGAGAGCAAATCTGAGAGAAATCCTTGCGAGCTCGGGATACTTCTGCAGAGTAATCTTGAAAGAGACGAATGTCCCCACCATCCCATGTAAGAGTCCTGTGTCTCCTGGAAGCAGACCAAATAGCTTCTTTATGAAGAAAGTTCAAACAGTGAAAAATCACCACACGTGGCCTCGCGTTCTGACCCGTCCTGGGCGGTCCTAACCGGTGGGCCCTTTCCACTACCATGTCTGCACATGTGTCCTGGATTTCCAACAACTCTGAAAGGGACACTTGTAAAAAACGATACAGGTCTGGCCCTTTAAGAGATTCTGCTAGGCCCATGATCCTGATGTTATTCCTCCTCGACCTGTTTTCCAGGTCGTCTAATTTATTCATAACTTGGTAATAAGATTTCTGCATAGTGTCAGTATTCGTTTTTAATTCTGCCACGTCTTGGAACACTTCCCCCAATCTTTGCTCAGTGGATAATACCCTCTGGGACAGCTGTTTCATCTGAGACTTAATGTCCTGTGCCACCTGCGTCAGCTTAGCAGCGTGCGCGTCCATGAGAGGCCCCATTGTTACCTGGATTGCTTTCACTACATCCTCATATGAGACTGGAGCTGCAGGGTCAGGAGAGGCAGGCTGAGATCCATCATCCAGCTGCTGCGTGCCCTCCAGTGTGTCCGGTGCGGCGGCCATGTTGGATTCCGCCCGGCGCCGCTCAGAGCGGGATCTTTGCTGCTTTGCTGGCATGGGAGAGGTGAGAAACTTCTCCATAAGGTGGAGAAGAGCTTCCCCTCGCCAAGGCTGCGGGAACCGCCGGGATTATTGCCGCAAACGCGGCGCTGCGTGCTGTGCTGGCCGGGGTAGCAGCGGAGCTTTCACACCAGGCACCCGATCACATGGGAGCCGGAACCGGAAGTCAGGTGAAGTTCCTTTTAAAGGTACAGGCTGTTACAAAAATGACCCTACGCTTTTCGTCCACATAGGACTTCATCAGGGGTATAGTTCGAATTTACCTTCATAGATAACCACAAATGTGTGTCACAACAGTCCCAACTGGTAACAGTCAGACCAACTTGATCACTATGTTATGTGTCTCTCCCTCTGTTCAGCAGCAATTGTATAGTATATATATATATATATATATATATATATATATATATATATATATTATATTACACACACACACACATACATAAACACACACACACACACACACACACACACACACACACACACACACACACATATATCCATACATGGACACTAAGTAAATGTAGAGAGCAAATGACCTGTGCTCCTCTGTGGTTTAATAATGTTTAGTATTGCGTGGCTAGCTCTAACCCGAATTTCAATATTTTATATTTTTAATGGGTCTGAGGGAAGATCAATATACATTTTGCAGAGTAGTATTAATTTGGTAAGATGGTGAGATTTGTGTAAAGGGGTTTAATACTGAGCAATAATGAATATTCAGCAGTTGTTTGTGTGGATATGTTCATTGAATAATTCCATGTATTTTGCTTATTTTATTTTTTCTAACCTATAGGGAGGGAATATTGAATTGTTCTACCAGTTAGAATGACGTACTGACATTTGTGTCCTGCTCATCCCCACTTTCACACAGAGGCAACTAATCTTGTCCAGGTGCACAGCTCTCTCTGACACAGGGTGCAACTGGAGGAGAGCACCGCAAACACACCTGTCAATGCCTTCCTCCCTGAATGTGCATGGAGTAACAGAGCAGCTGGTGCACACACTCCACAATAGTACTTTTGTATAATTATTCTTTACCAAACAACTGGTCACTGACATAACCAGTTGTTATTAAGAAATATCTTAAGTGCCCTATACATCAGGCGGCTGTTTCCCAGTTCCCCGATTCGACCTGATCCGCCATTTAACACCACAGATCGGCGACCATTGATGGACATTGATCCATCGGGAGATCGGTGAATGCTACATGAAAAATTCCCTGATCGGGAAATATACGGTACCTAAGCAACATTTTGTAACTCAACTGAACTTGTTATTTAGGGTAAAACATGACACAAAAAAATGTATGTAGCAGGCTTATAGTAGCAAGTTTTTTTTTTTTGCTTTGCTTTGAACCCAAACATTCAGAAACTTTCTTCCCCTCTAGAAATTGTGTATATGCCTGTGACACTGGACATTGAAAAAAAAAAAAACATTCAGAAATATTGTCCAACTACACTTGTCATCTGCAAACATTTGTCCATGTGTTGATAATGAAACAATCCGGACCAAAACATTAAATACTTGTGAAAACGTTTATGAAATTGATGTTACGTTCTTTGTTGTGCTGAACATGTGTCTTGTGTTCCTACAGCTGTCAACAGGGGAATATAATATTTTTTCTCTTTGATGACATAATATTTTTCTTTTCCAAAGTCAGATAATCAGGAGGAACAAAATGAGTTGTGCATGTGGCATGTGATGATAGCCTTTCGCCCTTTTGCACACCTGTACAATTGCTTATCATTTTAGGTGTTCGGAAAACATGAGAAAGAGGTTTCCAACTTCCTCCTATATTTCCATTGTGGTTTGTTACTGTTCATGATGTATTGACTAAAGCAACATTTACATCTTTTTCCTTAGATAAAAACATGAAATGCTTTTTTCTCCTTTGGTATCCTACAAATTGCATAAAATATAACCTCTACATAGGTAAATACAATTCAGCATTGTTATCCTCAAAAAATTGTAACACTATTCTAAATAAGCAAGCTTCAATTGTTATTACTGTATTGCAATTGCTGATTCTTGTAAACTCAAGGGGGGTACTCACGGAGAGATCCATGCTTAAAATCTAAGCAATCTGACTAGATTGCTTTGATTTTAAGCACAGATCACTGGTGTGTACCCCCCACAGCGATAGCGATGCGTGACCCTGCATGCAGGCTCAATCTAGCAGGTCGCTCATTTCACCCGCTGGGTGAAATGAGCGCCCTTCCCCCCCATCCTCCTCCGCATCGCTCAGCACACATCGCGCTGTGCTGAGCGGCGGGAGAGATGTGTGCTGAGCGGTTTACTCAGCACACATCTCTCCCGTGTATATGGCCCTTATTGGGGACTTTTCCTTAGATAAAAAACATGAAATGCTTTTTTCTCCTTTGGTATCCTACAAATTGCATAAAATATAACCTCTACATAGGTAAATACAATTCAGCATTGTTTTCCTCAAAAAATTGTAACACTGTTCTAAATAAGCAAGCTTCAATTGTTATTACTGTATTGCAATTGTTGATTCTTGTAAACTATTGGGAACTTTACATCAGTAATCAACTTGGTAATTCTGCATTTCACAGAGGATTATATATAAAAAAAATAGTCAATATGGGGTTCACCAATCACTGATTCCAACCAAATACTGATCAGCATCAGTAAATCAGGTTGTACAACTTGTTGGATTTCACTGACCAGTCGGGGCAGTGGACTGCCAGTATATCGTGACAATTAGCCATTTTGCAAACAGCTACTAGTATTTCATTATCAAAATGGGCACTCGTGCAAGCGAAACTACCAAGGTAGGGATTTGGCGCTGACGTATGCTGTCAATAGGGCTAGTCAGACCCTAATACAAACAGATGGGTAATAAATAAATTAATCAGCACTATGAGCTGGGTAAGATAAATATCACAGTATTTATTAATAAAAATATCATGAAATTGATAATAAAAAGAACACTGTTGCAACAGAATTAAAAAAACAGGCAAGTACAGCACTGCTAATTGATGTGGAACAATGATAACATGCTGGGGAGCCACAATCCTAAGGAGATGATTGCTAATGCAGGTGTTACCAGTTCGCCATAAAGGTTAGTACTCCTGATGATATTGGGGGTAATTCAGAGTTGATCGCAGCAGCAAATTTGTTAGCAGTTGGGCAAAACCATGTGCACTGCAGGTGGGGCAGATATAACATTTGCAGAGAGAGTTAGATTTGGGTGGGTTATATTGTTTCTGTGCAGGGTGAATACTGGCTGCCTTATTTTTACACTAAAATTTAGATTTCAGTTTGAACAAACCGCACCCAAATTTAACTCTCTCTGCACGTTATTATCTGTCCCCCTGTAGTGCACATGGTTTTGCCCAACTGCTAACAAATTTGCTGCTGTGATCAACTCTGAATTAGGCCCATTGCGAGGTCCTTTTAGGCTAAATTCTGTTGGTATTCGTAGCGTCCAGTAGCATATGGACCATAGCAGGGTCCTTGTTAGCAGTAATTCCAAGCAGCGTCACAATAGGTAGCAGCAACTCCCAATAGTGGATTTCCAGTTAGTCCTCCATTATTTGCTGTCCCAGGCTTAACAACTGGGACAGCAAATAATGGAGGACTGCCTGGAAATCCACTATTGGGAGTTGCTGCTACCTATTGTGACACTGGTTGGAATTATTGTGGCTCCTATAATTAATTATTTTCCCAGCATGTTATTGTTGTTCCACATCAATTAGCAGTGCTGTACTTGCTTGTTTTTTTTTTTAATTAATTCTGTTGCAACAGTGTTCTTTTTATTATTATACATTTCATGATATTTTTATTAATAAATACTGTGATATTTATCTTACCCAGCTCATAGCGCTGATTCATTTCAGCTATGTGCCTGGATATAACAATGTCTGGTGATCAGTATGATCACATGATATTAACCCCCTTCACAACTGCAGAACAAAAAAATGGATTCCAGGAATGGGGGTAGATATCCACCAACCCGGCATCCAAAAATTAAGGTGCAGACACATTGGAAAGGTGGGGCGCCCTCTTTCAGATGAGAGTGCTTTTAGTACTTATTATTTAGTGAGCTGTACCATGGAAAAACATACATTTTAAGGCATCAAATGTGCCCTACAGTATATTGCCGTACAAGAAAAAAAAACACACAAGTGTGGAGTCCACTTAGTTACTATTGTTGGTGATCACTTGTGATCTCCAGTTAATATTATTCAGGACTATGGAAAATTTACATATTTCATATATATGGGAGGGCACTGCGTGTTCCCCCATAATGGCACATGTGGAAGCTGGAGAACCAACATTTCAAAGAAGGGAGAACCCTATCTCAAATGATATAACCCCTAAGCAGCTACTGTCTGGTGATAGACAATATCACCATGCACTGGTTTTACCATTAGATGTCTGGGAGGCACAGTGTGCTCTATCAATACCAACCACACATGGGGGCACCCTTGTTTGAAAAATGGGACTCCCCAATTTCAAACTATATGCCCCTTTAGTAATTACCAGAGCTTAAAGTGGTCCTAGACAGGAGGTGGATCCCCCCCCCCCCCCGGCACCCATGAAATAAAAGTATTGTGCAAAAGGGGCATGGTCTCAAAATGAAAGGGGTGTGGTCACACAATAGTAATAATGCCCACAGTAGTAGCACCCCTAATACACATGATGCCCACAGTAGTAGCACCCCGTAACACACAATGCCCACAGTAGTAGCGCCCCTTTTACAATGACCACAGTAGTAGTGCTCCTTATGCAATGTCTACTGTACTGGTAGTGCCCCTTATATAGAGCCCATAGTAGTGGTGCCCCTTATGCAGTGCTCCCAGTAGTAGTGCCCCTTATGTCTCCCCAGGAGTGATGCCCCTTATGAAGTGCCCCCTTTACAATGCCCTCAGTAGTGCCCCCATTAGTAATGCCCTTAATGGTAATGCCCCTGTGTAGTATTGCCCCCAGTAGTAATGTTGCCTGTAGTAATGCCCCCAGTCATTTAGACCCCTGTAGTTTAGCCCCAGTAGTTATGCCCCCAGTAGTAATGCCCCTGCAGTTATGACCACAGTAGTTTATCCCCACTTTAGTTTAGCCTCCCAGTGGTAATGCCCCCAGTAGTTTAGCCCCATGTAGTTTAGACCCCAGTGGTAATGCCTCCTGTAGTTTAGACCCTGCAGTTATGACCCCAGTTGTTTAGCCCCACCCCAGTAGTTTAGCCCCATGTAATTTTCCCCAAGTAGGAATGCCCCCAGTAGTTTAGCCCCTGTAGTTATGCCCCCTGTAGTTTGCCCCCAGTAGTAATGTACCCCTGTAGTTATGCTTCCAGTAGTAATGCCCCCAGTACTAATGCGCCCCTGTAGTTATGCCGCCAGTAGTAATGCGTCCCTGTAGATATGCCCCACAGTAGTAATGCACTCTGTAGTTTGCCTCATGTAGCTTGCCCTCATTAGTTAGCCCCATGTAGTTTGCCCCCAGTAATATGCCCCCAGTAGTAATGCCCTCTGTAGTTTGCCCCCTTGTAGTTTAGCCCCCCCTGTAGTAATGCCACTTGTAGTTTAGCCACCACAGTAGCTTAGCCCCCAAATAGTAATGCCCCCAGTAGCCTAGCCCCTGTAGTTATGCCCCCAGTAGTGTGCCCCAAGTAGTAATGTCCCCAGTAGTAATGCACGCCTGTAGTTTGCCTCCAGTAGTTTACCCCTTGTAGCTTGCCCCCAGTAGACGTGCCTTAAAAAAAACAAAAAAACACACCATACTTACCAAGCCCCGCTCCCGCGTCCGACCGCTGTGATCTCCTGGCGTCCGGCTCCCTGCACTACAAGAGAGACGTCATGATGTCTCTCATAGCGCACACTAGAGCCGGGAGCCGGAAGCAGGAGCTCAGTAGTGAGCTCCTGCCACTGGGCTTCCACTGTGCGGGGAGAGCTGGGCGCTGCTGGTAACAGCGGGCGCCCGGCATCTCCCTGCAGCACCGGCACACATCTCCAAGTGGAACTGACGGAACGCAGTTCCGCCCCGTTCCGGCTCACTTTAACCCCTGGTAATTACTAATCACCAGCCAAGCACCAGTACAGAAAAAATGAAAACCACATTTGATCCACACAAGCCGCACCCCTTTCTGACTAGAAACACCCAGATTTTACCTAAATTCTGCTCAATCTGAGGTCCGCAAAATGTGATTGTTCAGACAAAATTGGGACAGTTGGGATGTATTATTTAAAGGGCTTTAACAATATATGTTATATGTTTAAAATTAAAATAACATACATATAAGGCCTTAAAGTCTAATTAAATGAACTTACCTGATAGCATGTGGTGTACTGGAGTTGCTATGTTAATATCTTGAAGATGCTCAAAGGTCTCGGTGTGAAACAGACGTAATGTGGAGCCAGACGTAAAGGCAATCCAGATGCCAACTCCAGCAACTGCCATATGAGAAATCACCATGCCCTCTTCTTGATGAGCTTCAAATTGGTGCTGAGAATGCCAGGCAAAAAAAACCCAATGACTTTCAGTATATAATAATGAACAAGAAGCATTTACAGTATAGTATACAGTGCATCTGGAAAGTATTCACAGCGTTTCACTTTTTCCACATTTTGTTATGTTACAGCCTTATTCCAAAATAGGATTAATTCATTTTTTTCCCTCAAAATTCTACACACAACACCCCATAATGACAACGTGAAAAACTTTTTTTGAGATTTTGGCAAATTTATTAAAAATAAAAAATTAAGAAATTACATGTACATTAGTATTCTCGGCCTTTGCTCAATACTTTGTTGATGCACCGCTGGCAGCAATTACAGCCTCAAGTCTTTTTGAATATGACGCCACAAGCTTGGCACACCTATCTTTGAGCAGTTTCATCCATTCCTCTTTGCAGAACCTCTCAAGCTCCGTTGGATGGGAAGCGTCGGTGCGCAGCCATTTTCAGATATCTCCAGAAATGTTCAATCGGATTCAAGTCTGGGCTCTGGCTGGGCCACTCAAGGACATTCACAGAGTTGTCCTGAAGCCACTTCTTTGCTATCTTGGCTGTGTGCTTAGGGTCGTTGTCCTGCTGAAAGATGAACCGTTGCCTCAGCCTGAGGTCAAGAGCGCTCTGGAGCAGGTTTTCATCCAGGATATCTCTGTACATTGCTGCATTCATCTTTTCCTCTATCCTGACTAGTCTCCCAGTTCCTGCCGCTGAAAAACATCCCCACAGCATGATGCTGCCACCACCATGCTTCACTGTAGGTATGGCATTGGCCTGGTGATGAGTGGTGCTGGTTTCCATCCATACATGACGCCTGGCATTCACGAAGTTCAACCTCTGTCTCATCAGACCAGAGAATTTAGTTTCTCATGGTCTGAAAGTTTTTCAGATGCATTTTGGCAAAATCCAGGTGGGCTGCCATGTACTTTTTTACTAAGGAATGGCTTCCGTCTGGCCACTCTACCATACAGGCCTGATTGGTGAATTGCTGCAGATATGGTTGGCCTTCTGGAAGGTGCTCTTCTCTCCACAGAGAAATGCTGTAGCTCTGAAAGAGTGACCATCGGGTTGTTGGTCACCTCTCTGACTAGGGCCCTTCTCCCCCGATCGCTCAGTTTAGGCGGCCAGCCAGCTCTAGGAAGAGTACTGGTGGTTCCGAACTTCTCCCTTTTATGGATGATGGAGGCCACTGTGCTAATTGGGACCTTCAAAGCAGCAGATATTTTTCTGTAAGCATCCCCAGATTTGTGCCTCAACACAATCCTGTCTCAGAGGTCTACAGACAATTCCTTTGACTTCATGCTTGGTTTGTGCTCAGACATGCACTGTTAAGGGTGGGACCTTATATAGACAGGTGTGTGCCTTTCCAAATCATGTCCAATCAACTGAATTTACCACAGGTGGACTCCAATTAAGCTGTAGGAACATCTCAAGGATAATCAGTGGAAACAGGATGCACCTGAGCTCAATTTTGAGCTTCATGGCAAAGGCAGTGAATACTTATGTACAGTACATACGATTTCTTAGTTTTTATTATCTTTATTTTGAATACATTTGCAAAAATCTCAAAAAAACTTTTTCACATTGTCATTATGGGGTATTGTGTGTAGAATCTTGAGGGAAAAAATAAATTTATTCCATTTTGGAATAAGGCTGTCACATAACAAAATGTGGAAAAAAGTGAAGCACTGTGAATACTTTCCGAATGCACTGTAGCTAATCTGGTTTTAAAGCAAAACTGTAGAATAACAAATCACAGTGCTCTATGTAAAAAAAGCCTTATCATTCACATAAATACATTTTCAAATTTAATTTTCAATCTTTCCACACCTTTGGTTTAATGAATTTGAGTTCAGCCCTTCCCAACACCTGGCTGATAATCTCTATACAGTGTGAAGTTATTTGTGTACACGATTCTATGATATCAATTGCTTTTCTGCCTTGAGAAAAATGTGAAGCATTCCACTAACACCTAATATCTGTACTGACATAAAGAGAATCCTTCTGATGTGGTACACCACAGACAGAAGAGCTACATATTTATATAGCATTAGCAAGCATGATCTGATCAGACCGAATACAAGAAGCAGGGAACCTAATAACAGCAGGTGTTCTTCATTCTGCCAAGTTCAGGACTGCACCTGCCTGAACTCTGTAAAACAAATAACAGACATTTTTGTGTGGGCATAATTAAGGTGGGTACACACTAGACCAGGGCTGGCCAAACCAGTCCTCGAGATCTACCAACAGTTCATGTTTTCCAGGCCTCCTGGAGATCTGTAGAATTGTCAGTTAGGAATGAATGCAGCACATCTTAATTAGTAATGACTACACCTGTGCACCAGCTAGGTGGTCTGGAAAATGTGAACTGTTGGTAGATCTCGAGGACTGGTTTGGCCAGCCCTGATCTAGACGAATCTGAAACAATAAAAACGATTTCCCTTGAAATGTCCCCAGCAGGAGAAAGAACGATATAGCACATACACAATGGACGACATAGTGAACAATATCGTTCAGTGATGTCACCCCTCCCATTCCTGAACATGCAGTCATGAAAGATATAGCCTAAATTGGACTACATGTTCAGTTGATCGTATTCACAGTTATTGTTATAGTGCATACACACTTGTCAATATGCACGATAATTATCTTTACTGTGCATATCGTCCACTTATTTATTAACAGTTTCTTATATAGCGCAGCAAATTCCGTTGCGCTTTACAATTGGCAATAACAATGATATAACAAACTGGGTAATAACAAACAGTCATAGAGGTAGGAAGGCCCTGCTCACACGCTTACAATCTATAGGGAAATAGGCATTGATACACAAGGATAGGTGCTATCTATTGCATAGTTGTCCACCAGATTGCAAAGGTTCTTGGTGGGCTGTATGACACAGTCACACAGCAAAGATGAACCGGGGTCGAGAGGAAGGGAAAGTGAAGAATGAGAAGACATGTGAGGATATGTGTGGACTGTGCAGAGTGGATGCAATTTGATAGGAAGGTTTATGAAAGTTATGTGGGCAGTTCTGGAAATTGATACGCTTGCTGAAGAGGTGAGTTTTCAGGGAACGCTTGAAGGTTTGGAGACTAGATGAGAGTCTTATTGTGCCTGGGAGGGCATTCCACAGAGTGGGTGCAGCCCGAAGAAAGTCCTGCAATCATGAGTGGGAGCGAGTAATGAGTGTGGAGACGCAGATCTTGTGAAGAGTGAAGAGGTCGGGTTGGGAGATATTTTGGGATAAGCGAAGAGATGTACGTTGGTGTAGTTTGGTTAATGGCCTTGTGTGTGAGTAAAAGTATTTTATATTGAATATGGTAGAATACAGGTAACCTGTGGAGGGACTGACAGAGTGGATCTGCAGACGGTGAACGACTAGCGAGGAAGATTAGCCTCGCAGCTGCATTCAGAATGGATTGTAGTGGTGAGAGTCTCGTTTTGGGAAGACCAGTTAGGAGACTATTGCAATAATCAATGCGGGAGATAATGAGAGCATGGATTACAGTTTTAGCAGTGTCTTGTATAAAGGTATGGTCGTATTTTGGATATGTTTTTTTAGATGCATGTAACATGATTTTGAGACAGATTGAATGTGGGGAACAAAGGACAAATCAGAGTCAAGGATGACACCTAGGCAGCGAGCTTGTGGGGTTGGGTTGATTGTCGAGTTTTTAACAGTGATAGAGATATCAGGTTGGTACCTACTATTGGCCCTTGGAAGTATAATTAACTCTGTTTTTTAAATATTACGTTTGAGGTGGTGAGCTGTCATCCAAGATGAAATGGCAGAAAGGCATTCAGTGACACGGCCCATTACAGATAGAGACAAATCAGGGGAAGATAGGTAGATTTGAGTATCATCTGCGTACAGATGATACTGAAAACCAAAAGAGCTGATTAGTTTACCAAGAGATGAGGTATAGATTGAGAAAAGCAGAGGACACAAGACGGAGCCTTGCGGTACTCCAACTGAAAGAGGTAGCAAAGAGGAGGCAGATTCAGAGAAGCGAACACTGAAGGAGTGATTAGATAGTAGGTTAGGAACCAAAAAAGGGCTGTGTCTTTAAGACCTTGGTATTGTAGTGTCTGTATGAGAAGAGAGTGGTCAACAGTGTCAAAGGCAGCAGATAGATCTAGAAGAATAAGAAGGGAGTAATGGCCTTTAGACTTCGTAGTGACCAAATCATTAACTACTTTAGTCAGAGCTGTCTCTGTGGAGTATTGGGAATGGAAGCCTGACTGTAGTGGGTCCAATAAGCTGTGTGAGTTAAGAAAGTGTGTGAGGCGAGTGTAGGCAAGTTTCTCATGTAGCTCAGAGAGACAAGGGAGCTGAAAGGGCAGTAGTTTGAGAGAGAGTTAGGGTCAGAATTTAGTTTTTTCAAAATGGGAGTAATCACTGCATGCTTGAACAGTGAAGGAAAAATACCAGTAGAGAGAGAGATTACAGATGTTAGTTAAGGTAGAGATGAGCACCAGAGACAGAGCTTTACTTATTTATGAGAGTAAAGGATCAAGAGGAGAGGTAGTAGAGAAGCAGGAAGAGAAGAGTGATGATACTTCATCTTCATTTGTGGGATCAAATGAAGAAAGAGTGCCAGAGGGTTCAGGTAAAGAACTGAGCAGGTCACTGGCTGATGAACAGCATACCATTTCATCTTGGATCTTATCAATCTTCTCCTTGAAGTAGGAAGCAAGATCTTGTGCCTTGATAGTGGCTGGTGGGGTAGATACGGGAGGATTCAGAAGTGATTTAAATTTGGGGTTAGAGGCTTTAGCAGAGATGAGAGTTTGGAAATATGTTTGTTTGGCAGTGTACAGGGCATTTCTGTAAGAGTGGTAGACAGTCTTATATGTGAGGAAGTAGCTTGAAATACAAGATTTACACCACTGTCGATCAAGTTTACGTGTGAGTTTTTGTAGATGTCTTTTTAATTTAGATTGCCATGGTTGACATCTAGGCCTACATGGAGTGTGTTGGGTAGCTGGAGCCACTTCATCAAGGGCTAGTTGTAGAGTCTGGTTCAGGTATGATACAGCCATCTCTGGAGAGGTGAATGCAGAAAGCAGTTGTTGGAGTGAGGTGGAAAGTTCTTGCCGATTAACTGTGTTAATATTTCTGCGGGTTTGAGGAGAATTGGAGGACTTCAGCAACACAGAGTTTGAATTAATGGAGGAGAGCATGCAGGTGATAAGGCAGTGATCTGAAAGGGGGAAAGGAGTGTTAGTGAGTTCAGAAATGGAGCATAGTCTGGTGAATACTACATCAAGGCAGTGGCCCTCCTGATGAGTAGAGGAGTCAGTCCATTGGGAGAGGCAGAGAGAGGAGGTTAGAGAGAGTAGTTTGGAGGCATGAGCAGCAGATTTTGGACAATCAATTGCAATACTGAAATCACCCATGATGATGGTGGAGATGTCAGAGGATAGGAAGTGAGGGAGCCAGGCAGAAAAATCTTTCAGAAATTGTTTGGGATGGCCAGGTGGGCGATAGATATCTGCAACATGCAGAGAGAAAGGAGAGTAAACCCTGATGAAATGTACTTCAAATTATGTAAATGTGAGTGATGGAACCTTTGGTAGAACAGTGTACTGTATGTGAAAGATTGGGAAAGTAATAGTCCAACCCCACCTCCTTTATAGTTACCAGCCCTGGATGTGTGTGTGAAGTGGAGACCACCATGTGACAGTGCTTCAGGGAAGGCCGTGTCTGATTGTGTGAGCCATTGTGTGAGCCAATCTGTTATAGCCAACAGATTGAAGTTGTTAGATATGAAGAGGTCATGGATGGATGTTACTTTGTTACAAACAGAGCGTGCATTCCATAAGGCACATTTTAGTGATCTGGAGACACTTAAGTTGTCTAATGTGCATGCACCTTAAGACAAATCTGATTGTTATTATGCTTTTCTACTAATACAGTAATTACTGGATTAGGATATTATACTAAGATGGAAATATGAGGTCTACTTGACATCACAATCTTATTGCATCACTTTGGTAGGAGCCTTACATTGCTTCTCAGTGCCTGGGGAGGATCATGCGTCTTCCATTAATAAACATATATACTACTTGGCTGTTTCCCTGCCTATGGTTATGGTTTTGGAAGAACAGTCAATAGATTTGCCAGTTTATAGCAGCAGATGGTGCTTTAGAGATGGAACAAGGGTAGGGGAAAGTACAATATCACCCTGGGTCACCAAAACAGCATGTTCCTCCAGTGTAACTTTGTATATATGTCAATGAAGCATAGAGTCTCTTTATTGCAGACCACAGTCTGATGTAGGTGCAACGGTAATTAGTGTTCAACACTTTCTACTAATATAATCCTAACAGCTCTTAAAAGAGAAAATATAATTTATGTTGTAACTAAATAAATAATATATACATAAAACTTTCATTTTATAGGTTTAACCATATTTGCCATTTTACATTGGCCTTGCCTCATCTTTTAGTATCTAAGCCGTTTTTCATGCAAAGTTGAGCTGACTCAAGCTATTAGCTAGAGTACGCTAATGATTGGCACTGCTGGTACAGAGCAAAGCACTGCTAATCTCACAAGATCTTGGCAGGTTTACAGACTCGTACTTGGAGAGCTTCTTATTTTTAAGCTACTGTGAGATGCTTTTCAGCAGAGGATTCTCAGTAAGGTGGTTAGTCAAGCACTGCATAGTAAGACAGCAGCAAGTCACTTCTGCAGTGGACACATATATTTGTTATCCAGCCAGTATTTTCATATTTAAATCACTGCCTTCTGCAGATCATGGAGAACCACAAGATTTTATGTAAAAAGTAATCTGGGCCTATTTCAGAATGCGACACAGTACTGCCTGCATACAGATATCTGTAGCAAACTGTGTGTGCTTTGGGGCATGCCTGTGCAACTAGAGCAAATTATCAGTGATTTAGAGTCATACAGATCTTAGGGTCTGATTCAGAGAGGTCTGCTGATGCATTTGCCGCTGTGATCCTGTAGGCAGCAGATATGCGAAAATATGCTAATGCTGTAGCCACCTGGAGAGGCCCACTGGCCCCTGCACAAATCCAGTCAACTTCACACAAACAGGCAGAATGACTACAGAGACACTGGTGCCATGTTTTCTATGTACAGGCATCACTTCGGTATCTTGGCGCGTACGCAGTGCGACCATCATACATGAGCAGTCAGACGATAATTTCTCAACTCCGTAAGTATCAGCACTGCGTACATCTCTGAATCAGTTATGTCTTCATAAGGATCCCAGAGCCAGCATTTTAATCCATGTCAGGATGCCGGCGTCAGCATTCTGAGCAGTGTTGGGATTCCAGCATCTGAATTCTGACTGCCGGGATGCCGAACGCCGGTATCCTGAACGGTAGGTAGAGTGCAGTCAGATAGATGCGCTGAGACCAGCATTTATTTCCAAGCATGGAAGTCGAGAAGGATAAGCCCTCATGTTCTAGTATAGTTGTAGACAGTGTTCTCCCAAGATGAGGTCTACACGAGTACACTTCCCATGATCAGAGATGCGACGACTAGTTACTGTATGTATGCTCATTCTGTTCTTCAAGATATTAACTTGAACTTACCATGATATATCTTAATTAGATATTACAAATAAATAGACAAAGTTGCAGAATATATATGTACAGTGCATCTGGAAAGTATTCACAGCGCTTCACTTTTTTCACATTTTGTTATGTTACAGCCTTATTCCAAAATGGAATACATTTATTTTTTCCCTCCAAATTCTACACACAATACCCCATAATGACAAAAATGTTTTGATATTTTTGCAAATTTATTAAAAATAAGAAAATAAAAATACTTTCCGGACGCACTGTATACATCCGTGTTGCAAAGTTTAAGTTAACATAATGATATTTACCTCTATGTTGTATGTTTCTTTTCCAATTATGAATATTTGTCCTCCAGAAGCAGCCCAAATAGTTCCTTCCATCACTAACAAACTCCTAACAGGTAAAACCCCTAATTTTATCAGTGTTGGTGAATCTACGTGCCAGGAGCCATCTAAACATGCAAAAAAAACATAATGAAATCCAGTATTATACACCAAAATATCCTACATCTAGGTGCAGACTAATATCCATTTACTGCTTCCCCCATTGCATCAATATTTGCACCTTAAAGCATTGTGGACTTTTCAATGACTGCAGTATATGGTAAAGAGCACCTTTATACATTTCTCTTGACTTAGAAATAACAAAAGATCAATGGTATTATTAGAAATTCAAATTAATAGTTAAATTATATTTATGGAAGCCAAGGTAAATAGTAGGTCCTTCAATCATTGCAAAGAAAGAGAATTTGACAGCAGATAAAAGTCC
The DNA here is from genome assembly GCF_028390025.1 of Pseudophryne corroboree. Classification (NCBI taxonomy): domain Eukaryota; kingdom Metazoa; phylum Chordata; class Amphibia; order Anura; family Myobatrachidae; genus Pseudophryne; species Pseudophryne corroboree. The sequence continues at coordinate 379,859,001 of NC_086447.1, read as the reverse complement.
CTTTGCCCCTGTTTTAACCTTTTGGTAATGTCCACCCTATCTGATCCTAAGTTCTTTGTAAGGATATCCTTATGTCTATCCCTAGCTCTCATGTTACAGTGTATTGACCTATTAAAAAAAAAAAAAACTTATATGAACCAATTCTTCAAGGACCTAGGTCCTGATTCAGCATGGATCGCAAAAGCAAAATCTTTCTCTAATAGGCAAAATCATGTGCTCTGCAGGGGGGTAGATATAACATATGCAGAGAGAGTTAGATTTGGGTGGGGTGTGTTCAAACTGAAATCTAAATTGCAGTGTAAAACTAAAGCAGCCAGTATTTACCCTGCACAGAAACAAAATAACTCACCCAAATCTAACTTTCTCTGCACATGTTACATTTGCCCCACCTGCACTGCACATGGTTTTGCCCATTAATGAAAGATTTTGCTTTTGCGATTCATGCTGAATCAGGCCCGTAGTCTTATGCAAAGTAATGGTTGCTAATCTTAAATGTCACATGGCTGTAGTGCTGTACAATTACAAACATCATTAAATTTCCTCATTAGCATGCATTAATAAGCAACTGTTAAATCTACCATGTGTTCTCTGAATTTATTGAATCTGAATTTATATTATTAACTTTTAATAATTTAGCATCAGCATATTGCCACAATTGTGAACAAAACAGTAACAGAATGGTAATTAAACAAGACTGGCTAATAACAGTCAGACAAAGGACTATAGGAAACTAGGCACTGATAACACAAGGATGAGTGCCACATATTGCGGCTGTGGATTAATAGAGCTTCACTGAAAAGGTCTACATTCAATAGGTCTACCACTAATGGTAGACATGCATTAGGTTGATAGGGTCAAAAGGTCGACATAGAATAGGTAGACAGTGGGGAAAAGTCGTCAGGGTCATAAAGTCGACACAAAACAGGTAGACACCATTTTTTTATTTATTTTTTGGGGGCTTTGTCACTTTTCTGCCACCAACAAGCCCCATTAGTGTACCACGTCCCCTTGTATGACTTCGGGCGAGGTGCCAAGCGCAGGTTACTATTCCCAATCGTAGTCCACATGGATGGTCAAGTATGAGAAAGTTGAAAAAAATGAAATAAAAAATAAAAAAAACTTATGTCTACCATTGTCATGTCAACCTTTTGACCCTGACGACCTAATGCATGTCTACCATTAGTGGTAGACCTATTGACTGCAGACCTTTTTAGTGTAGATCTATATACCACATATTACATATCGGATCAGCCAGATTTCAGAGCTTCTTGGTAGGGTGTATGATCCAGTCACACCGCAATGTTACCCTGGGGTCAGTGGAATGTGTGAATGTAAAAAGAACATGTGTAAAGTTATGTGTGGACCGTGTAGACGGGATATTTATAATGTTGTTCTCATAGTAGCAGGGACAGATTTAGACTATCAGAATTAGATGGCTTGTTACTGCACATTACATTGTCATTATACTACTGGAATAGACAATGTGGCCCCAGACATCAGTGCGGTTAGCACTTGGTGCCATGTGTCTATGCAATAAACAGTATGCATCTCTGTAAACTATTATTCTGTATATTAAAAGCAGCCAAAGTATTCACAGCCAAGAAATTCAAGATTCTCTCTAATGTTCTGGATGAGAAGACACATGTAAAGTTAATGTTCTGGATGAGGGGACACATTCAACAAACGAACAAATAGTATATAAAGAAAGTAATGACATTTCCTATTGACTTTCTATTTGTCTGTGGTAATAGATAGTCAGATGTAAGGTGACCCACCTGTTTGTTCTGGTACCCTTGTTAACAGAACATATACTTTTACAGCGACTGATTCTGGGCAGAAAATAATGTATGTGTTTACAGATATTTATATACTGAAACACAAAGTAATTATTTGAAATATATATATTTAACCATATTGGTTCATGATGATGTTCAGATCTAGCAGTTTGTGGTTTATATTGAAATAAATGTATTTTGACTGCACACATCTACAATACATTGGACAGTTTTTTAATCTCAGTCCAATTTGATATGTAATTAGTTTGGGGAAACGTTGAGCTCCTCAAATAAGAATGGGTCTCTTCCATTTAATTTGGGTTTCATCCACACATATGAGCTGGGATGTGATGTGTATCAGGTGTGTGTTTGTATCGAATATACAGCAGAATGAGACTGCAGAAGACCTCATAATCAGTAACCCAATCACACAATACATTCTGCACTCTGGAATGCTGCATTCTGTAGTGTATTGTATGGGTTGGGTATGTTATCCCAGCAGTTGGGATGCCGGTGGCCACATGACCGACAGCGACATCCCAACACTGCCGATCCCGAAACCAGCCAGGGTAAGTATTTTACCCCTACCCCGTCCCCTACCCTAACCCTCCTGTGGTGGAGGTTATGGCTAACCCTTTGGTAGTGGCGGCTATGGGTAACCCTCGGAGGGGGTTGGTGGTTATGGCTAACCACCCCCCTAGTGCCTAATCCTAACCCTCCCCCCTGGGCCCTAACTTTAACCCCAATACTCATCTTCGTGATCTTGGCTGCCATGTTCTGAGTAGTGTTGAGCTTACGGGCTCGGTCACATGACCGGTGGGATACCGAACGCATCCCATATTGTATAGGGTAACAGATGCATATTTCCAGCTAGATTACCTACTATACAGTGTTCAATAACTGTTAATCCCTCCAGCAGTAACACATTATAGCAGAAGGTACTAGATCCCAAATGTGCAAAATATGATTTAACAGAAATATGAAATATTATGAAATTATAAACATGAAATATTTATAATTCTTAATTTTGGAATGGTCAACCATAATAGGAACAAACACAAAAATAAAAAGACAACAAAAGCTCAATACAGACCATATTGTATATACAGTAGCAAGTAAAAAAGAAAACAAGTCAGGTGGATAAAAGGAGGGAGAGGGAAGTATGGAGGTTAGGACAAGAAGAGAAAATGAGGGGGGCCATGAAACAGCATTAGAAGGGTAATTATATTATAAGCATCCAAAAATAAGAGACGACAACAGCAAGGGCTGGAAGCAAAGAAGTGAAGAGGAGCCATCAGTGGGTCCACTTATGAGGGTAATAATCAAGAGGAAGGCGATGAGAGTCTATGCAAGCAATCATGGAGCCCAAACTTAGGTAGCTACCAAGTCCGCGATAATGAAGAGTAATAAGTTATTTCCTCCATTGCCGCAACTTGCCAAATCTGGGTCTTGAGTCCAGCAGAGATGAGGAAGAGCTCTTTTTCCAATTTAGAGCAATCAGGGATTTCACTAAAATGTGCATGGACTTTTTTTTTTAAATCTGCCAAGGGGTGGGAGATAGCACAACAAAATCCAGTGTTCCTTTGGTACTGGGGACTCTAGGAGGGAATTCATAAGGCCATAAACCAAATCTCAGAAGGGAACAATATTAAGACAGGTCCACCATACATGGATCATAGTACCCCTGCAGCCACTCCCCTGCTAACAGTTGGGTGAAGAGGACGGAAACATTTTATGAAGTCTCTCAGAAGTATAATACCAGCGATAATACATTTTGTATGCAGTCTCCTTTTAATTGCAATAGAGCTTTTGGCTATGCCCAGTCTCATGTCATCCCGCGCCTCACCATCGAGAGTAGGTCTAAGGTCTTGCTCCCAAGCAATTTTTATTGGGTCTTAAAGAGGGGAGGGTGGAGTCTACAAAGAGGACATAAAGCTGGCAAAGCAAGCCCTTAGACAAGTGGCAATGTTTACATAGACTTTCAAAAGTGGTAAGGGCTTGGAGGACTAAGAGTGAGGGTAGGAAGTGTAAAAAGTAAAAAATGGCGAATTTGAAGGAATTCAATTACGGAACCTTGTGGTAGAAGATCCAGGAGGAAACATGAGATTTTGCCAAATAAGGGTCAAGGGAGATAAGATTCATCTTGACAGAGTAACAATCCCAGTTTGGTATTGAATTTGATAGCGGGGAGCAGTTTAGATGCAGTGGGTCGGTGTACAGAGGATAGGCACCATAGAGGGGTCAAATATGGGAGATTAACGTAGGCTGATTCAATGTCAATCCAAGAAGTAGAGGACGGGGAGCATAAGAAGCAATAATATGGGAGAAATGGGAGGCCAGATAGCACAGTTTGATGTCAGGAAGACCTCTACCACCTCCTGGGACCGACCTCCACAGGGTTTTGGCAGCAATTCGTGGGGGTCTGTGATTCCAAATAAAGCGGACAAGGGCTTTTTGAATATTACTAAGAAAGAAAGAAAAGAACAGCTATGAGGAGGGTCTGAAGAACATATAGCCATTTTGGTATAATATTCATCTTAATAGCTATGATAAGAAGTCTATTCCAGGATGTCAAAACCGGTCTGCATTCTGGAGAATAGACGCTTGAAGAAATATGACATTTTAAAGAAAGACAGCTTAAGTTTCTCCTTCTAACTTCAGTTATCTAATCCCTTATTGTGGCTTGGATGACAACAGAAAAAAGTTGGAAAATCTACATTACAGTAAATGACAGTGTATAGGTCAGAAGAGGAAAGACAACTATTTTGTTGGGGCACTCACATGAATAATTTAAAATGTAACTTCTATTATGACTTCAAAATAACTTACACAGAATAACCAGCATGTAACATTAAGTGATAAAACACACAGATGAAACAGTGTATAGTGGAATCTCTCCTGTCCTTAAATAGTCAAAAATTCAATTATAATGATAGGATCAATTTTAATTATTAATATCTCTTTTGAAATGATCCGCAGCTGTTGAGGGCCGGGGAGCGATAAGTAGCTCCTACTCTTGAAGTGCAAAGGCATCGCCGCTGTGCGATGCCTTTGCACCTCTGCGAGGGATGGGGGGGGGGGCGGCACTGACATGTGGGGTGGGCTAGCCCTGTGCCGGGCGCCCCCCCGCATGTCAGTGTGAATGATCGTAGCTGTGCTAAATTTAGCACAGCTACGGTCATCTCGGAATGACCCCCAATACGTCATGTCTATAATCTGAATATCACATCATGTATAAACCTTTGCTGCAGAATATCACATATTCAATTAGGATATTCCATTAGGAATAGGATATTGCAAGATAATCACAATCTCCTATACAAGGTACTTACCAAATACATTATCCTACTCTATCATCTCTGTTTCTGTGCCCTCTCATCGGTTGCCGGGGCACCAGTACACCGACAGTAGAAGCATGTCTGATTCCTTGGAGAAGACTCTTTAGGTTCTCTCATCAGCAAATCGATGTCTTCTGATATGATTGCGGACAGTAGAAACCTCGGATGTTACCTCCATGAGAAACTTCCTTCCTAGCATTTCCATCAGAATGGGTTACCTTGTATTCACAATTCACCCATGAAATCAAATCTCTCCCTTTAAAAATCCTTTTCCATACCGCTACTGCTAATACAAGCAAAGAGCACCAATCCATTACTATAGTAAACTAATTCACAATAGACATGATATTCTCGTATTTTCCGTTGGCCATTATTTTAATTTATATACTTACCTTAGTAGGGACCTCTCCCCTGTACTCTCATTAACTAGTGCCAACCCACGGGCACAAGACAGGTTAAAAGCATTACAGATCTTTGGGGCTCATAAGTGTGCCAAATACGGTTCTCTCATTGCAAATTCTATGCTTATTAGCAGATTTGCAAAAGCAGAAACCGGGTACATGATAAGTGCCCCCCTTCCTTCTGCCTTTTTATCTTGATATTATTACTTATGCGACAATTTAACACTATCCATGTAATTCACACATGTATATATACATCATGACTGTAATATTCTGCAGCAAAGGTTTATACAGTATATGATGTGATGATCAGATTATAGACATGACATATTATCCCTTGTTTAATTCTGCAGATTGAGCCAGTGTGTTTAGCAACAAATGTTTTTATTTGACCTAAAATAATGTTAAATTGGTAACAATTAATCATCAGTACTCCACTCAATGATTTAGCCAGCTGCATCTTGATAGACTGTTGCAATTCATGGACACATAAGAATATATCCTGGAAATTACGTGTTTTTTTCCAGTGTTATAGATTTCGTACTGTCTTAATAGACCTTTTGATTCTCACAGGATCATTTCAGAAGAGATATTAATAATTTTTGACTATTTAAGGACAGGAGAGATTCAGAATACACGGTTTCATCTGTGTGTTTTATCACTTAATGTTACATGTTGGTTTTCTGTGTAAGTTATTTTGAAGTCATAATAAAAGTTAAGTTTTAAATTATTCATGAGTGCCCCAACAAAATAGAGTTGTCTTTCCTCTTCTGACCATTACAATTACTCATTACAACTCCTGGGAGCACCGCCGGTCCTTTAAAAATATTCACTATTCAAACTATTTCTGTTGAAGAACAAATAATTTGATATCCAGCATTATCCTTCTTATACCGACTTATTTATTTATCTGCATAATTCTTTCCCTTTTGGGACTAACCCAGTGCGCTATTTTCTATCCCCATAAATTTCTTTTTCTTAGTAAAGGACAGTGGCAAGAGAGCAAAATAATGTGAGAGTCAACTAACACTGCACCGACCAGCCATAGTGACTACCACAGAGTTCACGACAACTGAAACAAATGTAGCAAACACGCGTAACACCATCTTGGCACAGAGAAAGTGTTTCAGCACTAGACAAAAAAAGGCTGATTTGGAGATTTACGTTAAACTTATATTTTGTAAATCTCAATATTTTTTGATCTGCGCAAGCACAGGAGCTGCACTGAACATGTGCAGATCTGTTTCTGCGATGTCGCCCGAAATGCCCCAAAAGCTGCAGCACGATTGGCATATGAGGGTGGCAATAGGCGGCATTCCAGAATATTGGGGAGGGGAGGGGGAGTGAGGGGGTGGAAGGAGTGACAACCCCCATTTTCCAGGCATGCCAAGGCTAGTAACTGTGTGCTTGGACACAGCTTCATTGTACCCAGCAGCGTGATTTTGCCGGAATTCCTGAATAAACTGCTGGTAAGTCAGATGTCTGATGGTTATGCAGTTTATCCAATTTTGTGTCTTCAGAAGAAACAGTGATCACAGAGGCCTACAGTGGATGTCTTTTTGCTTAAGTCACCTCCTACGGCTCTTGCATAACTTCGCACAGCTGCTGCCGACAAAGATTAAACTGCTGTGGCAATAGTGTCCATCTCTGAATTAGGTCCAAAAGCAGAACTGTGATAAAGAGAACAATGCAGTTAATGTAACTTCACTTTTAAAAGAAATTTTGGTCTGTTTATATACCTGATCAAAAATCAGGTTGTCCAACTTTTTGGATTCCATTGACCAATTGGGGCTGCAGATTGCTAGTGTATGGCAACAGTCATACACAGTTGATTTGCAGACAGTTAAAAGAATTTTAGTAGTAAAATTGGCAATTTCATGATTTGCAATCTGATCTTTTGATGAAAATGATCTGTGAATCACTGTAAAATATCGGTAATGTCTGGACACATATTAGTTGCAAAATTGTTAAATCGGGCACAAAAACACAAGATCTATGAATCTTTTTGTGAATGCTGGTGTATGGGCCCCTTAATCTTTTCGGCCTTTTTTAAAATAAGCAATTAGAGACCTGACACTCCTAACACTATGGCCCTCATTCCGAGTTGTTCGCTCGCAAGCGGATTTTAGCAGATTTGCTCATGCTAAGCCGCCGCCTACTGGGAGTGAATCTTAGCATCTTAAAATTGCGAACGATGTATTCGCAATATTGCGATTACACACCTCGTAGCAGTTTCTGAGAAGCTCCAGACTTACTCGGCATCTGCGATCATTTCACTGCTCGTCGTTCCTGGTTTGACGTCACAAACACACCCAGCGTTCGCCCAGACACTCCCCCGTTTCTCCGGCCACTCCTGCGTTTTTTCCGGAAACGGTAGCGTTTTTTCCCACACGCCCATAAAACGGCCTGTTTCCGCCCAGTAACACCCATTTCCTGTCAATCACATTACGATCGCCAGAACGATGAAAAAGCCGTGAGTAAAATTACTAAGTGCATAGCAAAATTACTTGGCGCAGTCGCAGTGCGAACATTGCGCATGCGCATTAAGCGGAAAATTGCTGCGATGCGAAGATTTTTACCGAGCGAACAACTCGGAATGAGGGCCTATGATAGAAGTGCAATGTTGTTTTCATAGAAATTGCGTCACCGTGGAGATTTGTACCAAAACAATTATTATTTTAGCTTGGCCTTTTAATAGCAAGTGTAATAGTTCCTAGTAATCTGTTTTGTATTCCTTCTAGCCAGATAAGCTCATCATAGGAAATAGATCAGAGTGGCAGAAAAGGCTGCCAGACAGCCAACATCAATGCCCTGCTTGGCACAATTCCAACAACACAATCTGGAGGAGGAAGGTGATGACATGACACTTTAGCAATGCAAATAGTGAGATGAACCATCATAATAGAATACACTAACATGTACATTGTATGGAATGTGCTGTACTCTTCACATGAGTTTTTTAAGGTATGATATGTAGATTAAAGCTTCAAGAAATAAGTCATGAATTCTTTCCAGTAAACCATGTAAAAACCAATATATACAAGCCCAAATGTAATAGCATGCAAGTTGTGGAGGCAGGGCTGGACTGGCAATCTGGCATTTCTGGTAAATGACAGAAGGGTTGATTGGCTGGTCCGCCCAGACAGAGAGACAGGCTTGCCTCTAAGCGCAGGCTCCCAGCGCTATGCTTGGCTGCCCAGCACATGGAGACAGGGGCTTGCAGAGCAATTCCACCTCCCGGTGCTCTGCTCGGCCGCCCAGCATACAGGGACACGGGACAGTGGTGACATTTCGGTAATGCAGCCATTACATTTAAAGCACCAATTTGTTTGAAAGGAAAACCAACATAATCTCATTTCTGTTCACATTTACAGGCTATTACTTTAGGCCATTGTGTTTTACAGCATAAATATATTCTATACATCAATCTAACAAATTTACCCATTTCACAGGCTGCTATGGTAGGAGCCTAAACCAGATAATGCTTTCAAGACAGTGAAATGTAAAAATGTTACAAATTGTACTGTTATAAACATGATAAAGGAGCCCTCTGGTATATCCCCTAGTAATTGGATTTCCAGGCTAATATTGAAAGAAACAACCTCAGCATGTGGAGCCCATTGGTGACATCTGTGGGCACCGCTATCTCACCCAGCACTAAGACATGTACAGGCTGATCAGCACTCTGGGGAAATATTACATTAACAGACATTTAAATGAGGAATGCAAATAGAATTGGACATATTTTGGTCACATGAGTCTTACTATAAAGTACAAATCCTACCCAATCTCTCCCACCAATGTGATGAAAGCAATACACAGCACAATGATAAGTAAAACCAAAACCTTTATGATTTCATTTTCACTGTACTGTAAATCATTGAGTTAAAATAGGAAAAATATAAGATTTTATAAAGGTAGTTAAATTACAAAATAATCAACATGACAAAATAATGGACTTTACAATCAATAAAACCACATGGGATACGGTCGTTAGGTCGACACTCATTAGGTCGACAACTGAAGGACGACCTTGCCATTAGCTCGACATTGCCATTAGATCAACATGGCCGTTAAGTCGACATATACTAGGTCAACAGGTCGACATGAGTTTTTCTAATTTTTTCCAATTTTTGGATTTTTTCATACTTAACAACCCACGTGGGCTATGATTGGGACGGTGACCTTGCCCAAAGCTCGCTCGCCATGCGAGGGGACACAGTGCACTAATTTGGTTCCCCGTCACTTTACAGAGAAAGCGACACCAAAAATAGTAAAAAAACTCATGTCAACCTTTTGACCTGTTGACACCTAATGCATGTCGACGTAATGGCAATGTCGACCTTCAGTGGTCAACCTAATGAGTGTCGACCTAAGTTGGGTTGACCCAACGACCCATACCCAACCACATACATTTAGAGCTATACTGATCCATAACCGACTCCCATTGCAACTAGCTAGAACAGTATATTTAGACTGGTTACTTTTGCTAGCTTATGACTACAATGGTATCACAGCCATAACCTTTGCTAAACTACAGCAGCAAATTAGTATTTCATATACGCATTTCACCGCCTTGACATTTACCTCCCATCTTTGTGTAGATTGCGAGATTCCCATTCACAAGACCAGCATACAAACTGTTGGAAATGCTAGCAAGACTCATGACGGTGGACTTTTCTGGAGTGAAAAAGAGCTGTAGACGGACCTTTTTTGAGCCTTGGCTACTTTTGTACACACATATGCTAGGGAAATACGGAAAGAAACTCTTGTGAAACCTCCATACAGGATATTATACACTTACTGTATTACTTGCTTCCTCAGCGCTAATAAGAACGGTGTCTGTGTTGGTAAATACCGATTGTATAGAGAAGCTACATATCAATGGATATTTTGTCAAAACAGAAATAAGAGGATTTTTGGACTGACCTTTAAATTGTTTTATCTAAATCAATTCGGGGGGACACTACTAATCTTGGGCTATAAAGGGCACTAAATATATTACATGCTAAATTGTATATTATCTACAATAAGATTGACAGCTATATAAAAGGGTCCTTTGTGTTTCCAGGCAAAATTCTGTGCATGACTGACAATATAAGGATCTACCAAATTATTACCACTCAAATAGGTAATATCTTGATTTATTTTGTGAAGTACTGAAAATACCTATATGCCATAGACTCTAGACTACTAATTATATATAAACTGTTATAATGGTTTAGTGTAGTAATTCACCCCTTTTCAATGGGCCTCACACATTTTAGAAGACACAAACGGCACTGTCCTATTCACACTGGACTGGTGGCATGCATTGACATCTGTACTTTGGCTGGGGAATATGAGTTGTGTTAAGCCGGGTACACACCGAGACGATAGATTTATTTATTACCAGTCACTTATAAAGCACACACATATTCCGCAGCGCTGTACAGAGAGTACTTGCCCATTCACATCAGTCCCTTGCCCAGTGGAGCTTACAATCATTATTCCCTACCACATGTACACACACATTCACACTAGGGTTAATATTGTTGGGAGCCAATTAACCTACCAATGTTTTGGGGGGATTGTGGGAGGAAACCGGAGTACCCGGAGGAAACCCACACAAGTACGGGGAGAATATACAAACTCCACACAATTAGGGCCATGGTGGGAATCAAACCCATGACCTCAGTACTGTCAGGCAGCAATGCTAACCATTACACCATCTGTGCTGCCCATTATATTGTTTCCAGCCAAATCAGAATGACATATCGGGCATATTCTTCAGTGTGTATGACTGATGACTGCAGTCACTGGCGACCACTGCTGAGCGGCCAACTGGGAGAAAACAGTAGTGACATGGTGTATGCTAATGAAGAACAGAACTTTGATCGTTCCGTCCTTCATTAGATTGTCCTAATATGTACCTTGGTAACAATATATCAGCCCATCACCCACCATATTGTTCCGGTACACATCGTCTCAGTGTGTACCCAGCTTTACGGTGTACTCAGGAGGGAAATAATGAAATGTAGGCTGACTCATGCATGCAGAGACACACTATATAAATCAAAGCATTTAAAAAACATAAATTGTTGCATATAGAAGAAAATACAACTATTTTTATTTAGAGAACGTTTGGTAGACACTGAACATACTATATTTTTATAAACCAGACATCTGGCCTGGAAGAATTAATATGCACATAGACATTAATAAATAGTGGTATCTAGGCAACCAGAGAAGTTATAAACTACCCACTTGAAGTTGTTACATTATATGTATATTGCAGATTAAGCATAACACTGTATTTCTAGAAGTTTTTACTTAATGGGCGGGATGCAACAAGCATTACATTTTGCATGCGATGCAGCCCGCCACTCTCTGCATGCATAATGGCGTTTATGAATGCTGTATGCATGAAGAAAATAGCAAAGGACAGATCTTGCGGTAAAGAGCTGACCTTTGCGATGATAGAACCTCCTCTACAAGTTACGCATGCGCCGCGGGGGGTGCTGAGAGGGATCCGGTTTGCCACCGCATCCAAGCCCCAGAATCTATCGCATTCTGGGGCTTGGTGCATATGCGGTACACGGCCAAACCTCCGGAAGCTGCATTTTTAGAGGTTTGCACACATTTTTCACCTTGCTGCATCTCTGTCAGTAACTTTGAAACTCAGATACGACTGAATACAGTTCCCACGTTAATATTTAAAAAAGTCTATCTAAACCAGACAAATCAAAACAAATAAAAGGTTTACCTTCCTTCTTCCATGCCCAGACAAATTGTGGGCACATCTGGTGCTTGAGAAGAGCCACAGTCAGAATCTGGGACATCGTTTAATTGCTTGTGTTTTTGTTCCTCTGGGACATAGACCATGCAGAGTATGCGTGATTCCACATTGAAACACTCTATCACCTTCGGGCTACGGTTGTGAAGTGAGACAACAGCAATCTGACCCATCTGATTAGTGCAACTGCCAATCTAAACAAAACAGACAACAAAGAGCAACTGTATGGTTTTCACAGGATAATAATAATCTGATTCTTCTTTATGCATCATCAAACCGGGACCCATTGTGTTTCAAAATAGTGTTACTACACAACGATGTTCTTTTACTTAACAAACACCAGAAATGGATATAGGATCTTAGGGGCAGATGTACTAAGCCTTGGAGAGAGATAAAGTACCAATCAGCTCCTAAGTGCCATTTTTCAAATGCAGCCTGTAACATGGCAGGAGCTGACTGCCTGGTACTTTATCTCTCTCCACTTTTTTACTTGCAACAGCTTAATACATCTTCCTCTTAGGAGTGTAATTAAAAACTGCTTCACAAAACGGTTTATAATACTCTGGGGAGAACTAGCAAAGCTTGGAGATAAAGTACCAACCAATCAGCTCCTATCATTTTACAGACTGTGGTTGAAAATAAGTTAGGAGCTTATTGGTTGGTACTTTAGGATTGATTTATCAAGCAGTGAATAGATTGGAGAAGTTGCCAAAAGCAACCAAACAGCATCTACCTATCATTTTAAAGAAAGTACTTGAAATGCTACCTCTAAGCTGGTTGGTTACTATTTGGTGCATCAACCTGTTTATCTCTCTCCAAGCTATGCTGAGTACACACTAGATGATGTGTGTACCCGGTGATATCTGCAGCGACGGGACCTGGCAGGTGCATACACACTTGTCAATGTCGGCTGCGATGCAGATGCGACGTGGGGAGGAGCTTGGCTATGATGCGTTCGGCAGCATGGCATCGCTTGCATCATCCAACTGACAGAGAGGGGGCGGGGGTGTAAATCCCCACCCCTAAATTTCCCTTTAGCACACTAAAAATTACCTGTTACCATACCTGAACCTATCTGGTAATAAAAATTCAGAGAATTAGTTTACACATGTTTGCAAATACATGTTTAGCTGCTGAGTCACTTCACGGCTTCTCCGATATCAGCAGTCCTAACAATACATAATAGCAGTGCCCACATAGGGCCATGTAATTTGTCACAGTAGGCCTCATGATAAAGACTACTACTAAAAGGAACTACCGACCGAGCAACTACCATTGTTTGTCTGCTTGTGTGCGAGAGGCACTGAATGGGAGCAGTATTTGGAAGGCATGCTGTTCCTTGTAGTGCCAATGGGAGATCCTGGGGGTGGCTCCCGGGTAAGTTAGCTCTCTGTCTGGATGAGTTTTAGTAATAGCCTTTATCATGAGGCCTACTGTGACAAATTACATGGCCCTATGTGGGCACTGCTATTATGTAGTGTTAGGACTGCTGATATTGGAGAAGCCGTGAAGTAGCTCACAGCTAAACGTGTTTGCAAACATGTGTGACTAATTCTCTGAATTTCTATTGCCAGATAGGTTCAGGTATGGTTACAGGTAATTTTTAGTGTGCTAAAGGGAAATTTAGGGGAGGGGATTTGCACCACCCCCCCCTCTCTGTCTGTTGTTTGTCTGTGACCCCTCCCCCTTTCCAGCACCTGATACATAATCATCTCCAGGAATGACCGAGCAACTACCATTATTTGTCTGCTTGTGTGCGAGAGGCATTGAATGAGAGCAGTATTTGGAAGGCATGCTGTTCCTTGTAGTGCCAATGGAAGATGCCAATGGGATCCTGGGGGTGGCTTCCGGGTAAGTTAGCTCTCTGTCTGGATGTGTTTTAGTAAAAGCCTTTATCATGAGGCCTACTGTGACAAATTACATGGCCCTATGTGGGCACTGCTATTATGTAGTGTTAGGACTGCTGATATTGGAGAAGCCGTGAAGTAGCTCACAGCTAAACGTGTTTGCAAACATGTGTGACTAATTCTCTGAATTTCTATTGCCAGATAGGTTCAGGTATGGTTACAGGTAATTTTTAGTGTGCTAAAGGGAAATTTAGGGGAGGGGATTTGCACCACCCCCCCCTCTCTGTCTGTTGTTTGTCTGTGACCCCTCCCCCTTTCCAGCACCTGATACATAATCATCTCCAGGAATGACCGAGCAACTACCATTATTTGTCTGCTTGTGTGCGAGAGGCATTGAATGAGAGCAGTATTTGGAAGGCATGCTGTTCCTTGTAGTGCCAATGGAAGATGCCAATGGGATCCTGGGGGTGGCTTCCGGGTAAGTTAGCTCTCTGTCTGGATGTGTTTTAGTAAAAGCCTTTATCATGAGGCCTACTGTGACAAATTACATGGCCCTATGTGGGCACTGCTATTATATAGTGTTCGGACTGCTGATATCGGAGAAGCCGTGAAGTGGCTCAGCAGCTAAACATGTGTTTGCAAACATGTGCGACTAATTCTCTGAATTTATATTACCAGATAGGTTCATGTATGGTTACAGGTAATTTTTAGTGTGCTGAAGGGAAATTTAGGGGTGGGGATTTGCACCCCCCTTCCCTGTCTGTTGTTTGTCTGTGACCCCTCTCCCTTTCCAGCGCCTGATACATAATTATCTCCAGGAATGACCAAGCAACTACCACTGTTTGTCTGATCGCTTGTATCAACGTCAGAGCGTGCATCATTGACAATATAGTGGGTTCACACTAGAGAACGATATGTCAGAATCGGGCACCATCATCCACTATATCGTCTAATGTGTACTCAGCTTTAGATTTCGATGGGGTGAGTTCAAAGTCAAATCTAAATTGCACTGTAAAAGTAAAGCTGTCTAACATTTGTGGGCTACATGCAAAAGCAGCAAGTATTTACTCTGCATAGAAACAATATAAATGTATTTCCTCTCCTTGCATGGCAACATGGTTTGTTCCAGACACAAAGTTACTTGCTTTTTTTTACTTAACTTACAAACATGAATCAGGCCCTAAGTTTGATAAGATGCTAAAACAGTCCATGAAGACAGGTACACCTAGGCACTTACTCCATACTTGGCAAGGAACACCCAGAACTCATCCCCCGACCTGTGCAAACGTCTGCTGCTCCACTAATTAGGTAATTACTTTATTGTGTATACTACGTGGTTTAATTGTATAATTCAAAATGATAGCTTTTAATACATATTACATGAATAACTGTATTTAGCTGTAGCATAATAAATCAGGACGTTTAAGAGGTTTCACTTACCCATAGAAAACCATGATGCATGGAAAGTGTATCTGGATCATTTTCACTACTTAGGTAAGGTTCAGGATTATAGACAGCACATTCAATCTGAAAATACATCATGGAAATGCTAATTGGGTCACAGAACATTACGTCCATACCTGGGGCTTTAAATATACTTAAATCATATACAAGAGATATCATTAACCTGCAGAGGCATCAATCATGTGGAAGGTAAGATAGTTCTATAAATAAGGTCACACGTTGTTGCCTGGTATTAAAAATATGTGTACTGGCATCTGAATATGTGTGACATTACTGCTTGTACGTTACACATTTACTGACAAGACCAGATGGGTGTCTACAGCCTGCATCCTCCGAATGCCAAATCAAGATAGAGTGATTGACAGGAAAAATTCAAAGATGAAGAAGGTCATGAAGACAGGATGCAGGCTGTGTTAAATGTGACCTTGAAACATAAAAAAAGCAATAACTATAATAACTGTATGATTCACCTTAAATTCCTGTTGTTTTGACATTATAACTGGGAGGTGCTTAACAAGCAAGGGGTGCTTTTCCTTTTTGATCGGGTTTCCCTCATCTTCTAGACAGAACCAACCCAGCTGGTTCTCCTCTCCTGCAGAATAAAATACACTATAAATGAATAACACTTTAAATGTTGTAGTCACTGACAGGGCTACCATGAGATCATTAGGACCTGGTATAAAGGGTGGCATGGCAATGGTTTGTGGCTTCACCACATTGTGAAGCTCTGGCCTCCATTCATACATGCTTGTGGCGGTGTACTGCCAACAGGAGGTGTGGCCGCACCAACTTGGCCAGGACAGCATCCCTGTACCTGCCCTGTTCTCTAGAGGCCCAAGGTCACTGTTAGGGGCATTGCTAAGCCCTTGAATTAGCAGCCCAAGCACAGAGATTAACAGCAATTTGTCACAAACGGCCGCAACTAGGGTGGGGGATGCACATGCCTCGGATGCTGTATCCGAGGGGGCGACTGGCCTTCAACTAGCAGGAAGGAATGGATGGGCCTCCGGGCCAGTTCAACCCACTCAGCAAAGTATGCACAGCGGTGAGGCACCGGGCAGGAGAGGTGCTTTCCTCACTTCACTAGCCTGCTGAGTGTATTGTTGCTGCTGCCTTGCAAGTCAAACTGTATGACAGGCAGCAGCACTGGCAGATGGCCCCCTGAAGTCTCAGTCCAATGCCACTGTTGCTGATTTCCTGGGCCAGATTGGGGCAATGCACTAGCTGAGCTCTGATTGGAGGAGCCCATCACATGCTCTTCTGACCCGTGGAGATCAGCAGCAGGAGCAGCCTCATGGGAGAGACTCATTCTGAGGCTGTGTCTCTGCTCTGCAGGGTGCCTGATGTTGCTTCCTTTACTGCCTTGCCCCGGGTGACAATAATCCTAATTTCAGCCCTGGTTACAACATTTATTTACACAGTTCTACTCTAATGCCAATACAGCCATAGTGAACAAAACAGGTACTTTTTTAATTTTTGTAACTTACATACAGTGTACTTGTGCAGCAACTGCAAATATGAAGTACATGGTTGTATGCTTGTGTGCCAGTTAATTTTGGGACAAAACAATCATTTGTACAGGTGAGATAAAGTGTGCACCCAGGACCTAAACAGACCACTAGTTATGCTATGACTGCCACTCAAGACGGAATATAGGCTGTGTACTGGCAATTTAGGGGGGAATTCAGTTTGCTGCGGCAATTTACCATGACTAATTGACACACACACAAACTCCCCCGCACCCCCCCCCCCCCCCCGGGGGGCCATACAATTGGCCATGGTACCGGCACTTATCTGGCATTTTTGGGGGGATCTGTTGAGGTCCCAAAACAAATCCCCAATAAGTGTCATTTTTTTTGTGGCAGCGACCATGAAAACACTTAGTTCTGGGAACTAATCCCAAATCCCACACGTTTTCGTCTGACAATGGTTTTAGTTTCCGGGGGTGAAAACAAAATGGCTTCAACTGAATTTTCCTGGCAAACACCCCCCCCCCCTCAAAAAACATCTGTCATAAAATTGCGGTAAAGCCTGTTTTTTTTTCCACCTGCAAACTTTTCAGGCACAGTTGAATCCCCCCTATATATGGTATTTCTGGACATTGGGGTAAACACATGCTCACTACTGTGGATAGCACTCCGCTTAAAAGACTATTTAGTACAAAAGGATGAAAGACACCTTAAATATGCCATTAGCAAAAGATATTTTCAAGTCTATTACAGCAATAATGGCAATGAAACATTAATTTTGGTCAGAATTTCTTTATTTGCATGGTAACAAATAGGGGTGGGATGTACTCCCAATAAGAGTTGTTCATTGCGATGACAGATTTAGGACCCGGGAGTCGTTCGGTGCATGCACAGAATGATGCATGGACCACGGCGGATTTGCTGGGAGGGATCCGACAAACTGGATCTCTCTCAGAGGGAAATGCAGAAAGAAGCCCATAGACTACTATTGGGTAATGTCTTCCGGAACGTGGCACACATTGAAATGCGGTCAAAACTCCTAAAACTACAATTTTTTAGTTTTGGACACATTTTCAACCTTAGTATGTATCACAATGAGGTCTCATTGGGATGACAGGTGCAATAAACACCACCCTGTTTTCACCTGGTATTACAAATTGCTGGTGGATAGCTTTACAAATAAAAGTTCCCCTTGACTAAACCAATATTTTATATTAAAATATGTGCATAAATCCCTGTAGAATGTGTTCACTGTATTTATTTTAAGACATGGAAATGTAAGACTTACCAAGAGCAAGTTTAGCCATCTGTAAGTTACTGATCCATGACTGCTTCGCAGCAGGAGTAAATGTATTAAACACTGCTGTAAAGAAAGTCATTCGCCCTGATCTGGAACATATTTAGAAGAGAAGATAAAATAATATGCACAGTGGAAACATTAACAGCAATTCTAAAATGACCATGTATATGAATACCATGGGCGGAAAATTATCTGGGAAAGAAATACCACTGACTTGTCATGCTTGCCAGGAAGCTGGAGCTGAATTCTGCAGCGGTCTGCGGCTCGGATTTCATGCTCTTTCTTCAAGATCAACTTTTGTAAGCCTGAAGACCAGTCCTGGGCCACTGCGTGATTCAAATTCTAAATGAGGGGTAGAGAGCTCTGTATCAGATCACTGCAGGCAGATGTGAGCTCAAAGTGTCCCCACTCTATCCAAAATACAGTGTATCCTATGCCTATAAACCTGTGGCTTATCCTGTATGCAGCCCTGCTACTTGTCACCAGTAAGCAGAATGGACATCTTTAAGGTATGGAGAAGGTGAATGGACAATTGCTGGCATACAAGTGTACTGTTGTGTATAGCTTAGTGTGAAATGTGCCCCGTAATGGTATTTCTCTATAAATATTCAGTAAGACATATGGGCATAATTCCCTCTGAATGGAAAATCTTACTTCATTGCAGGTTGCACTTATTACATTAAAACTGTATTTGTAAGTGAACATGGTCACATGTAAGATTATAAAGCCTAAGTATAATGGATGCCATTCATTTCTATTTCTCTCCTCCCTCTCATTTCCTTCCTACCTCTGGCAGCATTGTACAGAAAAACAGAACAGACAGATTCAATAGGCAGTTTAATACTGTAAAAAGAAACGTGTGTCTTCCTGGCCTGAAGGTTGGGAGAGATAAAGGAAAAGGTAATTACCAAAGTCAACATAATTCACTCGGCTATTTCTACAGTAGCCTATGTGGTTTCACAGCATATGGGAATGGCATAATCACGTTAACCCCTTCATGACCAGCCTGTGTGTGCATCACCGGGGCACGTCTTGCCTACTCTCCAAAAACGTCTGGGAGAAACCGGAGTATCAAAAGTAGACAAATAAATCCTACTTCTAAACATTCAAGCAGAGCTACATCATATTTATATAGTGCAGCTATTACACTCATACAGGGGGCGGGATATAACGAGTTCAGCGGCCGTGCGGGATATATGTTTATTTTAAAAGGACACGCTTTAAAAAAACATCCGAGTTCGGGCAGCATCCCGCACGGCTGCAGAACTCGGACTTCATTACATCCCGACCAGTATCGTCATTCTGAAATCACTGGCAATTCTATATGACCAGATCGTTCTTAACAAATAAAATGCATATTAGGGATATGAAAGCTTACCTGATAGTTTCCTTTCAGATGTGAAATTAATTGTGAAATCTGGCTGACGACATCCAAATCATGAAGCAGATTTTGTAAGTCGTGGTAAAGCTGCCCAGGCCCCATGTATAATGTATCTAGAGTGACACATAATGACACACACATGTGCAGTTTTATATTGTATAGGCGGCTGTAACACTAATTACAGAATGATACAATATCACTGAACTCTTCATATATTTTTATTATTATCATTTTGTTTTGATGCATACAAAAAAGTACACGATGCTAAGTCAAAGTCATTGAACCAGCTGAAGAATGCTGAAACAGTCAAGCTGAGTGTACCACTGTTTGATGAATATTGAAAGGAGGACATAAGTGACGGCTAAAGGGGTACAGTATGTCTCACTCAAATATGGGGCCCTAAATGTATTCTGTAATAGAAGAATGCACTATTATTTTACTGGTGATGTAACAAACAAACAATGGCAATTGTTTACCAATGTAACAACTTCATTTCACTGGAAATAGAAGTAGAAAGCACATTCTAGACCAAACCACTTTTAACAAAATAATAGACTGTACAGTTGAAGGAAGCCAGTAACAAAATCCCTAACAACAACAATGGTTCATAAGGATTGCGGTAAAGCCACCCATGTTTCTGAATTTAGCAGGGATGGTCACAAACAAAACAAGCCATAAATCTTCCTGAACCACAGAGCGGAAGGAAATCCTGGAAGGATGTGAAAAACGCAGAGTGCACTCTGAAAAGCTAATTGGTATTCAGCGGACTCTGGCTTAGTAATAGTGTGTATAATGAATTGACAAGAATGCCCTTATTGTGTGAACAACCTTCTCAGTCTGACAGCAGGGCAATCAGATGCTTTAATCATGTTGCTTATACTGACAAGATGAAAATGACAGGACAAGGAAAACTGTGTTGACTGTATAGATGCGGATAGGAACATGACAAGCACAACAGTCTTATGATGGAATCAAAGTTATGAGTATATTGACTTCAGCTGGTTCATCTGCATCTTAACTTCTCTACTGAGGGAGACAAGCAAGGCTGGGTGATGCAGTTTACAGGCCTCTACAAAGAGAAAAGTATACCACTAAAGTACAATTTGTTTTACACATTATATATATATACTATATATATATATATATATATATATAAAAACGTGGTGTCTGGACCGGCACTCCTGTCTACCGCCGTTGTAGTGCTCCGGTGCCTCCAGTAGAAATGGTGGTATAAATAAATCAATAAAGTCCGCGGCACTCGGAGACTTGCAGATTCAAAAAACGAGTGCATTTAAAACTCACATGTCAAAACCAACGTTTCGGGGCTGGCACGCCCCTTTGTCAAGGTGAGCAGACAAAGGGGCGTGCCAGCCCCGAAACGTTGGTTTTGGCATGTGAGTTTTAAATGCACTCGTTTTTTGAATCTGCAAGTCTCCGAGTGCCGCGGACTTTATTGATTTATTTAGATTATATATATATATATATATATATATATACACACATACATACATACACTCACACACACTGCTCAAAAAAATAAAGGGAACACTTAAACAACACAATGCAACTCCAAGTCAATCACACTCTGTGAAATCAAACTGTCCGCTTAGGAAGCAACACTGATTGACAATCAATTTCACATGCTGTTGTGCAAATGGAATAGACAACAGCTGGAAATTATAGGCAATTAGCAAGACACACCCAATAAAGGAGTTGTTCTGCAGGTGGTGACCACAGACCACTTCTCAGCTCCTATGCTTTCTGGCTGATGGTTTGGTCACTTTTGAAAGCTGGTGGTACTTTCACTCTAGTGGTAGCATGAGATGGAGTCTACAAACCACTCAAGTGGCTCAGGTAGTGCAGCTCATCCAGGATGGAACATTAATGCGAGCTGTGGCAAGAAGGTTTGCTGTGTCTGTCAGCGTAGTGTCCAGAGCATGGAGGCGCTACCAGGAGACAGGCCAGTACATCAGGAGACGTTGAGGAGGCCGTAGGAGGGCAACAACCCAGCAGCAGGACCGCTACATCCGCCTTTGTGCAAGGAGGAACAGGAGGAGCACTGCCAGAGCCCTGCAAAATGACCTCCAGCAAGCCACAAATGTGCATGTGTCTACTCAAACAATCAGAAACAGACTCCATGAGGGTGGTATGAGGGCACGACGCCCACAGGTGGGGGTTGTGCTTACAGCCCAACACCGTGCAGGACGTTTGGCATTTGCCAGAGAACACCAAGATCGGCAAATTCGCCACTGGCACCCTGTGCTCTTCACAGATGAAAGCAGGTTCTCACTGAGCACATGTGACAGATGTGACAGAGTCTGGAGATGCCAAGGAGAATTTTCTGCTGCCTGCTACATCCTCCAGCATGACCGGTTTGGCAGTGGGTCAGTAATGGTGTGGGGTGGCATTTCTTTGGGGGGCCGCACAGCCCTCCAGGTGCTCACCAGAGGTAGCCTGACTGCCATTAGCCTAGGTACCGAGATTAGATCCTCAGACCCCTTGTGAGACCATATGCTGGTGCGGTTGGCCATGGGTTCCTCCTAATGCAAGACAATGCTAGACCTCATGTGGCTGGAGTGTGTCAGCAGTTCCTGCAATACGAAGGCATTGATGCTATGGACTGGCCCGCCCGTTCCCCAGACCTGAATCTAATTGAGCACATCTGGGACATCATGTCTCGCTCCATCCACCAACGCCACGTTGCACCACAGACTGTCCAGGAGTTGGCGGATGCTTTAGTCCAGGTCTGGGAGGAGATCCCTCAGGAGACCATCCACCACCTCATCAGGAGCATGCCCAGGCGTTGTAGGGAGGTCATGCAGGCACGTGGAGGCCACACACACTACTGAGCCTCATTTTGACTTGTTTTAAGGACATTACATCAAAGTTGGATCAGCCTGTAGTGTGTTTTTCCACTTTAATTTTGAGTGCGACTCCAAATCCAGACCTCCATGGGTTAATAAATTTGATATCCATTGATAATTTTTGTGTGATTTTGTTGTCAGCACATTCAACTATGTAAAGAACAAAGTATTTAATAAGAATAGTTGAGAAAGGAAGGGCTGACTAGTAAAGAGGGAATTTAGGGTGCTTTGCTGTCACAATTTAATGGTTTCCACCCAAATATGTCACATACAGATGTGTCCTCATGCTCTAATGCTGAAGTTGTGCCAAAAATGCCTTCCTGGTGTGCCAGGTCCCGTGTGTCACGGCTTGTGCGGAGCATCTTTTTTTGTACAAGTGTGCTTCTTATTCACAATGCAATGTGACAAAGCTGCTTCACTGATTAATTTTAGATGTATGTACAGTATGTATGCATGCAACCTAGTCAGAATCTGCATATGAAGTGCTATGATGCAGCAGCTGCAGCTTTTCTTTTTTCTTTATGCAAAGTTCCTTGTATAAAAATACAGACTCGGTCACACACAAATATACAAGTGCTGTATAGCAAAAAAAAAAAAAAATCAATGCAGTCTCGTGAAGCAGTTTTGTTGCATTGTGATTAAAATATTCACTCGCACCAGGCATCTCACGCCGCATGTCATATTGAGGCAGGCTGTATGAGGTCACATCTATATGTCATGCCAGACACAGTGAGCCCGATTCAGAATTGCATGCAATTCGTCTGCACTGCATGCTGCAAATGAATACTGCATCTATCCGCTTGTGAATAAAGTTGTCATCACTATCTTTGCACCATCCTTATACTCAATGTAACACACAAATCTGAAATCAGCCAGACCTCTGAATAGCTCGCAATTCCATCTAAATACCCATGACACCCCTGCAGCACAGGAAAACAAACAACCAGTTCCCATCCAGTTACACCCACTAAGCCACAAGAGGAGATGACGCTGCAATGGTACAACTCTGTCACCTGTAGTTGCATGCGCTGCTGCTAAAGAATGTGAGATCTAGCTGCAGAGCAGACTTGTGTGCATTTCTGAATCAGACTGCATGGTGGTAAATTTACTAAGGTGGGAGGTTTTTTTAGAACTGGTAATGTTGACCATAGCAACTAATCAGATTATATCTATTATCTTCTAGAAGCAGCTAGATAAATGTTAAGCAGAATAGGATTGGTTCCTATGGGCAACATTACCAGTTCTAAAAAAAACGTGATCTAGTGCAACATGTTAGGGTTAAAGAAGAAAGCTTAATAAAAGGAGATAAGCAGTGCAGTAAAAGAAGGGGTTACAAGGCAGGAGGACTGGATGGGACATATGTTTTAATGCCACAACATAATTAGAAAAATATTAAATGTTTTCCATTGATCAAAAATATGTGGACTCTCCTACAGACTGGTTCTATATTCCATGACTGCTTATAAAATATGTGGGTGCAAGAAATAGGTGAGGTTTTGACATAAATTACGTGGGCTTAATTCTTTTCCTGGCACACACAGTTGTAGACTTGGGAGTTGGTAACATTTGCAAAACATAGTAACATAGTATTTAATATTGAAAAAAGACAATTTGTCCATCGAGTTCAACCTATTTGTGGTCTCCTGTGCAGTATTATTTTTGGACTAATTTTGTATGATGCTGATGTCAGCCGTTGTGTTTTATTCCCATTTTTTTTAATAACTATAGTGCGTGACTACGCACCATAACCCTCGATATCCTTATCCATTAAGAATTTATCTAACCCATTCTTAAAGGTGTTTACTGAGTCCACCATTACTACTCTCTCAGGCAGGTAATTCCAAATATGTATTGTCCTTACTGTGAAAAAACCTTTTCGCTGCTTTGTGAGGAATCCCCTCTAACCTAAGCGAGTGTCCACGTGTCCTCTGTGCTGATCTTACCAAAAACAGGTCCCGCGCATGCTCTGTGTATTTTGCCCTTATATATTTGTAAATGTTGATCATGTCCCATCTTTTCCAGTGTAAACATGCCTAGCCTTAAAAGCCTTTCCTCGTATTCCAGCATCTCCATGCCCTTAATTAGTTTGGTCGCCCGCCTTTGAACCTTTTCTAGCTCCAGGATATTCTTTTTGTAGTATGGTGTCCAAAATTGTACACTGTATTCAGGATGTGGCCTCACTAGTGATTTATATAATGGGAGTATAACACTCTCGTCCCTTGCATCAATTCCCCATTTTATGTATGCTAATATCTTATTAGCCTTCTTTGCTGCAATCCTACTTTGGGTACTGCTGCTTAGTTTGCTATCTATGTGGACACCTAAGTCTTTTTATGGTAGAGTCCCCTAATATTACCCCATTTAGTATGTAGGTGTTATTTTTGTTCTTGCTACCACAGTGCATTACCTTACACTTGTCTGTATTGAAGCTCATTCTCCATTTTGCTGCCCATGTTTCTAGTTTAACCAAGTCGTTCTGAAGAGACTCAGCATCCCCGTCCGTATTTATAACCTTACACAATTTGGTATCGTCTGCAAAAATTGACACTATGCTCTCTAGACCTACTGTTAGATCGTTAATGAAAATGTTGAACAATAGTGGTCTAAGTACAGACCCTTGTGGCACATCACTTAGCACTTCAGTCCAATTTGAAAATGATCCATTTACCACAACGCGCTCCCTATTATCTAACCAATTTCTGACCAAAGTGCATATTGTGCTCCCTAGCCCTATTTCTTGCAGCTTATAGATAAGTAGCATGTGTGGTACTGTGTTGAAAGCTTTGGCCATGTCTAGAAAGCTTATATCCACCTCCTTACCCTGATCAAGGTTCGCACTGTTTCATAAAAGCCTAGTAAGTTGGTTTGACATGATCTGTCCTTTACAAATCTATGTTGGTTCCTATTAATGACCTTATTGGCTTCAAGGAACTTCTGAATACTATCCCTTAGAATACCTTCCAATACTTTGCCCACTATAGATGTAAGACTAACTGGTCTATAATTACCCGGTTCAGCTATACTTCCCTTTTTGAATATCGGCACTACTTCCGCTATACGCCAGTCTTTGGGAACCATACCTGATATAACTGATTCTTTAAAGATCAAAAATAGCGGTCTTGCTAGTTCAGAGTGAAGCTCCATGAGAACCCTTGGGTGAATTCCATCGGGACCAGGTCACTTAATAATCTTTAAATTTTTTAATCGTCACAGACTACCTCCTCACTTAAATAAGCACTTAGCAGTGGGACATTATCTTCGTTGAGATTGTGCGTTAGTCCCTGCATTTGGTCCTCTCTTGTAAATACCATTGAAAATAACTAATTTTGTTTGTCCGCTGTCATTATCATTTTTGATTAAGACTCCCAATTTGTCTTTTAAAGGGCTTATACTCTCCTTCTTTAATCTCTTGCTGTTGATGTATTTAAAAAAAAAATAGAGATTTGCTTTGCTTTCCTTTGCTACTGGTTTTTCAGTTTCTACTTTAGCCTTATTTCTTTTTTGCATATTTTGTTACAATCCTTATAGTGCTGAAATGACTCTGCATTCCCGTCATATTTGTATTTTTTGAATGCTCGCCTTTTTTTGCCCATTAGTTCCTTTATCGTTATGTTAAGCCACATTGGATTGGGATTTTTATTCCTTTTTTTGCTACTCGTGGGAATAATTTTGCGAGTATTTTTAACTAGCAGTGATTTTAATACATCCCATTTCTCTGTAGTATTTTTTTCTTGAAACAAAATTTCCCATTCAATGTCCCTTAAGGCTTCCCTCATCATGTCAAAGTTGGCTTTGCTAAAGTTTAGAGTCCTAGTTGAGCCAGTATAGGGCTGCTTATGAAAACTGATATTAAATGTGACCATATTGTAGTCGCTGTTTCCCATGGGCTCCCCTACTATCATATTTGATATCAGTTCCCCTTTGTTAGTTAATACCAGGTCTAAGATTGCATTGTACCTAGTTGGTTCCTCGATTAATTAAACTAAGTAGTTATTATTTAGTGTGTTTAAAAACATATAGTCTGACAGATAATCTGCCAGATCTGGCTGGTTGGAATGAAAATCTGGTAATGGATGAGAACAAATGACAATCAACCATTTGCTCCCAAACACTGGAAAATGGACAAAACCTGTTGTTCAGACAAATTAAATCACGGGTTTTAACCAATTTGTATGAACGCCCATTTTCCAGTGTTTGGGAGCAAACGGTCTATTGTCATTTGCTCTAATCCATTACCAGATTTTCATTCCGACCAGCCAGATCTGGCACATTATCTGACAGATAATTGTATAGTGTATGCCCAGCTTTAGGCTGTCCAAATAAGCAGCAAGCACATGAAGAGCCCAATGTTGCATCTCTCAGAATTATCATAGGATTGTTTGATCTAATGTAACGCTAGGTACACACTATACAATTGGGACATTGGCCTGATTTAATGTAAAGTGTGTACGAACGATCGTTTCGGTGTTTCGCCGATTATTCAGGAAAATCGTGCACACACACACACAAACGGTCGATTTTCCTCAGTCGACCCAGACCAAAAATATCTGCCACAATCTGCAGATATTGAGCAGCGTGTGTGCGTTCTCAATAATCTGCCCAACTTTCCTATGTTTTCCTCTCACTACATCATCCTCCTTGTGGGCGGACATATGCAAATGCAGTTTGACGTGGCAGAAAATTGGTAACTGAAAAAAAAAATCTTTAAGTGTGTAGCTCAGATATTTTTGCCTACAATTTCCTGAAAAATCGCCCGATTGTTGGGCAGACCAAAAAAAATCTGCCAGTGTGTACCTACCTTATGTGTAGTTTATGTTTGCAGGATTAAAATATCTAACAACACCGGTTTCCATTTATCAGGGAGGCAGTACTTTATTATTATTATTATTACATTTTATTTATAAGGCGCCACATGTGTTTCGCAGCGCCGTACAAAGGACAGTACAGGGGACAAAACATTGCATTACAGTAAATAAATAACAGAAATAGAGTACAGGTAACAGAGCACCACACATTCTCAAGACATAATACAGCTAAGATGTAAGTATTGAGGGAGTGATCATCGTACTACTAGAGGCTGGTGGCCATAGATGGAGATGAGCCTTTACTAGCAGGATAAAGATGGTCGTTGAGTAGGGGAGAGCTGTGAGTGAAATGTGTTGAGACGAGGGCTTAGATAACAAGACGAAAGAGGGCCCTGCTCTGAAGAGCTAACAATCTAATGGGGAGGGGCGACAGACAGATGACAAGAGGTGCAGGCAAGTGGGAGGTAGCCTGATGGCAGTATGCAAGCAGAGCTGAGATGTTCACGGCATGAGGCAGGGGGGTGGAGGCGCAGTACAACAATAACACTGTTTTTCTATGTCCTCCTTTGTATTACTCCAATGTAAATGTGGAGATATGAAAATATAGAAAGACTCAGATTACATGATTTGATCTGGGCTCCAGACAAACAGGTAATCAAATCTGCAGACACAGTCTACCATTCACATATATGACACCAGCTTTATGAATACTCCTTCTTTACAGACAGGGCCCTATGGAAAGATTAATATACTATTTAGGCACACCCACTTTGCTGTGGGGGTCCCCTAACTGGATTATTAATCTAAAAGAATAGTACCCCATTTGTGTATAGGCAGAGAATGTGCTGCAGCATTGAAGGCCTTAATGACAAAATGTTACATTGGGTGGAATGCAACATTAAAGTTCATTACGTCCTTATGGTACACTGGGGAAGATTTATAATGCCTGGTGAATTGATAAAGTGGAAGGTGATAAAGTACCAGCCAATCAGCTCCTAACTTCCATGTTACAGGCTGGGTTTGAAAAATGACAGTTAGGACCTGATTGGCTGGTTCGTTATCACCTTCTACTTTATCACTTCACCAGGCTTAATACATCTGCCCAACTGTTCTCTGCTGAGGTG
Source organism: Pseudophryne corroboree (assembly GCF_028390025.1). Classification (NCBI taxonomy): domain Eukaryota; kingdom Metazoa; phylum Chordata; class Amphibia; order Anura; family Myobatrachidae; genus Pseudophryne; species Pseudophryne corroboree. The sequence continues at coordinate 379,830,458 of NC_086447.1, read as the reverse complement.
GAACTTTACAGGGGAGAGAGGCATTAATACCACTGCTGCCTGTATGAAATAGGATAACTTTTATAACAGGCTTAGGTAAGCAAGTTGTTCACACAATTCGTCTTTAAAGACATGATGTTAAAGTAAAGACTTCATTAGTCAGCAACTGCCTATATATATTTATTTTCATAACTACTTTTGAGAAAAATAGAAATATAACATCTTCCTAATATGATCCAGAGCCTCTCCTCCATTACTCTGAGTCATACCAGTAGTGTCTGTATCATTGATATCCTTAGTGGTCAGTTGTACATCCTAAGACGGGCATACACGGTCAGATACAATGCCTGTCAAGCTAACAAATCCTTTATCTGGCAGCCTGACACCCAGCAGATATCATGGGTATACACTGTGAGATATCTGACAAGGTTTGGACACACAATATCTGGATTCCATGCCTGGGGAGGAGACATTTCCCCATTCCTTTTGCCGAGAAGGAACAGGAGAAATGTACGCCGGTCAGCACAGGCCATACATACACTGCCCGATGTGGCTGACATGACACTTCCAAATATCCATCGGACGATCCATGCTGGATGATCCAGCACGTCTGACCAATCGATATTTTTGGATCGGTCGCACACATACACTGTACAATTATCTGGCTAGACAGTTGTATAGTGTATACCCAACACTATCAATCAGGCATGACCCCTGCTCTAGAACTGCACAGAAATATTATAAAACAATTACATCTCAAAAATGAAAAAAAGTATTAAACTAGGTGAAAAACATAAATAGACAGTCAATTACTGCTGATTTATAAACATCTATTTTATCGTAATGATACGTGCCTTATTAATCCATTAACCCTTCGGATTATACAACTTCAGCGATCATTACTTATTATACCAAGCTGGCTTAGAGCATCCTCCTCAAGACAAATCAGCACAATAGCTAGCTAGCTAAGAATATAGTGCATCCTTCGTTACTGGTGAACTGAACTCTGTAAACCTCTAGTGGAGGTACTCTGTGCACTTACTTGGTGTCTCCGCTACATGTAAAGCAGAAAACCGAGACGGATTCCCTTGCTCCTCACTTTCTCCATATTCAATAACTTCAACTTGCCCCAGAGGCACACTCCATTTCAGCAAGTACTTCTGGCTTTCTGTAACCATATTGCTGCCTTCATTAGAAGATCTAAAATATAGATAATATTTACCAGTGATGTCTCATAAACAAGGTTCAACATTACACAATAATAGAATGGTCTAACTTTGTAATGATGCATTCATTACAAGTTCATTTACAAGATAAAAAATAAGAATTTACTCACCGGTAATTCTATTTCTCATAGTCCGTAGTGGATGCTGGGACTCCGTAAGGACCATGGGGAATAGCGGCTCCGCAGGAGACTGGGCACAACTATAAAGAAAGCTTTAGGTCTAACTGGTGTGCACTGGCTCCTCCCACTATGACCCTCCTCCAGACTTCAGTTAGGATACTGTGCCCGGAAGAGCTGACACAAGAAGGAAGGATTTTGAATCCCGGGTAAGACTCATACCAGCCACACCAATCACACCGTATAACTCGTGATACAATACCCAGTTAACAGTATGATAACAACTGAGCCTCTCAACAGATGGCTCAACAATAACCCTTTAGTTAGGCAATAACTATATACAAGTATTGCAGACAATCCGCACTTGGGATGGGCGCCCAGCATCCACTACGGACTATGAGAAATAGAATTACCGGTGAGTAAATTCTTATTTTCTCTAATGTCCTAAGTGGATGCTGGGACTCCGTAAGGACCATGGGGATTATACCAAAGCTCCCAAACGGGCGGGAGAGTGCGGATGACTCTGCAGCACCGAATGGGCAAACTCTAGGTCCTCCTCAGCCAGGGTGTCAAACTTGTAGAATTTAGCAAACGTGTTTGACCCCGACCAAGTAGCTGCTCTGCAAAGTTGTAGAGCCGAGACCCCTCGGGCAGCCGCCCAAGAAGAGCCCACCTTCCTCGTGGAATGGGCTTTTACTGATTTAGGATGCGGCAGTCCAGCCGCAGAATGTGCAAGCTGAATCGTACTACACATCCAGCGAGCAATAGTCTGCTTTGAAGCAGGTGCACCCAACTTGTTGGGCGCATACAGGATAAACAGCGAGTCAGTCTTTCTGACTCCCGCCATCCTGGAAACATAAATTTTCAGGGCCCTGACTACGTCCGCCAACTTGGAAGCCTCCAAGTCATTAGTAGCCGCAGTCACCACGATAGGTTGGTTCAGATGAAAGGCTGATACCACCTTAGGGAGAAATTGGGGACGAGTCCTCAATTCTGCCCTATCCATATGGAAAATCAGATAAGGGCTTTTACATGACAAAGCCGCCAATTCTGAAACACGCCTGGCCTAAGCCAAGGCCAACAACATGACCACTTTCCACGTGAGATATTTCAAATCCACGGTTTTAAGTGGCTCAAACCAATGTGACTTTAGGAAATCCAACACCACGTTGAGATCCCAAGGTGCCACTGGAGGCACAAAAGGGGGCTGAATATGCAACACTCCCTTAACAAAAGTCTGAACTTCAGGTAGTGAAGCCAGTTCTCTCTGGAAGAAAATCGATAGAGCCGAAATCTGGACCTTAATGGAACCCAATTTAAGGCCCAAAGTCACCCCTGACTGTAGGAAGTGCAGGAAACGGCCCAGCTGAAATTCCTCCGTTGGGGCCTTCCTAGCCTCACACCACGCAACATATTTTCGCCATATGCGGTGATAATGGTTTGCGGTTACTTCTTTCCTAGCCTTAATCAGCGTAGGAATGACTTCCTCCGGAATGCCCTTTTCCTTCAGGATCCGGTGTTCAACCGCCATGCCGTCAAACGCAGCCGCGGTAAGTCTTGGAACAGACAGGGCCCCTGCAGCAGCAGGTCCTGTCTGAGCGGTAGAGGCCATGGGTCCTCTGAGATCATTTCTTGAAGTTCCGGGTACCAAGCCCTTCTTGGCCAATCCGGAACAATGAGTATAGTTCTTACTCCTCTTCTCCGTATTATCCTCAGTACCTTTGGTATGAGAGGAAGAGGAGGGAACACATAAACCGACCTGTACACCCACGGTGTCACTAGAGCGTCCACAGCTATTTCCTGCGGGTCTCTTGACCTGGCGCAATACTTTTCTAGCTTTTTGTTTAGGCGGGACGCCATCATGTCCACCTGTGGCCTTTCCCAACGGTTTACAATCATTTGGAAGACTTGTGGATGAAGTCCCCACTCTCCCGGGTGGAGGTCGTGCCTGCTGAGGAAGTCTGCTTCCCAGTTGTCCACTCCCGGAATGAACACTGCTGACAGTGCTAACACGTGATTTTCCGCCCATCAGAGAATCCTTGTGGCTTCTGCCATCGCCGTCCTGCTTCTCGTGCCGCCCTGTCGGTTTACATGGGCGACCGCCGTGATGTTGTCTGACTGGATCAGTACCGGCTGGATTTGAAGCAGGGGTTTTGCCTGACTTAGGGCATTGTAAATGGCCCTTAGTTCCAGAATATTTATGTGCAGGGAAGTCTCCTGACTTGACCATAGTCCTTGGAAGTTTCTTCCCTGTGTGACTGCCCCCCAGCCTCGAAGGCTGGCATCCGTGGTCACCAGGACCCAGTCCTGTATGCCGAATCTGCGGCCCTCTTGAAGATGAGCACTCTGCAGCCACCACAGTAGAGACACCCTTGTCCTCGGAGACAGGGTTATCAGACGATGCATCTGAAGATGCGATCCGGACCACTTGTCCAACAGGTCCCACTGAAAGGTTCTTGCATGAAACCTGCCGAATGGAATCGCTTCGTAGGAAGCTACCATTTTTCCCAGGATCCGCGTGCAGTGATGCACCGACACCTGTTTTGGTTTTAGGAGGCCTCTGACTAGAGATGACAGTTCCTTGGCCTTCTCCTCCGGGAGAAACACTTTTCTCTGTTCTGTGTCCAGAACCATCCCCAGGAACAGTAGACGTGTCGTAGGGACCAGCTGTGACTTTGGAATGTTTAGAATCCAGCCGTGCTGTTGTAGCACTTCCCGAGATAGTGCTACCCCGACCAACAACTGCTCTCTGGACCTCGCCTTTATCAGGAGATCGTCCAAGTACGGGATAATTAAAACTCCCTTCTTTCGAAGGAGTATCATCATTTCGGCCATTACCTTGGTAAAGACCCTCGGAGCCGTGGATAGACCGAACGGCAACGTCTGGAATTGGTAAGGACAATCCTGTACCACAAATCTGAGGTACTCCTGGTGAGGATGGTAAATGGGGACATGCAGGTAAGCATCCTTGATGTCCAGTGATACCATGTAATCCCCCTCGTCCAGGCTTGCAATAACCGCCCTGAGCGATTCCATCTTGAACTTGAATTTTTTTATATATGTGTTCAAGGATTTCAAATTTAAAATGGGTCTCACCGAACCGTCCGGTTTCGGTACCACAAACATTGTGGAATAGTAACCCCTTCCTTGTTGAAGTAGGGGCACCTTTACTATCACTTGTTGTGAATACAGCTTGTGAATTGCCTGTAACACTGCCTCCCTGCCTGAGGGAGTGGTTGGCAAGGCAGATTTGAGGAAACGGCGGGGGGGAGACGTCTCGAATTCCAGCTTGTACCCCTGAGATACTACTTGAAGGATCCAGGGATCCACCCGTGAGCGAGCCCACTGATTGCTGAAATATTTGAGACGGGCCCCCACCGTACCTGGCTCCGCCTGTGAAGCCCCAGCGTCATGCTGTGGACTTAGAGGAAGCGGGGGAGGACTTTTGCTCCTGGGAACTGGCTGTATGCTGCAGCTTCTTTCCCCTACCTCTGCCTCTGGGCAGAAAGGACGCGCCTTTAACCCGCTTGCCCCTATTGGGCCGAAAGGACTGTACCTGATAATACGGTGCTTTCTTTGGTTGTGAGGGAACATGGGGTAAAAATGTAGACTTCCCAGCTGTTGCTGTGGAAACGAGGTCCGAGAGACCATCCCCGAACAACTCCTCACCCTTATAAGGCAGAACTTGCATGTGTCTTTTGGAATCTGCATCTCCTGTCCACTGCCGAGTCCATAACCCTCTCCTGGCAGAAATGGACATTGCAGTAATTTTGGATGCCAGCCGGCAAATATCCCTCTGTGCATCCCTCATGTATAAAAGTGCGTCTTTTATATGCTCTACGTTTAGCAATATAGTGTCCCTGTCTAGGGTATCTATATTTTCTGACAGGGAATCTGACCACGCAGCAGCAGCACTGCACATCCAGGCTGAAGCAATAGCCGGTCTCAGTATAACACCTGTGTGTGTATATATAGATTTCAGGATAGCCTCCTGCTTTCTATCAGCAGATTCCTTCAGGGCGGCCGTATCCGGAGACGGTAGTGCCACCTTCTTTGACAAGCGTGTGAGCGCTTTATCCACCCTAGGGGATGTTTCCCAGCGTGACCTATCCTCTGGCGGGAAAGGGTACACCATTAGTAACCTCTTAGAAATTACCAGCTTTTTATCAGGGGAAGCCCACGCTTCTTCAGACACTTCATTTAACTCTTCAGATGGAGGAAAAGCTACTGGTAGTTTTTTCTCTCCAAACATAATACCCTTTTTTGTGGTATCGGGGGTAACATCAGAAATGTGCAACACATTTTTCATTGCCTCAATCATGTAACGTGTGGCCCTACTGGAAGTTACATTAGTCTCATCGTCGTCGACACTGGAGTCAGTATCCGTGTCGACATCTGTGTCTGTCATCTGAGGTAGCGGGCGTTTTAGAGCCCCTGTTGACTTTTGAGACGCCTGGGCAGGCACAGGCTGAGAAGCCGGCTGTCCCACATTAGGTATGTCGTCAAACCTTTTATGCAAGGAGTCGACACTGTCGCGTAATTCCTTCCACAGCACCATCCACTCAGGTGTCGACCCTGCAGGGGGTGACATCACGTTTACAGGCATTTGCTCCGCCTCCACATAAGCCTCCTCATCAAACATGTCGACACAGCCGTACCGACACACCGCAAACACACAGGGAATGCTCTGACAGAGGACAGGACCCCACAAAGCCCTTTGGGGAGACAGAGAGAGAGTATGCCAGCACACACCAGAGCGCTATATAACACAGGGATCCCACTATAAATGAGTGTTTTCCCTTATAGCTGCTTTTTTATATATCTATACTGCGCCTAAATTTAGTGCCCCCCCTCTCTTTTTTACCCTTCTGTAGTGTTCAGACTGCAGGGGAGAGCCAGGGAGCTTCCTTCCAGGGAGCTGTGAGGGAAAAATGGCGCCAGTGTGCTGAGGGAGATGGCCCCGCCCCTTTTTCGGCGGACTTTCTCCCGCTTTTTCTGGAATACTGGCAGGGGTAATTTTACATCTATATAGCCTCTAGGACTATATATGATGTTGATTTGCCAGCCAAGGTGTCATATATTGCCCTCAGGGCGCCCCCCAGCGCCCTGCACCCATCAGTGACCGGAGTGTGAGGTGTACATGAGGAGCAATGGCGCACAGCTGCAGTGCTGTGCACTACCTTGGTGAAGACCGAAGTCTTCTGCCGCCGATTTTCCGGACCTCTTCGTTGCTTCTGGCTCTGTAAGGGGGACGGCGGCGCGGCTCCGGGAACGAACACCAAGGTCGGGTCCTGCGGTCGATCCTTCTGGAGCTAATGGTGTCCAGTAGCCTAAGAAGCCCAAACTACCACCTGTTAGGTAGGTTCGCTTCTTCTCCCCTTAGTCCCTCGCTGCAGTGAGTCTGTTGCCAGCAGATCTCACTGTAAAATAAAAAACCTAAATATACTTTCTTTCTAGGAGCTCAGGAGAGCCCCTAGTGTGCATCCAGCTCAGCCGGGCACAAAATTCTAACTGAAGTCTGGAGGAGGGTCATAGTGGGAGGAGCCAGTGCACACCAGTTAGACCTAAAGCTTTCTTTATAGTTGTGCCCAGTCTCCTGCGGAGCCGCTATTCCCCATGGTCCTTACGGAGTCCCAGCATCCACTTAGGACGTTAGAGAAACAATCAATAATAGGTGACGCAGTCACCATGTCGCCTTTTATAATGTTGACACCACAATGTTGACAGTTATGTCATGTTCAAAATGTCAACATCTGAAATGTCGACATTCTACAAAATGCCAACAATCGGGTTAGACTGCGGGAGGGGAGGCTTAGGGTGCGGGCTGGAGGATTAAGCTGCAGGTGGGAGGGTTAGGGTGCGGGCTGGAGCATTAAGCTGCAGGTGGGAGGGTTAGGCTGCAAGCATGTAGGTTAGTGGTAACGTTCTCACTTCTGTCTGAACTCTGCTTCAGCTGATCGCCAGACTGGTTGCACACCAGGACTGTTTTGCTGACATTTTAATTATGTTGACATTTCATCAGTGGTAACATGGATGAATGTTGACATAGTTAATGTCCAGACTGCATGTCAACATTCTCCTGTCGACATTATGTTGACAAAACAACCCTAACTCAATAACAGTATAACATTATTTGAATGTAACATTTGTCCAATTTTTCCTCCTACGATTAGTTTTTATTAGTTATTATGACTCAATGCCAACTGTTACTGGTGGTCCTGCAACACACACTGCTTTTGATGAAACACTTAGAAACAATAAAGAACATGCAAATACACTTGTGGTACAAAAAAAATCTGCATTGTAATTTTCTTCACAATAATACAATATAAAGCAGATGCACATATAGAATGAGACTGGATTCACCCTGGAAAGACTCATCATTCTATTGTTCACAGATCAGGCAGAATGCTAGAAGTACAAGTGCTGCCATCTGCTGGTCACTAACAACTCTCAGTATGTTTTAGCAGCAGGCTACAAGAGCTAGAAAGATACAAGTGACCTGCTCCTAATCTAAGCAATGTGATGTGAATTCATAGAATTTAAAGTAATAAAATAGAGGTAAACAAAAACAAATGTGTAGCAGAGATATTTTTCTGTACTCATATTAATCAATCATGACAGTGATGTCATGACTGATTGGGAGCATCTATGACATAAGAAATATATCAGCTCTGATCGGTCTAATGTTACAACTATTTTAAACAGAAGTGTGGCTGATGATGGATTAAAAACTATCAGACAATTTATGAGAGATAGCTAAATTATTAACACCGTTTTTCACAAGCTAGAATGTAGTTTTCCAGCGTTACTTTTCTGCTACCCTCGTCTTGGCGTGCTTTTCTATAAATGACCTATACAGAGCCGGCCCTAACCAATATGATGCCCTAGGCAAGATTTTGGCTGGTGCCCCCTAGCACCACCACTGGTTCTTCCTCTGACCTTGCACCTCTTTCCCAGCACCATCACCCCTCACCCATAGCAGTCCTTGTACCCCCTATATTTTAAATAGGAACAGTTCGCACATTTTACGCACAGCCCAAAAAGGGGCATCTTCTTGCTGGGAAGGGGCATGGCCACACAATAGTAACCCCAATTCCAATTACGCCACACAGTACTGCAACTTTATTCACATTTTATCTTGCGATAGTGTCCATAATTCATATTACATCCCACAGTAGTATCACTTTACCTTATAAACGTAACTCCTCAGAGTAGAGCCCCTTATTCACATTACATAACACTGAATTGCTCCTTATTCACATTACACCACACCTTATTGCTCTTTATTCACATTAGACGACACAGTAGTGCCCTTTATATTTGCAACGCCACATAGTAGAGCACCTTATACACATAATGCATAATACACATCTGTAATGCATTTATACACAATTCCACACAGTAATGCCCCTTACACAAATGAGACACAATGTCCTTATAAACATAATGCACCTTACACATTATGACAACCTTTATTAATGCCCTTTTACACACAACGTCCCTTACACATATGCCACACATTATTAATGCCCTTATACACATAATGACACACATAGTGCTCTCTACACATTTGCTGCACATTATTAGTGCCCCTATACACATAATGACACACATATAGTAGTACCCTGTTACACATATGCCGCACATTATTAATGCCCTTATACACATAATGACACACATAGTGGCCCTTTACACATATGTTGCACATTATTAATGCATTTTTACATGACACACATAATGCTCCTTACACATATTCTGAACACTACTGCACCATACCTCCCAACATGACCCTCTCCAGGAGGGACAGAATGCTCTGCTCCTGGACATCTCTCAAAATGTATGCTTGCAATCACCTGTTCCGAGATACCTTTCTTATCCATTCACCTGTTCAAAATAGGTGATGGCAATCATAAATTAAGAGAAAAGTCCAGAAGCAGAGCATGTTGTCCCTCCTGGAGAGGGTCATGTTGGGAGGTATGCTGCACAACCAACCCACTCACATGCACACAGCACTCACACTTCCACTAACACTGTGACCTCTGCCTCTGCTTGGATACAGATGTGTCCTCACAAATCTTGCATCAATGCTAAAGTCGGGCACTTTTTTTTTAATGAAAATGCATCTTATTTGCATTGCTATGTGGTTAGGATGCACAAGCAGCTTCTGCTGATTAAACTGATATGCAGCATACCAATATACTGTGTGAGACTGTGGCTGTATCTGCATATGAAATGCTACATACAGAATATAGGCATGCCGCATATCATTTTAATCAGCAGAAGCTGATGATGCCCCTAGGCATATCAAATGCCCTAGGCAATTGCCTAGTTTGCCTATATCTATGGCCGGCTCTGGACCTATACACAGTACCCACCTTGAATTAGCTGTGGCACACATCAGAACATCATTCAACATGAAGAGACGCCTCTGCTTGGTCTTTACTATGTCACCTCTCTCATTATAAACAGTTTCTACCATGTCATCGGACCGAATAAGGTATCTGCTGCCATTACTGAGGAGCTATAAACCAAAGATATATAAAATACAGTTAGTAACAACATTTCAATGAAAAAAAGCAAAATGTACTAATATTGAGAAACAACACTGCAAAATTTTCATACTAGTTATCAAATAAGCTGCTTACGTCAGACACTAATTACTATGGGAAAATGTAACCTACTGTATGACAAAAAAGGTTCAATTCATATTCCACTATACGATGTGCACCGGAAATTTTTCGGGTTTTGTGTTTTGGTTTTGGGTTCGGTTCCGCGGTCGTGTTTTGGGTTCGAACGCGTTTTGGCAAAACCTCACCGAATTTTTTTTGTCGGATTCGGGTATTTTTTTCAAAAAACCCAAAAAAACAGCTTAAATCATAGAATTTGGGGGTCATTTTGATCCCATAGTATTATTAACCTCAATAACCATAATTTCCACTCATTTCCAGTCTATTCTGAACACTCACAATATTATTTTTAGTCCTAAAATTTGCACCGAGGTCGCTGGATGGCTAAGCTAAGCGACACAAGTGGCCGACACAAACACCTGGCCCATCTAGGAGTGGCACTGCAGTGTCACGCAGGATGGCCCTTCAAAAAAATACTCCCCAAACAGCACACGACGCAAAGAAAAAAAAGAGGCGCAATGAGGTAGCTGTGTGACTAAGCTAAGCGACCCTAGTGGCCGACACAAACACCTGGCCCATCTAGGAGTGGCACTGCAGTGTCACGCAGGATGGCCCTTCAAAAAAATACTCCCCAAACAGCACATGACGCAAAGAAAAAAAGAGGCGCAATGAGGTAGCTGTGTGACTAAGCTAAGCGACCCTAGTGGCCGACACAAACACCTGGCCCATCTAGGAGTGTCACTGCAGTGTCACGCAGGATGGCCCTTCAAAAAAATACTCCCCAAACAGCACATGACGCAAAGAAAAAAAGAGGCGCAATGAGGTAGCTGTGTGACTAAGCTAAGCGACCCTAGTGGCCGACACAAACACTTGGCCCATCTAGGAGTGTCACTGCAGTGTCACGCAGGATGGCCCTTCAAAAAAATACTCCCCAAACAGCACATGACGCAAAGAAAAAAAGAGGCGCAATGAGGTAGCTGTGTGACTAAGCTAAGCGACCCTAGTGGCCGACACAAACACCTGGCCCATCTAGGAGTGGCACTGCAGTGTCACGCAGGATGGCCCTTCAAAAAAATACTCCCCAAACAGCACATGACGCAAAGAAAAAAAAGAGGCGCAATGAGGTAGCTGTGTGACTAAGCTAAGTGACCCTAGTGGCCGACACAAACACCTGGCCCATCTAGGAGTGGCACTGCAATGTCACGCAGGATGGCCCTTCAAAAAAATACTCCCCAAACAGCACATGACGCAAAGAAAAATGAAACAAAAAAGGAGGTGCAAGATGGAATAGTCCTTGGGCCCTCCCACCCACCCTTATGTTGTATAAACAGGACATGCACACTTTAACGAACCCATCATTTCAGCGACAGGGTCTGCCACACGACTGTGACTGAAATGACTGGTTGGTTTGGGCCCCCACCAAAAAAGAAGCAATCAATCTCTCCTTGCACAAACTGGCTCTACAGAGGCAAGATGTCCACCTCATCATCATCGTCCGATTCCTCACCCCTTTCACTGTGTACATCCCCCTCCTCACAGATTATGAATTCGTCCCCACTGGAATCCACCATCTCAGGTCCCCGTGTACTTTCTGGAGGCAATTGCTGCTGGTGAATGTCTCCATGGAGGAATTGATTATAATACATTTTAATGAACATCATCTTCTCCACATTTTCTGGAAGTAACCTCGTACGCCGATTGCTGACAAGGTGAGCGGCGGCACTAAACACTCTTTCGGAGTACACACTGGAGGGAGGGCAACTTAGGTAGAATAAAGCCAGTTTCTGCAAGGGCCTCCAAATTGCCTCTTTTTCCTGCCAGTATACGTACGGACTGTCTGACGTGCCTACTTGGATGCGGTCACTCATATAATCCTCCACCATTCTTTCAATGGTGAGAGAATCATATGCAGTGACAGTAGACGACATGTCAGTAATCATTGGCAGGTCCTTCAGTCCGGACCAGATGTCAGCATCAGCAGTCGCTCCAGACTGCCCTGCATCACCGCCAGCGGGTGGGCTCGGAATTCGTAGCCTTTTTCTCGCACCCCCAGTTGCGGGAGAATGTGAAGGAGGAGATGTTGACGGGTCGCGTTCCGCTTGACTTGACAATTTTCTCACCAGCAGGTCTTTGAACCTCTGCAGACTTGTGTCTGCCGGAAAGAGAGATCCAACGTAGGTTTTAAATCTAGGATCGAGCACGGTGGCCAAAATGTAGTGCTCTGATTTCAACAGATTGACCACCCGTGCATCCTGGTTAAGCGAATGAAGGGCTCCATCCACGAGTCCCACATGCCTAGCGGAATCGCTCTGTTTTAGCTCCTCCTTCAATGCCTCCAGCTTCTTCTGCAAAAGCCTGATAAAGGGAATGACCTGACTCAGGCTGGCACTGTCTGAACTGACTTCACGTGTGGCAAGTTCAAAAGGTTGCAGAACCTTGCACAATGTTGAAATCATTCTCCATTGCGCTTGAGACAGGTGCATTCCACCTCCTTTGCCTATATCGTGGGCAGATGTATAGGCTTGAATGGCCTTTTGCTGCTCCTCCATCCTCTGAAGCATATAGAGGGTTGAATTCCACCTCGTTACCACCTCTTGCTTCAGATGATGGCAGGGCAGGTTCAGGTGTTTTTGGTGGTGCTCCAGTCTTCTGTACGCGGTGCCTGTACGCCGAAAGTGGCCCGCAATTCTTCTGGCCACCGACAGCATCTCTTGCACGCCCCTGTCGTTTTTTAAATAATTCTGCACCACCAAATTCAAGGTATGTGCAAAACATGGGACGTGCTGGAATTTGCCCAGATGTAATGCACGCACAATATTGCTGGCGTTGTCCGATGCCACAAATCCCCAGGAGAGTCCAATTGGGGTAAGCCATTCTGCGATGATCTTCCTCAGTTGCCGTAAGAGGTTTTCAGCTGTATGCGTATTCTGGAAAGCGGTGATACAAAGCGTAGCCTGCCTAGGAACGAGTTGGCGTTTGCGAGATGCTGCTACTGGTGCCGCCGCTGCTGTTCTTGCAGCGGGAGGCAATACATCTACCCAGTGGGCTGTCACAGTCATATAATCCTGAGTCTGCCCTGCTCCACTTGTCCACATGTCCGTGGTTAAGTGGACATTGGGTACAACTGCATTTTTTAGGACACTGGTGACTCTTTTTCTGACGTCCGTGTACATTCTCGGTATCGCCTGCCTAGAGAAGTGGAACCTAGATGGTATTTGGTAACGGGGGCACACTACCTCAAGCAATTCTCTAGTTCCCCGTGAACTAACGGCGGATACTGGACGCACGTCTAACACCAACATAGTTGTCAAGGCCTGAGTTATCCGCTTTGCAACAGGATGACTGCTGTGATATTTCATCTTCCTCGCAAAGGACTGTTGGACAGTCAATTGCTTACTGGAAGTAGTACAAGTGGTCTTCCGACTTCCCCTCTGGGATGACGATCGACTCCCAGCAGCAATAACAGCAGCGCCAGCAGCAGTAGGCGTTACACTCAAGGATGCATCGGAGGAATCCCAGGCAGGAGAGGACTCGTCAGACTTGCCAGTGACATGGCCTGCAGGACTATTGGCTTTCCTGGGTAAGGAGGAAATTGACACTGAGGGAGTTGGTGGTGTGGTTTGCGCGAACTTGGTTACAAGAGGAAGGGATTTACTGGTCAGTGGACTGCTTCCGCTGTCGCCCAAAGTTTTTGAACTTGTCACTGACTTATTATGAATGCGCTGCAGGTGACGTATAAGGGAGGATGTTCCGAGGTGGTTAACGTCCTTACCCCTACTTATTACAGCTTGACAAAGACAACACACGGCTTGACACCAGTTGTCCGCATTTCTATTGAAATAATTCCACACTGAAGAGCTGATTTTTTTTGTATTTTGACCAGGCATGTCAATGGCCATATTCCTCCCACGGACAACAGGCGTCTCCCCGGGTGCCTGACTTAAACAAACCACCTCACCATCAGAATCCTCCTTGTCAATTTCCTCCCCAGCGCCAGCAACACCCATATCCTCATCCTGGTGTACTTCAACACTGACATCTTCAATTTGACTATCAGGAACTGGACTGCGGGTGCTCCTTCCAGCACTTGCAGGGGGCGTGCAAATGGTGGAAGGCGCAAGCTCTTCCCGTCCAGTGTTGGGAAGGTCAGGCATCGCAACCGTCACAATTGGACTCTCCTTGGGGATTTGTGATTTTGAAGAACGCACAGTTCTTTGCTGTGCTTTTGCCAGCTTAAGTCTTTTCTTTTTTCTAGCGAGAGGATGAGTGCTTCCATCCTTATGTGAAGCTGAACCACTAGCCATGAACATAGGCCAGGGCCTCAGCCGTTCCTTGCCACTCCGTGTCGTAAATGGCATATTGGCAAGTTTACGCTTCTCCTCAGACGCTTTTAATTTTGATTTTTGGGTCATTTTACTGATCTTTTGTGTTTTGGATTTTACATGCTCTGTACTATGACATTGGGCATCGGCCTTGGCAGACGACGTTGATGGCATTTCATCGTCTCGGCCATGACTAGTGGCAGCAGCTTCAGCACGAGGTGGAAGTGGATCTTGATCTTTCCCTATTTTTTTAACCTCCACATTTTTGTTCTCCATATTTTAATGCGCACAACTAAAAGCCACCACAGGTATACAATGTAGATGGATGGATAGTATAGTATTATATTACTTATGGAGGACGAGTGACGACACAGAGGTAGGTACAGCCGTGGCCTACCGTACAGCTTATATATATAATATACTGTATAATAATAATAACGGACCTGGTGGACACTGTCAGCAGACTGCTAAACTAGTATGAAGAAAAAAAAACCCACCACAGGTATACAATGTAGATGGATGGATAGTATAGTATTATATTACTTATGGACGACGAGTGCACTGACGACACAGAGGTAGGTACAGCCGTGGCCTACCGTACTGCTATACATATATATATATATATAATATACTGTATAATAATAATAACGGACCTGGTGGACACTGTCAGCAGACTGCTAAACTAGTATGAAGAAAAAAAACCCACCACAGGTATACAATGTAGATGGATGGATAGTATAGTATTATATTACTTATGGACGACGAGTGCACTGACGATACAGAGGTAGGTACAGCCGTGGCCTACCGTACTGCTATATATATATATATATATATATATATAATATACTGTATAATAATAATAACGTACCTGGTGGACACTGTCAGCAGACTGCTAAACTAGTATGAAGAAAAAAAAACCCACCACAGGTATACAATGTAGATGGATGGATACTATAGTATTATATTACTTATGGACGACGAGTGCACTGACGACACAGAGGTAGGTACAGCCGTGGCCTACCGTACTGCTATATATATATATATATATATATATATATATATATAATATATTGTATAATAATAATAACGGACCTGGTGGACACTGTCAGCAGACTGCTAAACTAGTATGAAGAAAAAAAAAAACACCACAGGTATACAATGTAGATGGATGGATAGTATTATATTACTTATGGACGACGAGTGCACTGACGACACAGAGGTAGGTACAGCCGTGGCCCACCGTACTGCTATAAATATATATATATATAATATACTGTATAATAATAACGGACCTGGTGGACACTGTCAGCAGACTGCTAAACTAGTATGAAGAAAAAAAAACCCACCACAAGTATACAATGTAGATAGATGGATAGTATAGTATTATATTACTTATGGACGACGAGTGCACTGACGACACAGAGGTAGGTACAGCCGTGGCCTACCGTACTGCTATATATATATATATAATATACTGTATAATAATAATAACGGACCTGGTGGACACTGTCAGCAGACTGCTAAACTAGTATGAAGAAAAAAAAAACCACCACAGGTATACATTGTAGATGGATGGATAGTATAGTATTATATTACTTATGGACGACGAGTGCACTGACGACACAGAGGTAGGTACAGCCGTGGCCTGCCGTACTGCTATATATATACATAATATACTGTATAATAATAACGGACCTGGTGGACACTGTCAGCAGACTGCTAAACTAGTATGAAGAAAAAAAAAGCCACCACAGGAGTGTTTTTCAGGCAGACAAACGTATACTGGACTGGTGGTCACTGTCAGCAAAACTGTGCACTGTACTCCTGCTATAACTGCTCCCCAGTTCCCACAACTAGGCAGTGTGAGCAGTGCACTCAGCACAGATATATGCAGCAGTGCAGCACACTGAGTGAGCACAGATATGGTGGAGCGTTTTTTTTTCAGGCAGAGAAACAACGGAATAAACTCACTGGTGGTATAATCAAAACCCTGCACTGTACTCCCTAACAGCTGCTCCCCGTCCCCAATCCTCCCCACAATTATAACTAAGTCACTCAGTCTTTTCTACTATAACGGAGAGGACGCCAGCCACGTCCTCTCCCTATCAATCTCAATGCACGTGTGAAAATGGCGGCGACGCGCGGCTCCTTATATAGAATCCGAATCTCGCGAGAATCCGACAGCGGGATGATGACGTTCGGGCGCGCTCGGGTTAACCGAGCAAGGCGGGAGGATTCGAGTCGCTCGAACCCGTGAAAAAAAAGGTGAAGTTCGGGCGGGTTCGGATCCCGAGGATCCGAACCCGCTCATCACTACTATACAGTAGATATACTTCCCAACTTTCCCAATTTAGGCAAGACCGTTCAGATAGGAGGGTTCTGTCCTGCCCATGAGGATGTGACAAAGGGGCATTAGCCACGCCTCTGATGGAGAGGCCACGCCCTGTCCCTGGATCAGAAAGTTAGGGTGTACGCCTTCAGGTCCCTTAAAGCTGCACTGTACAATACATGGTGCTATGTGACTTCTTAAATATACAATTTATAATTTAACTAGACGACATTAAAAGCTTTGTGATCATTGTTTTTCTTATAGACTGGAATTTAAAAGCATATCGTGGTGCTGGCAGGACATCATTTTTGTATGTGATTCATAATACTAACAAATGATAATGATAACAAATTACAAGTTTATCAATGCATTAACATTATGTTTTATTTTGTTTTTAATTAATCTGCTTTTGGGGGCGTGGCCTAGATGGATGGGGAGTAGGACGTGATCTCCTAGCTCCACAGCCTATATTCTCCCGTATGGTATCCTGTTGCCCTGAGTGAATGCCCACTGGGCCCTGCACAGCTATCTGAAGGGTTACTGACCACTCTGAGGTGTGCAGCTGGGTGAGTCTGTGCCCTGATCCCTGGATAAAGACACTTACGAGTGCTGCACTGTTCCGGCCGGGATCGGCCGGCGCCATCTTGGAGTTCCCCTGCCTGAGCTCGTAGCTCTGACTGTGCCCATTAGTCAACTTGATTTGTCCTGCTGGTGCCTGGTGCGCGGACCGCGGGACTCCACCGCTGAGAGCGCCTGGTGATCTGCCCCCCTTCTGCACTGGATCTTCTGTGGAGCGGCTGCTCGTGAGTGTCCGGCGGGCGCCATATTGCGGTTGGTGGCGGCGGCCGTGACCTCCGACCGCTCTGTGACTGACTGCCCTGTTCTCACCTGGGGGGGCGGCCCGCGGTGCCCGCTGCTCTACGCAAGCTGTGTCCTGATCCCCTTCTGCACCGGCTTCCCTGGATGAAGGTGCTTGATACGGTTCCGGTATGAATGGTCGACCATGTTATGGTCGACAGTCATTAGGTCGACCACTTTTGGTCGACATTGACATGGTCGACATGGACACATGGTCGACACATGAAAATGGTCGACACATGAAAAGGTCGACATGAGTTTAACTTTTTTTTGTGTCGTTTTTTGCGTAAAGTGACTGGGAACCCCAATTGGTGCACCGGCTCCCCTCGCATGGCTCGCTTCGCTCGCCATGCTTCGGGCATGGTGCCTTCGCTCCGCTACCGCTTCGCTCGGCACAGATTACCGTTCCAATCGTAGTCCACGTGGATCGTAAAGTATGGAAAAGTTCCCCAAAAGGAAAAAAAAAAACAACAACTCATTTCGACCTTTTCATGTGTCGACCTTTCATGTGTCGACCATTTTCATGTGTCGACCATGTGTCCGACCAATAGTGGTCGACCTAATGACTGTCGACCATAACATGGTCGACCATGTGAACGGATACCGCTTGATACATAAGGCTGTCGGGCGCCATATTTTGATTGGCGGTGAGCGCGGCTCTGCTCCCGCCTGAACTCCTCCTGCTACCTCGTTTGCCTGGCTTAACTGTGTGCCTGGACAGCTGTGGGGCTCTGCTCTTAACAGTACTCTCATTAACCCCTGACACCTGAAGAGTGAGTGCAATTTATATAGCTCTGCTGCAGCTTGTTGTTCTTTAAATATACAGTGCCTAGGGGCGTTAATAAACCACCCGCAGCTGTGCTCTCAGTGATAGCTCCGCATCACACTGAATATCTGATCACTCAATACTAGGGGGCTGCTTTCTGCGACTGAGATCCCTCGGATGGGGGTGATAATTACTGTTCGACCCCTAGCATCTGACCTGCCCGTGCTGTACTGAGATGTGATCTTTCTTTCATAATGTCCTTCTAGTACCTCCCCGCAATAATTTTAGCTGATACATACCTACACGCGGCTGAGTCTTTACCCTGTTGGATTGAAGCAAGCTGTACCCCCCTTCTACTGTATTAGGTACATCTCTGAGAAATCCGGAGTCATGCCTCCGAAGAAGCATAAAGCCTCCAAACCGGTCACTCAAGTCGCCTTTTTTAAGCCTTCTCCTTTCCGAAATAAACCTCCAGAGGCTGGAGCTCCTGTGGCAGGCTCATCACCACAAACCATGCGGTCTCCTCCATTGGCGTCTGAGCCCCTTTCCAGTGACGCACCCTCTCCAACGCGTCTTGAGGATGGTGAAGCTTTAACAGTGGGCAGTATGAAGCTTTTGCTGCAACAGTTTAAAGACGACGTGACATCTGAGTTTAGAGCCATGCTGAAATCCTGCCAGAGCTCCATTGACGACTTGGGTGAGAGGACAGGCCAGCTGGAAACGAAGATGAGTGAAGTAGTCGGGTCACATAACTCACTGATAGACTCCCATGATACCCTGGAGGGTGAAGTGAATTTTCTGCGCGATAAAGTGGCGGATTTGGAAGATCGCTCGCGCAGAAACAATCTTAAACTCAGAGGGGTCCCCGACTCGATTTCTAATAGCAGTCTCCATGATTACACTATGGAGATCTTCAAAAAATTGCTGCCTTCCGCCAGCTCCTCAGATCTCCTATTGGACCGAATTCATCGAATTCCGAAGGCCCGGGGTGCTCCAGAGGGATCGTCTGGAGATGTTCTGATGCGGGTTCACTTTTTCCATATTAAAGAGTCCTTGCTCAAAGCGGCCATACCCTCCTCTGACTCAGCAGAAGCCTTGGGTAAACTTCAATTATAGAGACTTGTCGCAGTTCACTCTTAACAAAAGACGCTCTTTCCACCCTGTCACTACGGTTCTTCGGAAGGCTGGCATTCGATATAGATGGGGCTTCCCCACTCGTCTGTTGATCTCCAGAGACGGCTCCACTATAGCCGTCTCTTCAGTGGATGAGGGTATGAAGCTTCTCCGTAAATGGAATCTAGGGGGAGACCGAGGGCCCAGTTCTCCTGACCGCCGACTCCAGCAGGACTGGTCGACGGTTGAGAAGTGGCGGTATACCTCTAACGTTTACTTGCCTTGAGTGCCCTTTCCTTGAATAACGTCCCATGTTCTGGACGTTAACTGCAGAGACTGCTACAGTTGCTGTTTAAGTTGATTACTGCCATTGTGACTTTCTTTGTTTTGTATGCTGTTCCATTCTAGGGTGGTGCTTATCTATATGCAGTGCAGAGTTCGTCTTATGCCTTTTTCTTACTGACTGCCTGTTCGTTAATCTACTTGCCCTAGATCTCAATTATAGGAACTGAATTGTATGTCTCTGCGGTTCTGCGCTTCTAGGTCATGTGCGCTGAATGCCGTGTGGGTTTACATACGCCGAGATATACAATCTTCGGCTGTTTGGTTGCGGGGAGGTTGGCCACCAACCTCTCTATTTCATAGTGTGAGGCGCTGGATGTTTTGGCGCCTTACTATGGCCCCATATCTCTATGGGGTCTGTTTCTTTTCTTTCTTTCATAATTCTCTCTTGTCTATCCCTGTTTGTCTCTCTTATGTGTCTTGTCCCCCCCAGGGTTTTGTTCCTAAATGTTGGCTTCAGCGGTTACTTTGTTCCCTTAATAATCAGTTATGGTCAGGTTAGTCTCACTAAATGTTAAAGGATTGAACTCCCCACAGAAACGTAAACTAGCTTTGTCCTCCTTCTATAAAATGAAGGCGAATGTGGTTGCAGTTCAAGAAACCCACTTTAGAAAATTGGATTCCCCTAAATTTCATGATAACTGTTTCCCTACTTGCTATATGGCCAATGGTCCTACAAAGAAGGCTGGGGTAGCGATACTCTTTTCCCTGAACTGTACTTTTACACTATAATCCCAAATAGTAGATCCTGAGGGTTGATATCTCATATTGATAGGGTTATTGGAAAACGTTTTGATCACTTTAGTCTCATGCTATGCCCTGAATACTGGTCAGCTCACTTTCTGTAAGAAGCTCTGTTCCTTGATACAAAAGCACACTAAGGGGGCGGTTATGATCTTGGGGGATTTTAATTTAGTTGTAGACCCTCTACTAGATAGATCTCGTACTACTAGGAGCACCCTGTCGGGGAATCGGAATGCTCAGGACGGGAGGCCTAACCTCCGCCAGTTACTGGGGGAATTCGATCTATATGACGCATGGAGAACTAAATACCCCACAGAGCGAGACTACTCCTTCTATTCGCACGTTCACTCCTCATAATCCAGGATAGACCTTGCCTTGACGAATAAAGAGACCCTGACGGCCATTCGAGAAATTAACATATTGCCAATGACTTGGTCTGACCATTCCCCATTAATGGTTGTATGGGAGCTGGAGGCAGGTGGGATCTCCCCAGGGCCCTGGAGACTGGGGAGGTTCTTACTCAACCACCCCCCGATGCCCTTTTCACTATTCGACAATCTATACAGTTATACCTTGATACTAACAAATCGGAAGATACCTCGATTTTTTATAATTGGTGCTCTTTTAAAGCAGTGATTCGAGGCTCTGCCATCCAGACGACTGCCAAACTTAAACGCTCTCAACAGGCTGAACGTTTGCTTGCCGATAGTGAAGCTGCCAGACTGGAATTGTTACATAAAGCGAATCCTCTCAATAAATCTGCTTTCAAGCTCCTATTAGCCGCTAGGGAAAGGGTTAACGTTTTCTCCCTCAGAGATGTGCAACGTAACATTGCTCGACTAAACCAGAGGTTTTATGTACTTGGTAATAAGGCGGGTCGCCTCTTAGCTCGGAAGCTACAGAGTAGACGAGCTAGGGCTAGGATACACTATGTCTGTTCCTCTACGGGTTCTAGAGTTTCTGACCCCTATGATATTGCAAA
Source organism: Pseudophryne corroboree (assembly GCF_028390025.1). Classification (NCBI taxonomy): domain Eukaryota; kingdom Metazoa; phylum Chordata; class Amphibia; order Anura; family Myobatrachidae; genus Pseudophryne; species Pseudophryne corroboree. The sequence goes on along the minus strand of NC_086447.1, from coordinate 379,809,051 downwards.
CACCTTTGCAGAGTATTACTCCCAACTCTACGGTTTAAAGTCTGACCCGACCACCCCCCAACCCAGTGAGGCTGACATTCAGTCCTTTTTGAAAGATTTCCCTCCCGTCGTTGGATCCCGCGGCCGGCCTGTCCCTTAGCTCCCCATGGACATTAGAAGAACTAGACGCAGCTATATCTGCTCTCCCGAGAGACAAGGCCCCTGGCCCTGATGGCTTCCCCTCCAATTTCTATAAATCATATAAGACTGACCTGGCCCCCTTACTGCTGTCTGTTTTCAATGAGGCATCGGGAGTGGGGAGGTTTCCGAGAGAAATGCTTGAGGCACAAATAGTTGCGATTCCTAAACCTGGCAAGCCCCCCACAGCAGTCCAAAACTATCGTCCCATAGCTTTGTTGAACACAGACGTCAAGCTTTTTGCAAAGCTTATCGCAAATCGCCTTTCCCCACTGCTTCCTTCCCTCATAGCTGCTGACCAGGTTAACTTTGTCACGGGCAGGCAGGCCTCGGATAACACCCGGAGAGTGTATAACATATTGGAACATTGTGATGCACATAAAACCCCCCTTCTCATACTCTCACTGGACGCCGAAAAGGCGTTTGATAGACTCCACTGGGGATATCTGAGAGCTGTTCTAGATAAATTCGGGTTTGTTGGGAGGTTCTTGGATTCCATTTTTGCTCTGTACTCTGCAAGGGTGTTTGTCAACGGTTGTTTGTCAGGGGACTTTAATATTTCCAATGGAACTAGACAGGGCTGCCCCCTGTCACCCCTCATATTCGCCTTAGCTATTGAGCCCCTGGCTGAGACCATTAGGTCTGAGCCAACAATTGCAGGCCCAGAGATAGGTGGTCTGACTCACAAGATCAGTTTATTCGCTGACGACATTTTGCTCTGCTTAACTCGCCCAGATGCCTCCCTTATTGCGCTCCATACTATCCTGGATCGATATTCCAGAATTTCATATTACAAGTTAAACACATCCAAAACCGAAGCTCTACCGCTTCACATTCCGCCACGTACTGTGACCCTACTTAAGGACCGATACCGATATGCTTGGCAAGTGAGATCCATTAAATACTTAGGAATTCACCTTTCCCTAGACAGAGACCTGTATGACTGTAACTATCTTCCCCTCTTTAGCACTTTCGAAAAATTAATAAAAGAATGGTCCCTTCATGAAATTTCCTGGTTAGGACGCATTTCCGCGACTAAGATGATATTACTTCCTAAACTTCTATATTTGTTCCGGGCTATCCCTCATAGCTTCCCCAAACCTCTTCTTGTGAGAGCTAACAAGATCATCTTTCAGTATATATGGAAGGGGTCTAGGCCCCGCATAGCTAGACAGGTCCTGATGTTGCCTAAGACGGTCGGAGGTGTAGCCTACCCGAACCTGGAGGCGTTCCACTCCGCTTGCCTTCTCAGTCAGGCTCGGGATTGGTTCGACATGCACAACCCCAAGCCATGGGTCCTCATGGAACGGTCTTTTCTAGGCTCGATTGACTTGAGAGACCTGTTTATGTTGCCCACCCACTGTGTTCCAAAACGGCAGGGCCCAGGGGAATCGGTTAGATGCACTCTGAAGCTTTGGCATGCGGTTGCTGCATCCGATTCGAAAATCTTGTTGCCGTCGGCGGATTTACAAATTAGTACTATTGCTTGTCTCATACCTAACCTTGAGTTGGACGCTTGGATCGAGGCTGGGATTGTGCATTTGGGGGACCTATGCTCGGAGGGGGGATTGGTGCCCTTCTCTAGGTTATTAAGTCACTCGGGTATCCCAAAACAAGACTTCTTCAAATATCTGCAGATACGACATTGGCTTCAGTCATGTGGGGGTGATGCGGTGGCCCCCGTCCCCCTACCTGCCTCTTTACGCCTCAGACTGTCTTCCCCGGACCATGGCGGTGGGATATCTAAATGGTATCAGTATATAACTCTTCTCTCTAAACAGGGTAAGACTCCCTCGCAGCTGAAGTGGGAGAGGGACCTCTCCATTGATCTGCGGGAGGAGGAGTGGGACTCCATTTCCTCAAAGTGCTTTAAGATCTCGAGATGCCTTCAGCATTCCGAGATGTACTTTAAATTGTGCCAAAGGGCGTACTTTACTCCACAGCGGCTCCATACCATTTGGCCTTCGGTTTCCTGGCTTTGCTGGAGGAATTGTGGTCACGTTGGTACTATTTTACACGTTTTTTGGGAATGTCCCTCTCTGAGGTCGCTGTGGACCGAAGTATTCTCTCTCCTCCGGGAGGTGTTGGGGGTGGAAGTACCGATGAATCCTATGTTTGCTTTATTTCATTATTCATCACCTGACCTATTACATTGTGATAGATACATTGCTGGCCATATCCTCATATCCACCAAAGCGGCAATTGGACAGCTGTGGAAAACACAAAATACACCCACTATCCAAGCCATTGTTAACAGCACACATAAACATTTCCTATTTGAAACAGCTGGAGGTATATATTCGGCTTCGCCACCTTCAATATTGAATTCTTGGTTGAAATGGAAGGAATTTCGGGAGCGGAGGGGGCTACCTATGGTTATTACTGGCTCTATAGAACTGTCACAATTACATTCCCCACAATCTGATGCTGCCTGAGTAATATTGTTATACTGTATATCACATATATATCATTTGTATTTTATATCTATACTTTATTTGCTGTATTGGGAACGCTCCCATTAGTGGAGCATGACCCGTGTCTATATGATCCCCTGTGTGTGTCACTGTGTTGTCTCTCTCCTTGTCTTACTTTCTCTCTTTCTCTATCTGTTGGTATCTTAGTTCTATATTTGTTTGTCGCCAAATTTGGCAGTACATGATTAGTAAACTGCATACCCTGTTGTACTGTCATTGTATTGTTGTATTTCTACTGGTAATTCAATTCAGTCAACTCCTATTCTTGTTGGACTTCGCCTGTGTTGTGTGCTGCTGTATCTGGCTTTGTTTGTGTTCAAAATAATAAAAACCATTGTTTAAAAAAATGTATCTGCTTTTTGCAAAAGAAAAGGAGAGTAAAAAAGTAGGATTCTAATTACCTACTGGTAAATCCTTTTCTCGTAGTCCATAAGGGATATTGGGGAATCTGGTACGATGGGGTATAGACGGGGTCCAAAGGAGCCGGTGCACTTTAAATTTTCTTCACTGGGTGTGCTGGCTCCTCCTCTCTATGCCCCCTCTCACAGGCAGTTATAGGTAAAAACATGCCCGAAGGAGAAAAGACATACTGTATGTGAGAGAAGGAAACTTGACAACAAAGAGTGGTGAGATTTACATATCAGCACACCACGAACATAGAACAACCAGCAACAGTTGGCAACAGCAACAGCTGAACAGGTAACCACATAAAAGAGAACCTGCAGAAAAGTCAACGCACTGAGGCGGGTGCCCAATATCCCTTATGGACTACGAGAAAAGGATTTACTGGAAGGTAATTAAAATCCTATTTTCTCTAGCATCCATAAGGGATATTGGGAAATCTAGTACGATGGGGACGTCCCAAAGCTTCCAGAACGGGTGGGAACGTGAGGAGACTGTTGCAGCACTGCCTGCCCAAACTGGGTACCCTCTTTGGCCAGGGTGCTGAACCCTGGATATCACTAAAACCTGCACTGTTAGTGTGCCTTGAGGACCGTGGTTGGGAATGCCTGCTCTAGAGAGAGCTTTAACACATCCCATATAGCCGGAATTAGGGGTTCAATACCCTCAGCAGAATCAGTATTCCCACTAACGGGGTTCAAGTCCTCCCCATCCTCCTGTATATCCTCATCTGTGGCAGATAGTAGAGCAGGCAAACCCGCTTTTGTGGTCCTGCATGAGCGGAGGGGGAATGAGCAACATCTGCCCTAGTAGCAAAATCTGCAACAGCCTGTTGTAGTAGCTGAGTTTTCTGAACCTTAGCAGTGAGCTGGGATGACATATCTGACATCATAGTTTTAAGAGACCCTAGCCAGTGGGGCTCTGGACCCTCTCCCAAAGCCCCTTCACTGATTTGTAAGGATTGGCTGCATTTTTTACATGAAACAGAATCAGATGATAATAACACTGCACAGCTTGTGTTTACCCATGTTGCACAGTAAGCACAATCAAATACACAATGACAGTAATATATTGCAAGCCTGCCCTACCGTATGTGAGCGGTGACACACAAAGAAAAGGACACCAGCACACCCCAGCTATACAGCCCCAGTGAGGTTGTCAGCTAACTTTATCACAGTAAACACTAAGAAATTCTGTCCTGTAGAGAACTCAGAGTGTACAATAGCGACTCTCCCCCTTTGCTACACCCTGTACCAGCTATCCAGCGTGTCTGAGGAGCCAGAAAGTGCTGTGTGTGTTGTCCATGGCTGCAGTAAGCAGAGGAAGGTGCCAAAATGCCAGGGCTGTCTTAACAGCAGTGTAGGCCCTGGGCATAACAAAGCACTGGGGCCCCTACCCATCCTCCAGCAGTAGGGGTTGGGTGCCATCAGAAACAGCTTAGATGTCCCGCGGGCGGTACGGGGTGTTCTATCTTCCGCTCAGCATGTAGGGCCTGGAGGGAGGGAGAACACTAAACTGTAGAAGAGGCACTGGGATGAATGAAAGGGCCCCAGTACATGACTTCCAGAGTGGTAGGGGGTATGTAATATGCAGGGGAGGGGTGAATGGTGGAGTGGACTTAATATTCATCATTTTCCAGTGGGAGGGCAGCTTGCTTGACTGCAGATATCTCCAGTTCCTGGAAATAGATTTCTTAGCTTTGAATGTGATAAAAACTAGAAAGTCCCACCTTTCAGAACATGCTGTGGACTTGGGGATTAGAGTTCAGCAGCCAGAGCAATCCACCAGCTAAAATATAAAACTGCATACCAGGTGTGTGAAGCTGGAGCAGGGACCGGCTGCTGGAAGGCTTATATCTCTGGTTCTGGGCATAGTAGAGACAAGCTGCCAGTGTCCACTGAAAGGGGGGAGTCCCATATTTTGGAGAATAGCCTCAGAAAAACTCGGAAGAGCAATTAACAGTCTTGGATGGGGACCACTGCTTCAAAGTCAGATATCTCCAGTTCCCCATGGCCGATTTTCAAAAATCTGGTACCCCTGGAAAGAGGGGACCCCCAGCTATCAGCATAGGGACCTTACACTCCTGGGGCCCTTGGGCAAGAGCCCATTGAGCCCATACGAAAAGACGGCCCTGCAAAATGCCTCTGGTCTCGCTCTGAGTTAGCTCCACCCCCTCCAATGGCGCCGGAGCTATAGTTATTTATTTATACTGACAATGTCTCCTTTCAGCTTAAAAACATCACAACCAGTGTTAGTCTAAGCGATTGTGAGCCCGTCTACACGGGGGATCTTAGCGGAAGCCCCCCAGGACGGTCCCATACACCGCACACGCGTTTAGCCGCACAGTGAACCGGGGGACCCCCATAGTGGGGCCCCCGGTTTGTACTCACCACAGATGTCACCTTCAGGCAGTGTTCGGGGTGATGATGGTCCTGCAGCCGGGAAGCGGCTCTGCACCTCGTAAGGCTGGTGACCGTCTCCCCCTTAACTCCCACGGTGCAGGTACGCTGTTGGCCAAACAGCATAGCGAAAATAACCAACATTAAAGAGAAATTGAAGAAAACTCTCTGGAGCTCCAGAGTGTGCATCCTCTCCTGAGGGCACTTTTTCCTAAACTGCCTGTGGGAGGGGGCATAGAGGGGAGGAGCTAGCACACCCAGTGAAGAAAATGTAAAGTGCACCGGCTCCTTTGGACCCCGTCTATATACCCCATTGTACTAGATTCCCCAATATCCCTTATGGTTGCTAGAGAAATAAAAGGATGACTATGCTAAATATATAAGCCAAGTAGACCTCTCAATATCAAAAGAATTTAGTTTAGGTGTAGATGCATAGAACAAAGTGAATTACCATGGCTGCAATTCCCAACACTCAGTCCACTACCTGTCAGACACCTGGCAAAGTCTCAGAAACAAATCATTCAGTAGCATAAACAGAGAGGTGGGGGCTCGTCTGCCGTATCTGTCCAGGACCCCTCCTCGCTAGCCAGCTGCGCAAGTTAGTAGACTCTGGCACTATGAAAGATTCTACTTGCGCATGCACAGGTCTCTGAAAACAAAGGGTGTCGCAGACATATTCCAGTGCTGATGCTGCCTGAGTAATATTGTTATACTGTATATCACATATATATCATTTGTATTTTATATCTATACTTTATTTGCTGTATTGGGAACGCTCCCATTAGTGGAGCATGACCCGTGTCTATATGATCCCCTGTGTGTGTCACTGTGTTGTCTCTCTCCTTGTCTTACTTTCTCTCTTTCTCTATCTGTTGGTATCTTAGTTCTATATTTGTTTGTCGCCAAATTTGGCAGTACATGATTAGTAAACTGCATACCCTGTTGTACTGTCATTGTATTGTTGTATTTCTACTGGTAATTCAATTCAGTCAACTCCTATTCTTGTTGGACTTCGCCTGTGTTGTGTGCTGCGGTATCTGGCTTTGTTTGTGTTCAAAATAATAAAAACCATTGTTTAAAAAAATGTATCTGCTTTTTGCAAAAGAAAAGGAGAGTAAAAAAGTAGGATTCTAATTACCTACTGGTAAATCCTTTTCTCGTAGTCCATAAGGGATATTGGGGAATCTGGTACGATGGGGTATAGACGGGGTCCAAAGGAGCCGGTGCACTTTAAATTTTCTTCACTGGGTGTGCTGGCTCCTCCTCTCTATGCCCCCTCTCACAGGCAGTTATAGGTAAAAACATGCCCGAAGGAGAAAAGACATACTGTATGTGAGAGAAGGAAACTTGACAACAAAGAGTGGTGAGATTTACATATCAGCACACCACGAACATAGAACAACCAGCAACAGTTGGCAACAGCAACAGCTGAACAGGTAACCACATAAAAGAGAACCTGCAGAAAAGTCAACGCACTGAGGCGGGTGCCCAATATCCCTTATGGACTACGAGAAAAGGATTTACTGGAAGGTAATTAAAATCCTATTTTCTCTAGCATCCATAAGGGATATTGGGAAATCTAGTACGATGGGGACGTCCCAAAGCTTCCAGAACGGGTGGGAACGTGAGGAGACTGTTGCAGCACTGCCTGCCCAAACTGGGTACCCTCTTTGGCCAGGGTGCTGAACCCTGGATATCACTAAAACCTGCACTGTTAGTGTGCCTTGAGGACCGTGGTTGGGAATGCCTGCTCTAGAGAGAGCTTTAACACATCCCATATAGCCGGAATTAGGGGTTCAATACCCTCAGCAGAATCAGTATTCCCACTAACGGGGTTCAAGTCCTCCCCATCCTCCTGTATATCCTCATCTGTGGCAGATAGTAGAGCAGGCAAACCCGCTTTTGTGGTCCTGCATGAGCGGAGGGGGAATGAGCAACACCTGCCCTAGTAGCAAAATCTGCAACAGCCTGTTGTAGTAGCTGAGTTTTCTGAACCTTAGCAGTGAGCTGGGATGACATATCTGACATCATAGTTTTAAGAGACCCTAGCCAGTGGGGCTCTGGACCCTCTCCCAAAGCCCCTTCACTGATTTGTAAGGATTGGCTGCATTTTTTACATGAAACAGAATCAGATGATAATAACACTGCACAGCTTGTGTTTACCCATGTTGCACAGTAAGCACAATCAAATACACAATGACAGTAATATATTGCAAGCCTGCCCTACCGTATGTGAGCGGTGACACACAAAGAAAAAGACACCAGCACACCCCAGCTATACAGCCCCAGTGAGGTTGTCAGCTAACTTTATCACAGTAAACACTAAGAAATTCTGTCCTGTAGAGAACTCAGAGTGTACAATAGCGACTCTCCCCCTTTGCTACACCCTGTACCAGCTATCCAGCGTGTCTGAGGAGCCAGAAAGTGCTGTGTGTGTTGTCCATGGCTGCAGTAAGCAGAGGAAGGTGCCAAAATGCCAGGGCTGTCTTAACAGCAGTGTAGGCCCTGGGCATAACAAAGCACTGGGGCCCCTACCCATCCTCCAGCAGTAGGGGTTGGGTGCCATCAGAAACAGCTTAGATGTCCCGCGGGCGGTACGGGGTGTTCTATCTTCCGCTCAGCATGTAGGGCCTGGAGGGAGGGAGAACACTAAACTGTAGAAGAGGCACTGGGATGAATGAAAGGGCCCCAGTACATGACTTCCAGAGTGGTAGGGGGTATGTAATATGCAGGGGAGGGGTGAATGGTGGAGTGGACTTAATATTCATCATTTTCCAGTGGGAGGGCAGCTTGCTTGACTGCAGATATCTCCAGTTCCTGGAAATAGATTTCTTAGCTTTGAATGTGATAAAAACTAGAAAGTCCCACCTTTCAGAACATGCTGTGGACTTGGGGATTAGAGTTCAGCAGCCAGAGCAATCCACCAGCTAAAATATAAAACTGCATACCAGGTGTGTGAAGCTGGAGCAGGGACCGGCTGCTGGAAGGCTTATATCTCTGGTTCTGGGCATAGTAGAGACAAGCTGCCAGTGTCCACTGAAAGGGGGGAGTCCCATATTTTGGAGAATAGCCTCAGAAAAACTCGGAAGAGCAATTAACAGTCTTGGATGGGGACCACTGCTTCAAAGTCAGATATCTCCAGTTCCCCATGGCCGATTTTCAAAAATCTGGTACCCCTGGAAAGAGGGGACCCCCAGCTATCAGCATAGGGACCTTACACTCCTGGGGCCCTTGGGCAAGAGCCCATTGAGCCCATACGAAAAGACGGCCCTGCAAAATGCCTCTGGTCTCGCTCTGAGTTAGCTCCACCCCCTCCAATGGCGCCGGAGCTATAGTTATTTATTTATACTGACAATGTCTCCTTTCAGCTTAAAAACATCACAACCAGTGTTAGTCTAAGCGATTGTGAGCCCGTCTACACGGGGGATCTTAGCGGAAGCCCCCCAGGACGGTCCCATACACCGCACACGCGTTTAGCCGCACAGTGAACCGGGGGACCCCCCTAGTGGGGCCCCCGGTTTGTACTCACCACAGATGTCACCTTCAGGCAGTGTTCGGGGTGATGATGGTCCTGCAGCCGGGAAGCGGCTCTGCACCTCGTAAGGCTGGTGACCGTCTCCCCCTTAACTCCCACGGTGCAGGTACGCTGTTGGCCAAACAGCATAGCGAAAATAACCAACATTAAAGAGAAATTGAAGAAAACTCTCTGGAGCTCCAGAGTGTGCATCCTCTCCTGAGGGCACTTTTTCCTAAACTGCCTGTGGGAGGGGGCATAGAGGGGAGGAGCTAGCACACCCAGTGAAGAAAATGTAAAGTGCACCGGCTCCTTTGGACCCCGTCTATATACCCCATTGTACTAGATTCCCCAATATCCCTTATGGTTGCTAGAGAAATGAAAGGATGACTATGCTAAATATATAAGCCAAGTAGACCTCTCAATATCAAAAGAATTTAGTTTAGGTGTAGATGCATAGAACAAAGTGAATTACCATGGCTGCAATTCCCAACACTCAGTCCACTACCTGTCAGACACCTGGCAAAGTCTCAGAAACAAATCATTCAGTAGCATAAACAGAGAGGTGGGGGCTCGTCTGCCGTATCTGTCCAGGACCCCTCCTCGCTAGCCAGCTGCGCAAGTTAGTAGACTCTGGCACTATGAAAGATTCTACTTGCGCATGCACAGGTCTCTGAAAACAAAGGGTGTCGCAGACATATTCCGGTCAATTTTTACAATGCTGGCGACTTGGAACTCTGGAGAGGTAAGTATTGAAGAACACTGGTGTGGGGTGTGCGGTGCCGGTCCCAAGGGCCTTGTGTGCACTGCACACCCTGCACCCTTTATAGATACGTCACAGCGTATACAGTCTGCATGTCCTTAATGAACATGGCCTATGTTGAAAGCCCCTTATCTCTGCTGTCCCACCTCTCCAGGTCCAAGCTGCATAAGTGAAATGCACATTCCGACATCAGGCAAGGATTCATACTTGTCGACACTTCTAGAATGTCAGGGAGACTTCCTGAAATAGTGGTGATCTCTATGAGTAACGTGAGGTGCTAGACTGCAGCATATTTTTAATGCACAACTGTATGTGTCAATTCAATGACACACTTCTTAAACAGAGCTATACACACCCTCTTTAGTACCATGTGTAGAGGTGTTGCTTTCCCAATCCCTCCGAAATACTTTTTTTTTTTTTAAGTAGGCAAGATACGCTACCTGCCGCAGTACCTACTCTGCATCCATCCCAATTTGTCAGCCTTGGCCGAGTCTTTCAATTTTTTCATTCGGAGCACATGCCCTATTTTTAAAGAATCAGGAGTTACCCCAGTAAGTTGTGCATAATTATATAATTAGAAAATAACATTTATTACTAGCAGCTGCAAAATTGCCTACAGTACATCTCATCACTCTTTCTAGTGCATGACATACATCCGTAACATCAGTTTAACTCATCGCTTTCTTGCCTCTAAAAAATATAGGTTATATAAAAAGGTACAACATGTGCACTATAACAAACACAAAAAAATTGTCACCTTTAAACAAGTGGTTTAATGTGACCACTTCTGTTCTTCTTCATTTATTATTCCCCTATGAAATGTATTGTTGACTAACCTTGTTCAGATACCTTTCATTCATTGCTTTGGCGATTTGTTTAATTTCACAGCGTTGGTCTGCATCCCGCTTCCTCTCATTGAGTTTGTCAGCTAACGTCTCCAGCTCTGTAAGAGCCATTTGCAAAGGAAGCCGGTCAGGATGACCCTTCACTGTGTTTTTCAACATGTCCTGCAAAGTATAAGTCAGAATCTCAGGAAGGCAATGCAAAACCTGATCATTATAACATAAGATGTCACAATCAGCTCATAAAAATAACAATATTTACAGACTCTTGTTGAGCAGCAAATTTCTCGTATATAAAGCTAAACACACTTAATACATACACACGAACTAGTAGAATATGGTAAGGTAAGCACGGTTGCGAGAGGGAAACAGGGGCAATTACTCTAAATAGCAGTTCCCATGAAGTCCATACAGCATACATACTCAGCAGCGGCTTTACCCCCTCATACATTTTTGTTACATCTAGCATTTGAAATCATGTGAATATTTGCGCAGTGCTCACGGTGGGACTAGGTCACAGGTGGACGCAACTGGGGTCAGTGCTGCACCTTTGGTCACACTGTATATGAGAAGTTATGCCATTGCTGCAGTTGCCATCTTTAGTAATGACACATACTGCTGACTTCTCAGATCCGCTGCATGTGTCCGAAGACGCAACATCGGAGAAACATTGGGAACATCACGTGGATCGCTGGACATCTGAGAAACCCTAAGGTTGTCCAAAATGTCCACTATAACTAAGCTGCCAAGAAGAGTAAATCAGCATCTGAAGACACAGTCACTGACTTTGGCATGCCCCCAAAATGGCAGCGGTATGCCACTGATTTCTACGACACTCCCTGCCACTGCACCCAAATTCCTGTAGCCTGTCAATCAAGCTGTGTCTAGAACTGCACTGCAACCTCCATTGCAGGACTATTGTGGCAGATGCGCAGAGCACCAAACATCACCCATCTGCAGCTAAATGGAACCTGCGTCCACCTCTGAATCAGGCCCTATGTTCTAATGATCACTAAGCTGAGATTCTGGTGAGTGCAGTGGTAAAGACAGACCAAAGGTATGTATCCCACAACTAACATTTTATCCTGTGTTAACTGTAACCATTAGCTATGTCAGAGCAACAACAGCCTGGCGAAGTGGGATCTAAGAAACATATGAAACACAAATATCTACTAAAATCAAGATCAGTCCTATCATTCACAGGACATAGGATAATGAATACAGTAAACAACAAGGGGGGTATCCAATTACCTGTGGTCAATGACCGTAAATGACTGTATCGTTGGGGTCTATCCTATTAGCTCTGATGTGGCGCGCTCCTCCCGTGATGCTGGCACTTATTGGGTGTTATGTTTCAAATGCCTCAGGATATAAGCGGCCTGCTGGAGCCACGATAACACATGGGATAGGGGATTTATCCCCGATACCATGTGTTGTTGTCCGATCACAGGTTCCATTTCGGCCGATCAAAATGGCGTCTAATTGGATACCATGATAGTGACCATCAGTAATTAATTGTGATAACAGACTGTTTTGATCGTGGTAAAGGTATTGGGGCTAACTGGATTACCCCCCCCCCCCCCCCCAAAGTCTTTAGTGAAGAGATGATTGATGACAGACTACTGACTGCCCTGAGTTGTATAGTACTTTCTATAAACATTCAGTGAAAATAAGGCAATGGAAGGTTCCAGTAATCATCCAGTTGTGAAGCCACTGTTGAATGTACTTTGCAGCATATATAGGAAGGATTACTCTCGGAGTAAAATCCATCAGCACCATAGGATAAGCCTAGTCTCTTACAATCACTATTTACAATATTTCTACCATGCTGCTTAATAATCAGTCTCAGGAACTCCCACAAGATGGTTTTATATATATATATATATATATATATATATATATATATATATAGTAGGATGGAGGTGCGGCACTCACGGCTTCCAATAACGGACACAACGCGGTCACGTCTACTATATGCCTATATTGTGAGGGCACCGGCTGCTTTGCTTGCTATTGCTTTGGGAGTGCCATTCCTTCTTCTATATATATATATATATATATATATATATATCAATATCCCTACTACCATATATGTAGTGTGTGTTTATATAGATACATATCCCTCCATTTGTAAAAGGGGCGGGTTAAAAGAAACAACAGACAATACTACTTTCCTCCACAAATAAAAAATTCAGCATTTTATGGACCATGCATTGGCTATGGATATAAACATGAATGGCAGCCATGCCCATATATCAGTTTTGTAAAGCTCATAACATATTTAGATCTGTGGCTATTTTCATGAACATTTCTGTGATATTTAGCAACTATACTCTTCTATACCGTATATAAGCTTGTGGCTGTTCAGAAATGTGCATAGTAGCTCATTGATTTTTCAGAAAATTGCTATTTAATATTAACATTAACTTCGCATACAGTATTTCCATTAAAAATCATAAAAGTAAATGAACAGAAGAGAAATCTAAATCAAATCAATATTTGGTGGGACCACCTTTTGCCATCAATTCTTCTAGGTGCACTTGCACAAAGTCAGAGATTTTGTAGGATTATAATCAGGTGCATGATCAACCAATCATACAAAATAGGTAATAATGCTCATCATTGTCATATGTAGGTTGAAGCACAGCGATTAACTGAAACAGAAACAGCTGTGTAGCAGGCTTAAAACATAAGGTGAGGTTGTGTAAGACAGTTTCATGTCACAGGTCATTCACCATGGCAAGACTGAGCACAGGCAAAGATTTTAAAGCAGACTGGGGTTTCAAGATGTGCTGTTCAAGCTCTTTTGAAGAAGCACAAAGTGGTCAGCCAAGGAAACTTAGTGCATCGGATGAAAGACACATCATGCTTACTTCCCTTGAAATCGGAAGATGTCCAGCAATGCCATCTGCTCAGAGCTGGCAGAAACCATTGGGATCCAGGAACACTGATCTATTGTTTTGAAAAGTCTTACCAGAAGTGGTCTTCATGAAAGAATTGCGCTAAAAAGCCATACTTTTGACGTGGAACAAGGCCAAGTGACTCAACTATGCATGAAAGCATAGGAACTGGGCTGTAGAAAAATGGCAGCAGGTACTCTGGACTGGAGTCAAAATTTGAAATATTTGGCTCTAACAGAAGGCAGTTTGTTCACTGAAGGGCTGGAGAGTGGTACAATAATTACTGTCTGCAGGCAACAGTGAAGCATATTGGAGGTTCATTGCAAGTTGGGGTTGCATTTCAGCAAATGGAGTTGGGGAATTGGTCAGGATTAATAGTGTCCTCAATGCTGAGAAATATAGGCAGGTACTTAGCCATAATGCAGTACTATCAGGGAGGCGTCTGATTGTGTTGGGTATGGGATACCGGCAGTTGGGATCCCGGAGGCCAGGATACTACTGACGCCAGGATCCCGACTGCCACAATGCAGGCAGGAGGGCGAGCGCAACAAAGCCCCTTGTGGGCTCGGTGCTTCGCTGCACTCGCCACAGATTTTATTCCCACTCCATGGGTGTCGTGGACACAGAGGAGTGGGAACAGCTGTGGCGGCGCTGCCGGCATTCTGGCAGTCGGGATTCCAACATCGGCATTCTGACCGCCAGGATTCCAACCGCCAGGATCCTGAATACATCCCGTCTGATTGGCCCCAAATTTATTCAGCAGCAGGACAACGACCTCAAACATACATACAATGTAATTAAAAACTATCTTCACCATAAAGAAGAACAAGGAGTCCTGAAAGTTGTGATATGGTCACCACAGAGCCCTGATCTCAAATCATTGAGTCTGTCTGGAATTACATGAAAACACAGAAGGATTTGAGCAAGCCAACATCCACAGAAGATCTGTGGTTAGCTCTCCAAAATGTTTGGAACAACCTCCCTGCCGAGTTCCTTCAAAAGCTGTGTGCAAGTGTACCTAGAAGAACAGAGAACTGATGCTGTTTTGAAGGCAAAGGGTGGTCACACTCTTGCACAGTAATATATATTCTCTCTATCTCTCTCTCTATCTCTCTCTCTCTATATATATATATATATATATATATATATATATCTCAATGCAAAAGCCCTCACTCACTGACTGATTCATCACTAATTCTCATACTTCCTGATGTGTTAGGAAGATGAAATTTAACAAAGGCATTCTTCAGGTGGGAAATAGGAAAACTACATAAGCAGAATTTTAATAAAACTCCTCTAAGGGGAAGAAAAAGGGGTTGACATAATGACGTCATTACCAGTACGTGGCTTGCGTTGTGTGAATGATAACGCCCAAACAGACAATCGGATCAAAATTTGGATTGCCCGTCCAGTGTGTAGAATTTACTAAACTACAAAAATGGTCCTGTCACTTTTTACCGTATCTACTACGGGTGCACCACGGGTAACGATGGATTAATATTTACTTACATGAACACGTCTCAAATTTACATCTCTATAGATTTATCAAATTATTAACACTCATGTACTGTATAAGTACAACCGTGAAAATCAGAAAGTTCCGTGCGAAGAACGGGTAGAACAGCTAGTATAGATAGACAGACAAACAGGCAGGCAGGCAGACAGATATCACAATTAGACCATCATAAGATGAGGTCTCTTAATATCCTGTGATTTAATTAAAATGTATGAAATATATTTCTGCATCTGCTTTTATTATATCCTAAGTTTTACATTTTCTAGATTTAAATTATTATATAATGAATGTAGCTATTATTTATCTACATGGCCACAAAAACTAAAAGAAAGCTGTTTGTCATTACTGTCTATTGTTATTCCTTATGTGCTGAACTAGAATACATGTAGTTCTATTTGTTAGATGTATCTATTAGGGTTCGGTATGATATATGCTCACCACAGGTTCTATTCTCCCTCTGTGGGTGTCATGGACACGCATAGAGGGGGAATAACCTACCTCGCTGGTATACCGGCGGAGGTATGGAGCCATTGTTGGGATCCCAGCGTCGGTATTGTGACAGCCAGGATCCCGACGAGTGGTTTGCTAACCGCATACTGTACAATCTATTATTATAGAGTAGCACTGTACCACAAGGTAAAGAACACATTTTTTATGTGATTCACCTGTAACAAAAGGATAAACTGTGGGAAGCGTTGGATTGGCTTCATCATCAAGCCATATAGAGTAATACGATCAGGGCTGGAATCCTGGCTCTGCTGTAACAAAAGGATAAAACATGATACAGTTTATATGTGCTCTAGCAGGTATAGTACAGTAGGGTTGAGGTATCAAGCATTGAATAGTGTGCGGAAGTGGACCAGTGGAAACATTGCCCTCAGTACCAAACCCGCTTCTACCTATCCCTGTATATAATGTACTTAATAAATGCTACTAAGAAGCTGCTTGGCTGCTATGGGCAACTTCTCCACTCTCTTCACTGCTTGATACATCAACCCCAGTTTTTTCTATATAAAACTCATTGTACTATTGTGGCTACACCACATAACGTAACAGAGTATGGCTCTGTCGTTTATAGCGTGATAAATATGCATGTACTGATTTATTCACAAACAGTTACTTACCTACTGTTACCGACCCTCGGCCTTGACCGTGCATACAGCTCAATTTGGATTCATCGTCCAAGCTGCATGCTCCGGCCGGCCGCTGCATGACGTCACTGTGCAGTGCCGTCATGACGTCAGTGTGTATGCCCGCCATCAGGAGGCCCGGCCCAGGAGGGGGACACAGTAGGCAATGTCGCTCACCGAAGACTACACCTAATGTGTACCCACCCTTACACTGTGTTTTCTTAAAAGTGTATCCTGCCTTTATTGTTATTGTTTATTCATATGGTGCCTATGAAGCTGCACATACTCATTAATCAAAGACAAAGCATCCAGAGCTGCAGCGGTACTTCAGGTAGGCATAATCCTTAGATGGCGCTATGTTTATATTTGACAAGCATCATAAAACATAGCTGTACAAGCAGTGCTCCGCCTGTATCCGGTGTTAAAATAACACTTAGCTGCTGCTGGAGAAATCTCTCACACTGTAGTGACATACAGTACTATACTATTACTGTAAAATTAAAAAAATATTGGTTATTTACTAACAAAGTGCAAACGTGCAGTTAAGCATAGCAACCAAATGTTTGCTTTCATTAACTGTATTATGTCATCTCCAGAATATTACTTTTTATAAATCTTTGAATAAACTGTTGATATATTGTGGCTGTTTTTTTGTCTCACCCGCATCTACAGATTTATGCTATACTGACACACCCACTGGCAGTGGTGCAGTTCCGTCTCAGAGTGTCTTTAGATGCACCATTGGACACAACATTGAAACTTGCACCAGCAGGAGCAGTTTCTCCATCTGACCATGGCCTCTTGTGGTTGTCAGTCTTCAGATGCAGCCTCTTACAATGACACACCCATATCTGCTTAGCCACCCCCTGTTACCAGTTACCATCCAGGAGCGCTCACTGAATTCCACAGACCATGCGCCCAATTCTGTACTGCATCTCTGAGAATGTGATGTGCGACTAGGATGCCTGCGCAGAATTAAAACATTGTCCAACTGCGTGCGGCACTGACATTGCATGCGACTCATTGTGTACATAAGTTACCATGGGACTGATTCTGAGCCGCACACTGCTGCGACCGCATTAGCATCTTTTGCTGTAGTCACGTCTATGACTTTATGCTAATGTTACTATAAGCCCTTACCCTGGTGCACAAGTGTGCTCTGACTGCACAAGGACTGGGACACAGACTTTCCGAGGCTGCAGTCAACAATCGGAAGCACCATTAGCAGTTGCACCAGGCACATGTGCAGAAGCTCATTTCATAGACAGTGTAGAGGTGGGTGCATTCTCTGGCTGTGACAGTGCTGCTGTAACCCGAGTTCTGGGCTCTCCGCTGTCCTATCTGTTACTGGCAGGCACCATGCGCTCTCTGACCGGCTTCTTATTTATGTTTGGCTGTGCTACCTTCTACCTTTATATCCTGAGCACCAGACAGTGCCCCAGCCAAGGAAAGGAAGCTGAGAGGGGTGCAATGGGAATGTGGTCAGGGTGAAGGTGGTGGTAGGGGCATTGAAAGATGGGGTGCAGTCAGTGCTGTGATAAAATATTTAGGAATTGGACCAGATGTCCCAGCTACAGCAGACTGGTTCTATAAAATACTGAGAATGGATACTAAGTAGTGACTTATTTACTGGGGACATCAGTCAGACCCATAGTGGTGCCAAGAGCTGCAGGATGATCCCCGGGCACCCCACTCACTTCCTGTGATGGTGTCTGCACATGATCTCTTTCAGCCAGGGGTGTAAGTTCATCCCAGTCAACTGGAGGCAAGTTGGAGTCTGGTGCCCCCCCTATAAACCACACACTAGTTAATAATTATATAGATAGCACTCTTACTTAGCCAGTTAACAGGGACCAGAGTTCACAGTAAATTGGAAGGGCTCCAACTACGCTGTGATTTAGGGGTCAGGTCGCCCCTAGTCACATTATTGCCCCCCCCCTCTTCCAATCATGTCATTGCCCCCTTCATTTTGGGTGCCAGGCCGGATGCCTCAAGACCACCAAAGCAGCCCCAGCCTCATCCTACTATCAACTCTTGAACCACAATTTGCTGCCCATTGTCCCAACCTGTCATTTACTAAATAAAATATTTTTAAAAATAGGATTTTAATACCTACCGGTAAATCCTCTTCTCTTAGTCCGTAGAGGATGCTGGGGACACCATAAGAACCATGGGGTATAGACGGGATCTGCAGGACACATGGGCACTTTAAGACTTTGAAAGGGGTGTGAACTGGCTCCTCCCTCTATGCCCCTCCTCCAGACTCCGGTTATAGGAACTGTGCCCAGGGAGACGGACATTTCGAGTAAAAGGATTTATTGTTAACTAAGGTGAGACACATACCAGCTCACACCTCAAACACGCCGTATAACATGGCATTAAACAGAACTCCAGTCAACGGCATGAACAATGTCAGCAACAGGCTAACTATAACATAACACAACCCATGTGTAAACATAACTAATAACTGCAGATAGAGTCCGCACTGGGATGGGCGCCCAGCATCCCTTACGGACTAAGAGAAAAGGATTTACCGGTAGGTATTAAAATCCTATTTTCTCATCTGTCCTAGAGGATGCTGGGGACACGATAAGAACCATGGGGTTTATACCAAAGCTCTAGAACGGGCGGGAGAGTGCAGATGACTCTGCAGCACCGATTGACCAAACATGAGGTCCTCATCAGCCAGGGTATAAAACTTATAAAATTTCGCAAAAGTGTTTGAACCCGACCAAGTAGCTGCTCGGCAGAGTGTTAATACCGAGACCCCCCGGGCAGCCGCCCAGAATGAGCCCACGTTTCTGGTAGAGTGGGCCTTCACTGATTTCGGTAACGGCAATCCAGCCGTAGAATGAGCATGCTGAATCGTATTACAGATCCACCGCGCAATAGTCTGCTTGGAAGCAGGCGTCCCAATCTTGTTGGCAGCATACAGGACAAACAGAGCTTCCGTTTTCCTAAGTTGAGCCGTTCTGGTGACATAAATCTAAAAGGTCCTGACAACATCGAGAGATTTTGACTCCGCGAAGGCGTCAGTAGCCACCGGTACCACAATAGGCTGGTTCATGTGGAACGATGAAACCACCTTCGGCAGAAATTGTTGTCGAGTCCTCAACTCCGCTCTATCTTCATGGAAGATTAAATAAGGACACTTGTGAGACAAAGCCGCTAACTCAGACACCTGCCTTGCGGATGCTAAGGCCAATAGCATGACCACTTTCCAAGTGAGAAATTTCAACTCTACCTTCTGTAAAGGTTCAAACCAATGTGATTGAAGGAAATGCAACACCACATTAAGATCCCATGGTGCCACTGGGGCAACAAATGGAGGTTGGATGTGCAAAACTCCTTTCACGAAAGTCTGAACTTCTGGAAGGGAGGCCAATTGTTTTTGAAAGAAAACCGATAAGGTTAATCGAGCCTAACTTTAGGCCCGCATCCACACCTGCTTGCAGGAAATGGAGATAACACCCTAGCTGAAATTCTTCCGTAGGAGCCTTCTTGGATTCACTCCAAGACACATATTTTTTCCAAATACGGTGATAATATTTAGACGTTACTCCTTTTCTAGCCTGAAGAAGTGTGGGAATACCCTTTCGGGCTAGGATCCGGCATTCAACCGCCAAGCCGTCAAACGTAGCCGCGGTAAGTCATGATATACGCACGGCCCCTGCTGCAACAGATCCTCTCGTAGAGGAAGAGGCCAGGGATCTCTTATGAGTAATTCCTGAAGATCTGGATACCAAGCCCTCCTTGGCCAGTCTGGAATAATGAGGATCGCCTGAACCTTTGTTCTTCTTATGATCTTTAGCACCTTTGGAATGAGTTGAAGTGGAGGGAACACGTACACCGACTGAAACCCCCATGGTGTCACCAGCGCGTCCACTGCTATTGATTGAGGGTCCCTCGACCTGGAACAATATCTCTGAAGTTTCTTGTTGAGGCGAGATGCCATCATGTCTAATTGAGGAATTCCACAAAGACTTGTCACTTCTGTGAAGACCTCTTGATGAAGACCCCACTCTCCTGGATGGAGATCGTGTCTGCTGAGGAAGTCTGCTTTCCAGTTGTCCACTCCTGGAATGAAGAGCGCTTGTATGTCTTTCCGCCCAGTGGGGAACTTTTGTGGTCTCTGCCATTGCCGCCCTGCTCTTTGTTCCGCCCTGGCGGTTTATGTGCGCTACTGCTGTTATATTGTCCAACTGTATTAGGATGGGCAAGTTGCAAAGTAGATGTTCCGCTTGAAGAAAGCAGTTGTAAATGGCCCTTAACTCCAGAACGTTTATGTGTAGACAAACTTCCTGGCTTGACCATTTTCCCTGGAAATTTTCCCCCTGTGTGACTGCTCCCCAGCCTCAGAACTCGCATCCGTGGTTACTAGGATCCAGTCCTGGATCCCGAACCTGCGTCCCTCTAGGAGGTGAGAGCTGTGCAGCCACCACAGGAGTGAGATTCTGGTCTTGGAGGACAGGATTATTTTCCGGTGCATGTGCAGATGGGATCCGGACCACTTGTCCAATAGGTCCTACTGAAACACTCTGGCATGGAATCTGCCAAACTGAATGGCCTCATAGGCTGCCACCATCTTCCCCAGCAATCGAGTGCATTGATGAATTGATACTCTCGCTGGTTTCAGAATTTGTTTGACCAAACTCTGAATTTCCAGAGCCTTCTCTTCTGGAAGAAAAACGCTCTGTAATTCCGTGTCCAGAATCATTCCCAAAAACAACAGCCGCTTCGTCGGATTTAACTGTGACTTCGGCAAGTTTAGGAGCCAACCATGTTGTTGCAGAACTATCAGGGAGAGCGCAATGTCCTGCTCCAGCTTGTCTTTGGATCTCGCCTTTATCAGGAGATCGTCCAGGTAAGGGATAATTGTGACTCCTTGCTTGTGGAGGGATATAAGGCAAAAATGATGACTTACCCGCGGTAGCCGTAGATACCAAATCAGCGAGACCTTCACCAAACAGTACACCACCTTTATACGGTAGATACTCCATAGCTTTCTTAGAGTCAGCATCAGCATTCCATTGATGAATCCACAATGCTCTCCTAGCTGAAACTGCCATGGCATTGGCCTTTGATCCCAAGAGGCTAATATCTCTTGCCGCTTCCTTTAGGTAGGCTGCAGCGTCCCTGATATAACCCAGCGTTAAAAGGATGCTATCCCTATCTAGGGTATCTATATCAGATGACAAGTTATCTGCCCACTTTTTGATAGCACCACTCACCCACGCACATGCAATAGTTGGTCTGAGTAGTGTACCTGTGGTGACGTAAATGGATTTTAACGTATTTTCCGGTCTACGATCCGCAGTATCCTTAAGGGCTGCCGTGTCGGGAGACGGTAAAACCACCTTTTTAGACAACCGTGATAGAGCTTTGTCAACAATGGGAGGTGACTCCCACTTTTCTCTATCGCCAGAGGGGAATGGATACGCCATTTGAATCCTTTGGAAATCAGAGATTTTTTGTCAGGATTTTCCCACATTTTTTCAAAAAGGGTATTCAGTCCATGAGAGGGAGTAAACGTTACCTCAGGTTTCTTTCCCTTATACATACAGACCCTAATATCAGGAACAGCAGGGTCCTCGGTGATATGCAACACGTCTTTTATTGCCACAATCATGTACTGAATGCTATTTGCCAATTTTGGGTCTAATCTGGTATCACTATAGTCGACACTGGAGTCAGTGTCCGTGTCGGTATCTGTGTCTGCCAACTGAGCAAACAAACGTTTATGTGACCCCAAGGGGGTCTGGACCTGTGATAACACATCCTCCACAGATTTCTTCCATGCCTGGTTCTGAGACTCAGATTTATCTAATCTCTTATTAATAAGAGCCACATTAGTATTCAAAGCATTCAACACATTTACCCAATCAGGAGTTGGCGGTGCCGACAGGGTCACTCCCCCAGCCGTTTCTGCCCCTAACACAGTCTCCTCCTGGGAAGAGCATTCCACCTCAGACATGCCGACACACGTGTACCGACACCCACAGACACACTGGGCAAATAGGGGACAGACCCACAGTAAAGCCTGTCAGAGAAACACAGAGGGAGTTTGCCAGCTCACAACCCAGCGCTTATCCCGGTTCTGAAACTTTAATATAATGCCTCAGACCTTGCAGTGCTTTTATAATAACTTATTTTAGCACCAGCATCCCCGAAGAGAAAATGGCGCTGATGAGAGCTGCAAGGGCTAAGCCCCGCCCCCTTCATGGCGCGCTTTAGCCCCGCTATTTTTCAAAATAACAGTACCTGTGGGGGTAATGATTTAGTGCCTAGGCACTCCAATCGCACTTTGCCAGGCTCAAATGAGGAGTTTTATGCTGCCCAGGGCGCCGCCCCCCCCTCCCGCGCCATGCACCCTGTAGTGCCGCTGTGTGTGGGAGCATGGTGCGCAGCGCGTTTGCTGTGCGGTACCTCAGAAGCCGTCACTGAAGTCTTCTATCTTCTTCTACTCACCTGTCTTCTGACTACTGGCTCTGCAAGGGGGGTGACGGCGGTCTCTGGGAATGAACCCCTAGGCGTACCTAGTGTTCCAAACCCTCAGGAGCTAATGGTGTCCTGTAGCCAAGAATCAGAGCCTTTGAACTCACTAGAAGTAGGTCTGACTTCTCTCCCCTAAGTCCCACGATGCAGGGAGACTGTTGCCAGCAGTGCTCCCTGAAAATAAAAAACCTAACATAAAGTCTTTTACGAGAAACTCAGTAGAGCTCCACAGTGTGCATCCAGTCTGCCTGGGCACATATTCTAAACTGGAGGAGAAGGAGGGGCATAGAGGGAGGAGCCAGTTCACACCCCTTTCAAAGTCTTAAAGTGCCCATGTCTCCTGCGGATCCCATCTATACCCCATGGTTCTTATGGTGTCCCCAGCATCCTCTAGGACATATGAGAAATAAGTCGTAATGACGAAAAAAGACTCACCTGGTCCTTATCAGCCTGGTGTGCCACCCCATAG
Organism: Pseudophryne corroboree; assembly: GCF_028390025.1. Taxonomy (NCBI): domain Eukaryota; kingdom Metazoa; phylum Chordata; class Amphibia; order Anura; family Myobatrachidae; genus Pseudophryne; species Pseudophryne corroboree. The sequence goes on along the minus strand of NC_086447.1, from coordinate 379,785,970 downwards.
CAAGTGCAGCCCCTAGGCACGTGCCTATTGGGAAATCTGCCACTAGGCAGGGGTCATCCTGTCCCCTATTGCAGGTGTTAGCAGGGCTCCTGGGACAGAGCAGATTAGCTCTGCTGGAGCAGCAGTGGCTGTGCCGCAGAGCTCCGTTGGAAGAGCAGCAGCCACACTTGGATCCCATTATGAAGCACTCAGGTGCTGCTGTAATTGCAGGTGCCCCTTCAGGGCTTGGAGTTCAGGGGCATGCGTCTCTATTGCCTCTGGGAGTGAATTCCCTGCCTCCAGCAGCAGAGCCTATTTGCAGCCTATGGAGTATATGCAATTGCGGTCGAATCCCGTCCGGAATTCGACCGTTTTTTAATTCGACACAATTCGACAGTCAGACACCTTCCCGCCGGGACCCGAATTCGACATATTCAATAAAAAACGGATTCGACAGTCCCGCTGTCGAAAAACGGACCAATTGACGGATAGTGTGCGTTCTGGATTCGACTTCATGGACGGCACAAAATTGTTTAAAAAACCCTGAAAAAAAATGCGTGGGGTCCCCCCTCCTTAGCATAACCAGCCTCGGGCTCTTTGAGCTGGTCCTGCTTGTAAAAGTACGGGTAAAAAATTGACAGGGGATCCCCCGTATTTTAACAACCAGCACCGGGCTCTGCGTCCGGTCCTGGTGCAAAAAATACGGGGGACAAAAGACGTAGGGGTCCCCCGTATTTTTAACACCAGCACCGGGCTCCACTAGCTGGAGAGATAATGCCACAGCCGGGGGACACTTTTATACCGGTCCCTGCGGCCGTCGCATTAAATCCCCAACTAGTCACCCTTGGCCGGGGTACCCTGGAGGAGTGGGGACCCCTTAAATCAAGGGGTCCCCCCCCTCCAGCCACCCAAGGGCCAGGGGTGAAGCCCGAGGCTGTCCCCCCCATCCAAGGGATGCGGATGGGAGGCTGATAGCTGTGTGTCAAAATAAAGAATATTGTTTTTTGTAGCAGAACTACAAGTCCCAGCAAGCCTCCCCCGCAAGCTGGTACTTGGAGAACCACAAGTACCAGCATGCGGGGGGGAAACGGGCCTGCTGGTACCTATAGTTCTACTGCAAAAAAAATACCCAAATAAAAACAGTACACGCACACCGTGAAAGTAAAACTTTATTACATACATGCACGCCGACACACACATACTTACTTATGTTGACACGCCGACTTCTACATGTAGAATCCATGGGGTACCTGAAAATAAAATTATACTCACAAAAATCCTGTGTAGCATCTGTCCTCTTCTCCTTGTAATCCACGTACTTCGCAAAATAATAAAACGCATTTACCCGGACCACGCACTGAAAGGGGTCCCATGTTTACACATGGGACCCCTTTCCCCGAATGCCGGGACCCCACGTGACTCCTGTCACAGAGGGTCCCTTCAACCAATCAGGGAGCGCCACGTCGTGGCACTCTCCTGATTGGCTGTGCGCGTCTGAACTGTCAGACGGCGCATAGCACTATGCCGCTCCATTATATTCAATGGTGGGAACTTTGCGGTCAGCGGTTGACCGCGAGTAACCTCACCGCTGACCGCAAAGTTCCCACCATTGAAGATAATAGAGCGGCATAGTGCTATGCGCCGTCTGACAGCTCAGACGCGCACAGCCAATCAGGAGAGTGCCACGACGTGATTCACTCACATTAGAGGCCATACTCAGATGGATGATCTGCCATATAAAGACGCACAAAGCATCTGTACACGCTGACAGTGGGCGTCTCAGTCCTTTCATAGTTGGACGCATGGATGTACACCAGGAAAGGGCATTGTAATGGCACTAGCAAAAAGTCACAGAAGCAACTTCAGCATAAGATGCAAGGAAGGTCGCGGCTGCGTCCAATTCAGAACCAGGCCCTATGAGGAGGGAGTATCCCAACCTCCTTGCAGACCTCATTAGGGCTGCTTCCAGAAATTTCCTGGGCTAGTTTTGTATACTAATATGGCCCTTGATGTGAATACATAAATTAAATACACTATTTATTAAACAGCTAGGACTATCTGTTCCTATAAAAATATATATATTTCCCATTACATATGATGTACTCACATGAGCTATGTCATTGACAATTTGCATTACAATAATCAGTGGTGGAACTTGTGGCAGTGCATCCGGTGCATTGCACTGAGGCCTGTTACAGTGAAGGGGGCCACAGCCACCGGCATTACAATGAGTCACATGGACTCACTGTATGCCACCACCAGTACTGCGCACGTCACCAGTGTTCATAGTCCGTATAGTAGTATAAACAATAACGCAACAGGCTGTAGCGGCATATCTGTGTCCCGGCCAGAGAGGGAGACGAGGCCGCTCTTCCCTCTCCTCCCCTCTCAAGCACCTCCACCCCACCCGCTGCTACTGATTGTGAAGGGTGAGGAGGGGCCACTCTCCCCTCTCCTCTTGAGCGCCTCCTCCTTGCTGCTTACTGTGACACACACTGCCGTCGAGGGGAAGGAGGGGCCTCTCTCTTTGCTCCTCCCCCAGACCTATTAGTGCAGTTGATGAAGACAGCCCATTCTGAGGTGAAGATGCATATGTCTATATCTAACAATATATATATATATATATATATATATATATATATATATACACACACACACACACACACACACACACTGCTCAAAAAAATAAAGGGAACACTAAAATAGCACATCCTAGATCTGAATGAATGAAATATTGTTATTAAATACTTTGTTCTTTACATAGTTGAATGCGCTGACAACAAAATCACACAAAAATTTATTAACCCATGGAGGTCTGGATTTGGAGTCACACTCAAAATTAAAGTGGAAAAACACACTATAGGCTGATCCAACTTTGATGGGGGGGGGGGGGGGGGCTGTTTTGTTTGAGGACATGTGGTCCTTTTTATAGACATAATGGATAAGATGCAAAACAATTTGCATATATGAAAATGACTTTGCCACTTAGCCTGTGATTGCAGATGATCTAGTGTATGCTCTGTCTGCCTGCTTGGCTGACATATAGAATTGAGTGAATAGTGATTGGGATACGGTTAGTGTAATAAGCAAGAAAATATATCTTTCTTAAGAATGATATAGTTTCCTAAATTCTGAAGGTGTATCATATAATGTGCTCATAATATTTAATTGTATTTCTTTTTAACTTCCCCCTTGATGCTGGACATGTCCACTATCTGGAAAGTCTTGGGGGGAGGGTGCTGCTGCCATGGCCCATGGCTAGACCTTACACCTCTGTTGCTGCCCATGCGGGGCCACTAGTACACATTTTTCCAGGGCCGCTTTTTGTTCCCAATCCGCCCCTGTTTATGCATATATATGTCACCCACTGTCATCCACTATCTCCCTGCCTCTCCAGTCACCCACTATCTCCCTGTCAGCCACTGCTTCCTCTGTCTCCAGTTATCTCCTTGTCACCCTCTCCATCATCCACTATCTACCTGTCAGCCAATGCCTCCCCTGTCACCAACTATCTCCCTGTAACCCATTATCTCTCTGCCACGCTCTTCCCATCACCAACTATCGCAATGTCTCCCTCTCCCTGTCACCCTCTGCTTTCCACTGTCACCTTCTGTCTCACCCTATTTGCCTCTCCCTTTCACCCTCTGCCTTCTGCTGTCACACTCTGCCTTCTGCTATGATCATCTAGTTCTTTGTCAAGGTCCCCCTTCACCCACTGACTCTCCTCATCTGCCTCTCCCTGTCACCCACTGATTCCCCCCGCCAATCTCTCCCTGTCACCAACTATCTAAGTCACCCACTACTCGATGGAGAAACTGTCTTTTTTCAACCTCAGAAACTGTCTCCCTGTCACCACTGTCTCCCTGTCTTCCACTATCTCCCTATCACCCTCTGCCTTCCCCATTATCCACTATCTCCCTGTCACCCTCTGCCTTCCACTGTCTCCATCTGTCTCTCCCTATTTGCTTCCTGCTGTTGCTCTCTGCCTTTCCCTGTTGCCCTCTGTCTCTCCCTGTTGCACTCTGCCTCCCCAATCACCCACTGTGTCATCTTATCTGTCTCTATTTGTCACTTTCTACATCTCCCTGCTACCCACTGACTCCCCTGACAACCACTGCCACTCCCTGACACCCACTACTTCTCCCTGTCACCCACCTACTCCCCAGTCACCTCCTACCACCCTCAGCATCCCCAATCATCCACTGCCTCTCCCTATCTACTTCTCCCTGGTATCCACTGCCTCTCCCAGCCATCTCTACCTGTCACTCTCTGACTTCCCAATCATCATCTGCCTCTCTGTCACCTACAGCCTCGCCCGCTATCATCCACTGCATCTCCTCGTAGAGTGGAGTAGGGGAGCCCAGAGCATATTTTTGCACATAGGCCCACCACTTGCAAGTTCCGCCACTGACAACAATTATATAAACAAATTCCATTCCAGAGATATGTGGATTAAATACAAATTTAGGAGGTTAGACTATCCTAAGAGAGAAAATTACTTCTCTATATAGACATGCCACAACTGATCACTGCACCAAGTCTCAACACATGCTTTACAAACTGGACACACAGTGTGTACATCACCTTTGTAACCTAACGTACACAAACATAGTGACACATCATCATGGCAATCTGTAATAATTAAAAGAACAATAATAAACAAATGAGAACATGTACAATCTATGTATGTATTACATAATAACTGTTTTTCATGGCATTGGGGAATTTGTAGTGGGGGGAAAAAAACAACAGAAAACCTACTTTTAAAAATTCCAGAAATGTTGGTTTAGTGGCACATGTTCTCCTGAGAATTCCAACAGCAGTGCTGAAATTGTTTACATATTCGCTATATGCATCAAGTACCATGGATTTTGAAAACTACAAAAAAAGAAAATAATTAGTAAGTAAGCATGATATGATATCCAGTTTAGTTCCGTTTAGCTATGTATATGATCACATGAATTGGCAAATATGCTGGAACTACGTTATCATTTTGTAACATTTATTTATATGGTGCCAGCATGTTTCTTTGTGTTTGCATTTGGGAACAAAACATTAGGAAAACGAGACAGGGTAATTACATATGTATGTACAATCAGATATTTTGTACTCAACGTAAAATCCCTTTCATGTAATCCATCTAGGGGACAATGTAGTTGGCACAGGAGTAAAAGCACTTCCCCCTGAACCCATATAACCCTTTCACCTCCACCTGACCTCTGTTTTTGCATAATAAAGCCGCATGGAGGAAGAACTAAAACTATATAACCAAAAAACAACTAGAACACAGAATAAAACAACAACAATGAGGGAGGGATCACAGTGTCCCCCAGATGGATTTCGAGTAAGCGATTTTACAGTGAGTACAAAAATCCAATTTCCTTCTCCATCCTACCTGGGGGACACTGGAATCTTGACTATGGGACTTTACAAAGCAAGCATAACAACGGGGGCTTCTGTTTGGCAAAGCTAAAAGAATGGAACCAGTAAAATTTGGAAATGTATGTACAAAGGACTAGGTTGCTGCTCTGCATAAATACTCAACCAGGACGCCATGAGGAACTGCCCAAGAATCCCAGACTGCACGAATAGAATGAGCTCGGAGGGAAGCCGTAACATGCTTATACAAGACAGGTTAGGCTGGCGGATAGTAGTGGTAATCTATCTCGCAACGGAACACTTGGATACACACACAAATTGTACATAGACACAGTTTTGTTTATTTATAAAAATTAATGTAGATGTACAATGTTTGTAAACAATGTTTGTCCCCATTGTATACACACAGAAGCAGGCAGCAATATAGAAACACATTTAAAAAATTGAGTTTAGTAATCCAGATACTTTGCAATATAAATGGTTTGCATTTAAAATTTGGAACTAGCGCATTTTTCCTTGGGGCGCTGAATAACGTATTTACAACCGATGAAATTGGCAATGCTGTAACTAGAGAATTTTGAAGCTGCTCACTGCCTGAAGCAAAGTGCCAGTACTTGTGAGGGATACAGCGGATGAAGCCGAGTTTCTGTTGCCTCAACATTTTACAGTACACATGTAAACAAATTATTTGAGCATAAGATCAATCCCATCCTGGGAAAGCTGGCAAAATGTCATTTAGCTACTATGCGACCATTCCTGTTATTTCTGAATGTACAGATCAGATGCTTCATAGCTGAATCAGTTTATTTTTAAATGAATTTACTATAAATATTCACCAACACAATCCGACTTCTTATTCCTATACTATAATTTATCATTTACAATGTGTACTGCAATGAGTTCAGTTTTGCACCAGTGCACATACAGATATAGCCAGGCTCATCTATCCCGCAATGTGTACACACATATCGCGGGTACAACTAAATGCGCCCGGCTGCCACTATTTGCACCCGCACGTGTATGCTAATTGCAGCTGCGAATAGCTACATCTGTATGTGATTTGCCCAACACTCTACTCTCTGGGGCCAACATTACTGGGATCAGTATGAGATCCCGCCACCCGGGATGCAGAAAGTCAGGATCCCAACATCGGCATCCCGGGCAGCGGAATGCCGGCAGGGAGGGGGATGAGCGCAACGAAGCCCCTTGCAGGCTCGGTGGCAAGTTACGCTCACCACAGGTTATATTCTTCTTCTTCTGTGGGTGTTATGGACACCCATAAAGGGGGAATCACCTACCTCGCAGGTATACCAGCGGCGGTATGGTGGTCCTGTCGGGATTCCGGCGTCGGTATTGTGACAGCCGGGATCCCGACTATCAGTATGCTGACTGCATACCACACCACTAATTATAAGCTCTCAGTACCAACATAAACATCACATCAGTGTATTACTTCCTACAACTTGAGAACCAACCTATTATTACATTGAAAGGTTACATTTTTGCTGCTTTGCTGCCTGGTTTATCCTCATTTATGGTTAAATTACACAGAGAGGGGATATTGGGACAGTTTACGTTTCATGTGACACCTTTGTGTGTTTGAAGCTTTATTTCCCATTGAGGATCTTCTACAGTGAAGAGGGCCATGTGCTCTTCCACTTAGCATGGATCGCAACTAAAAATGCAATTTTCTACCCAATTATCTAATGCAATTTTCCACCTAATTCTAATACCAGTAATCTTCAATGAAAAGATCACACCTAATTTTCAAACTGCCCTGTACAGATGTGTCCTAATACACTACTGTTTTACTACTACTTTTTTTTAGCAGCACAGGCAGATTTCACCATTTTCATCTACACTTTTCTATGGTTTTGCCGGCAAGAATTATTATGCAAATCACATTTTTGCACATTTGCAAATGGTAAAAGAACGGGACAATGTATACTTGTGAAAATAAATTTTCTTGGCACTTTTTACGCGATATACATGAAACATTAATCCACTATAAATTACTGTGTTTTCGCGGACAACTGAATTCTCCCCTAAGTGTATGAGACTATATCTGTATTTGTATGATATGCCGTCACTTTTGCACAACTTCTTCAACAAACCCCACATCTTCCTCATTCGTGGTCTTTGGTGGAAATCTAGGTGCAGAGGTTGAGCATATTGCATAATATGCTTATAGTATGCTAATAAGTGTCCTGCTAGTGCAACACGTTTGTAGGGTCTCATTCCTGGGGTCTTCAGCAGTACCTCATAACTACAGTAGGTTAATCTGTTACAGAGCAGGGAAAGAAGATGACAAAGGGCACTGACATACTAAACCATAAGTCAAATCTCCTATGGAAGAAGGTTGGAGTCTGTGTATTGAATGCAGCACCCGAATGTACAGTAGCTGTAGACATTTCCGCATTTTCTCCCAGACTTAGGGCCTGACACAGAGGTGGACACAGTTGCATTTGCTATTGTGATTTTTTTCAGATCTTCAGATGCGGTAATATGAAAATGTTAGTTTCAGCCTTCCCCTTGTGTGCTTGTGTGCCTTGAAAGGTGCAAGCCCTGAGAAGCACACTTTCAATGCCAGTGTAATTCTAAACAATGCACCATCGGCTCATCATCGAACTTACCATCGACATTTTCACCAGCCTATGGCACTGAAGCAGCAGTACTGGGCCTGAGTAAGTAGCCACTTGCAATGAGACAGCCTTTGCTTGCGTTCACTCCAGGCCACCTCCAAGGTACCTTCCAGGAAAACCCATGGTTTTGCCTTGCCCTCCCTTATGCCAGTGATCCCTTTATGCAACAGCAGACGGAGTTGTACAGTCAGGGAAACACTTGCGTTTTTAGGGCTTTTTCGTGCCTGCACAGTAGCAAAAAATTGCTTAAGGACCTGCTTCATAGTTTTAAGCAAACCCAATGGTTTAGGTACAAATACGATGTTTGGGGGTCTGTGCAGATATAAGACCTGATTTGCACATGTGCGATGTACATAAATTTTAAATACACGAAACTGCTCAGCCACTTCCATGCTGTTGTGAAATTCCATACAAACATGAATTGATGCCTACAGCAACTGCGTTAGCATGGGCACCTCTCTATCAGGTCCTTAATGACATGGAAATCACCAGATCTCCAGTAATGAAACAGGTCTTAGTCCTGTATTTTAAAACAGCACAATCAGTTCCTACACAAGGAAAAACAGAATACACAAAGGGAACAGATTGCTCCAAGGTGGACACCTTTTTCTTTCTTTCAATAGGTTTAATCAAATTAATAAAAACAAGTGAATTAAAAAATAATCCCAATGTTCAACAAGTTGATTATATATTTAAAGGTTATTGTTTAGCAAAGCTAAGTATTGGCTACACATATTGAGCGTATGATCACATCACCCACTGCTTTTTTGGATGCAGCTATCATCATTAGAACTGGCGCTAACACCCACCCCATGCAAGGCCCAAAAGATCTGTCTGAAACTAGTATTCTACATTCATCTTAATCTGCCATCACATGAGCACTGAAGGTGAGCTACGCAGCCATGAGACGTCCATGAAACTCCCAGGCGATCAGTCCATGCAATCACACAGTGAATGGTGACACACTGAGCAAACCGTCCGCTCTCGTATCCTCTTTCAAAGCTACCTGGAACTCTTCTCTTCCCGATACTACTAAGCTCCTGCATGTGCTCCTGTTCGTGTTGTTTTCCTTCTCTCTGTCAGTATGCTGGACTTTCCTGAAGGCACATAGGGTGTTATTCAGAGATTAATACAGATCACTGCATACGCAGCCAGATCTGCATTCATCTCTGCATATGCTGGGGGCCGTCCAGCACAGGGCAAGGCCACCCAGCATGTGTGAGGCTGCCCCCCAATGAATTGCGGACGCATTCAGATCTAAGATTGACCCCTAGCAGCGCATCAGGCAATTAGCGGCCATTTTTTTTTTGAGCAGCTGCGTGTGACATCACGCAGTCGCCCCGAAAAACAGTCCGGGGCCGCCCCCATTTGTTTTCTTCCCTTTAGTTTTAGGTTATAGAATATGTGCAATGGCAGCTCCCAGAACACAACAATGTTTTATATACTGTACTGTTTTGTTGTTAAATAGCCATGGGGCTTTAGGCTCTTTTGTTTTGTTATTGTTGCTGGCCACTTGTGAAAGATCCACAAGGAGGACACTTTAAGACCGTAATTACTGTAACTATACTGCTTGAGCGCAATACCCATTTTGCTGCTTCTACTATTTATGAGCCAGGATCTGGGTCTTTGTTTATTTGTATCCCCTTCCTGTGTATGCATAAACTTGTAGTGTTTTTATTCTTATTCCTAGTTTACTTAATTTAATTCAGTAATTTTACTCGTTACCATCTACACCTATTATTGTTGTCATGAATTTCCTGTTCATACAACATGTTACTTCCTGGACATGGAAGTTGTCTAAACTTTCATCATACCTCTGATGAAGCTGTAGGAACTACAGTACTACAACAAAACATGTTAATTGACAGGAGACCTGGAACAGTACTGTATATTGGTACCCAAAACAGCAGTATTGAGATACATTACAGTCAGTAACAAGAACACTACCAACCCAAAGTAACTATTTGCTCATGGGACTTGATCACTTCTTTTGATAATATCCTTCCATTTGTAATTGCAGAAGAATTAATTTGTTATATGAGAGTGAAATATGAGAGTGAAATATGTTTTCCTACTTATCACACTTTAATGGTTAGGATTCACTAGCATAAATTGGATACGGTGGCATCACACACCATTAGCAATCCAGGGGAGTCTAATGAGAAACTGGTATTCACCAGGCGTTCCCACAAGGGAATTTAGGGTTCATTGCAGTATTCTTGCAGGTCATGGCCCTTGGGTGGAAGTGCAGCAGACACTGGTGTGACGACAGAAGTCCAAGAGAGCCGAGGATAATATAGCAAAGGAGTCTTTGAGGGTTATTCAATTAACCATGGTAATATACAGCGGCTAACTGACAACACAAACCAGGAATCCTAATCAAAGAGGGAGAACCCCATTTAAGCAGGTCTGATAGAGTGGTACATCCCTCAAGGTTACTTGTGCAGGCTCCCACAAGATGGCAACTGCTAACGGCTGAACAGTGAGAAGCACTAGCAAGTTGGCAGCGCCCAGAGGAGCACCATGGGACCAGAGATGAGTGGCAAAAAGAGACTGGAGCAGACTGCGAGGGTTGCTGGCTGGGACCCGATGCCACCAACTGCCAGAAGGTAGCTCACTCTTCTGAGGTCAGTGATATTAATGAAGATTAGTTTTGTGGCCAAGTCTTAATAATAATTTTTATTGGAGTTGTTTTGTTCCTACACTGGAGGGTCCTAAATACTCCCCTACAGATATGTTCTCTGACACCTTGCCTCAATACACCATGCAGCACAAGCGAACCACGACAAGAGGTACAATGTAGTGACTTCTTTAAATTTGCATCATATTCATCAAGTAAAACCCCAATCTGTACCATAGACACTGGGATGGGACTTTAACAGGAATGAGTTTTAAAGGGATGGTATCGGGATCCTGGCGCTTGGGATGCCGTGGTTAAAATATAATTGAAAAAAAAAAAAAAAAATACCCTGGTCGCAGGGTATTGGATGGTGGGAGAGGGGTGTTGTACAAAAATTTTTTTTTTTTTTACTACTAAGGTGGTGTGGAGGGGCTACTATTATTAGAAGTTAAGACCACTGGAGGGGATGTCTGTTGCCAATGGGGGTGGGTGGGAATTTATTTAATAATGGGGCCTATGGACAGGAGGCGGGGGGGATAGGTGCCTCCCCCCCCCCCCAGACTTTTTTTTTTTAAATATTTTAATAAAAACACTTTTTTAAACTTTATTAAGTAATAAAAAAAACCTGACAATTTCTGAGTGGTTTTGTGGAGAACAGATCATCAGTTAAGTGGCTAAATAGAAATAAAGAAATAAGAAATGTACATTGATTTTACTATTCCACTTACTGATGCTACAAATACATCTCCGATCATTTCTGTTGAGTCCCACTCAGAGACCCGGCTGGCAAGAGCAATCTGGAACAGCGAGTGGCATTGGAGAATTTCCTTTATTCGATAAAAGACTACCTTCAGCTTTCTTTCACTTAATAGCTTTGGCTCCATGTCACACAGTGGCTTCTCGTATTGCTGCAATGAGAGAACAATCTGAAAAATCTACTTGTTTTAGATTATGAAAATGTGCAAAGAACAATATGGAAATTATGAAAACATATTTATTTATTTATTTTAAATTACCCAAACATTATCAATAGTTCACATTTATTTTCTTTACAAAATGTTCTAAGTGTACTCCTGTTTCTAAAGTACATGCCCCCCAGTGCTTTGCTGATAATAAAAATGATTACAAGTAATAACAGCTTTGCCAAGTATGAGTCTATAGGGATACACTAAATACAGGTGAAATTTGTACTGAAACAGTTTTGGCACAGAACACATTTACTACATCTGTTAGCAGAACAGACATCTCCTTGAGGATTTGCGGACATTGTTGGCATTAGAATTGTACTATCAGGAGGACGAAACCTCTCTGTTAGTATTCCAAATTATACCCCTATTATAAATACATCCCAATCTTCTCATTTACTTTCAGCCACTTGTTTACATAGTTGATTCGTGCAGTAACACAAGGTCTAAATCCTTTTGCAGATGATGTCTGTGCAGCTTCACACAATGAAATCACAGAGCTAACAGATCATTCTGAGAAATCAGTAATTCTGAAAGTCTATGGTGAGTCAGGTACAACTAACATGTCACCAATAAGATGGTTCTAAATGAGGACATCAATGGAGGGCGACTGGCCAATTAATGCTTTGCTGAGAAGATCATCTTATATGCCGTACATGACTAAAGCTGGGTACACACTATACAATATATCAGACAATGTTGCAATCTGCAATGGATTGTAACAACCACTGTATTGTATTGTACCCTCAGATCCACCTCATTGTTTGATGAATTGGGTGGTGGCATTGTCCTATGGGATATGCTGCACGTCCAATGGGACGATTCCAGGCAACGCAGTGTTGTTACATGGAAAATGGCAAATATATTGCACCACCGTACAGCAAATCGTGCAGTATGTACAGCATTGCAATATATTGTTACATTGCGTCACAACGTTGCTGGGTCATACAATCGGCAAGTATAAACTCAGCTTTAGGTGCAATTGTGCCTGTTTGTACCATCTATTATGTTAGAAAATAAGGTTTTACTTACCGGTAAATCTATTTCTCGTAGTCCGTAGTGGATGCTGGGGACTCCGTAAGGACCATGGGGAATAGACAAGCTCCGCAGGAGACAGGGCACTTTAAGAAAGAATTTGGATTCTGGTGTGTTCTGGCTCCTCCCTCTATGTCCCTCCTCCAGACCTCAGTTAGAGAAACTGTGCCCGGAAGAGCTGACAGTACAAGGAAAGGATTTTGGAACCCAGGGTAAGACTCATACCAGTCACACCAATCATACCGTACCACTCGTGATAAACTTACCCAGATGACAGTATGAACAACAACAGAGCATCAGATCAACCCTGATGCAACCAAACATAACCCTTATTTAAGCAATAACTATATACAAGCATTGCAGAAGAAGTCCGCACTTGGGACGGGCGCCCAGCATCCACTACGGACTACGAGAAATAGATTTACCGGTAAGTAAAATCTTATTTTCTCTAACGTCCTAGTGGATGCTGGGGACTCCGTAAGGACCATGGGGATTATACCAAAGCTCCCAAACGGGCGGGAGAGTGCGGATGACTCTGCAGCACCGAATGAGCAAACACAAGGTCCTCCTCAGCCAGGGTATCAAACTTGTAGAACTTTGCAAAAGTGTTTGAACCTGACCAAGTAGCCGCTCGGCAAAGCTGTAATGCAGAGACCCCTCGGGCAGCCGCCCAAGAAGAGCCCACCTTCCGTGTGGAGTGGGCTTTTACTGATTTTGGAAGCGGCAATCGAGCCGCAGAATGAGCCTGCTGAATCGTGTTACATATCCAGCGAGCAATAGTTTGCTTTGAAGTAGGAGCACCCAGCTTGTTGGATGCATACAGGATAAACAGCGACTCAGTTTTCCTGACTCTAGCCGTTCTGGCTACATAAACCTTCAAAGCCCTGACCACATCTAGTAACTCGGAATCCTCCAAGTCACGAGTAGCCACAGGCACCACAATAGGTTGGTTCATATGAAAAGATGACACCACTTTTGGCAGAAATTGTGGACGGGTCCGCAACTCTGCCCTGTCCATATGGAAAACCAGATAGGGGCTTTTATGTGACAAAGCCGCTAATTCTGACACACGCCTAGCCGAAGCCAAGGCTAATAGCATGACCACCTTCCACGTGAGATATTTTAACTCCACCGTTTTGAGTGGCTCAAACCAGTGTGACTTCAGGAAACTCAACACCACATTAAGATCCCAAGGTGCCACTGGAGGCACAAAAGGGGGCTGAATATGCAGCACTCCCTTTACAAACATCTGAACTTCAGGAAGAGAAGCCAGTTATTTTTGAAAGAAAATGGATAGGGCTGAAATCTGGACCTTAATGGAACCCAATTTCAGGCCCAAAGTCACTCCCGATTGTAGGAAGTGAAGGAAACGGCCCAGCTGGAATTCCTCCGTAGGGGCATTCCCGGCCTCACACCAAGCAACATATTTTCGCTATATACGGTGATAATGTTTAGCCGTCACGTCCTTCCAAGCCTTTATCAGCGTAGGCATAACCTCATCCGGAATGCCTTTTTCTGCTAGGATCCGGCGTTCAACCGCCATGCCGTCAAACGCAGCCGCGGTAAGTCTTGGAACAGACAGGGCCCCTGTTGCAACAAGTCCTGTCTTAGAGGCAGAGGCCACGGGTCCTCTGTGAGCATTTCTTGCAGATCTGGATACCAAGTCCTTCTTGGCCAATCCGGAACAATGAGTATTGTTCTCACTCCTCTTTTTCTTATGATTCTCAGCACCTTGGGTATGAGAGGAAGAGGAGGGAATACATAGACCGACTGGAACACCCACGGTGTCACTAGTGCGTCTACAGCTATCGCCTGAGGGTCTCTTGACCTGGCGCAATACCTCTGTAGCTTTTTGTTGAGGCGGGATGCTATCATATCCACCTGTGGCAGTTCCCACCGACTTGCAATCTGCGTGAAGACTTCTCGATGAAGTCCCCACTCTCCCGGGTGGAGGTCGTGCCTGCTGAGGAAGTCCGCTTCCCAGTTGTCCACTCCCGGAATGAACACTGCTGACAGTGCTCTTACGTGATTCTCCGCCCAGCGAAGAATTCTGGTGGCTTCCGCCATCGCCACCCTGCTCCTTGTGCCGCCTTGGCGGTTTACATGAGCCACTGCGGTGATGTTGTCTGACTGAATCAGAACCGGTTGGTCGCGAAGCAGGGTCTCCGCTTGACGTAGGGCATTGTATATGGCCCTTAGTTCCAGGATATTGATGTGAAGGCAAGTCTCCTGACTTGACCACAGACCTTGGAAGTTTTTTCCCTGTGTGACTGCCCCCCACCCTCGGAGGCTTGCATCCGTGGTCACCAGGACCCAGTCTTGAATGCCGAATCAGCGGCCCTCGAGAAGGTGAGCACTCTGCAGCCACCACAGGAGAGACACCCTAGCCCGGGGGGATAGGGTGATCAGCCGATGCATCTGTAGATGTGATCCGGACCACTTGTCCAACAGATCCCATTGAAAGGTCCTCGCATGGAACCTGCCGAATGGAATGGCCTCGTATGATGCCACCATCTTTCCCAGGACTCGCGTGCAGTAATGCACCGACACCTGTTTTGGTTTTAATAGGTCTCTGACCAGTGTCATGAGCTCCTGAGCCTTCTCCATCGGGAGATAAACCCTCTTCTGGTCTGTGTCCAGAATCATGCCCAGGAAGGGCAGACGAGTCGTAGGAATCAGCTGCGACTTTGGAATATTTAGAATCCAGCCGTGCTGTTGTAACACCTCCCGAGAGCATGCTACGCCTATCAGCAACTGCTCTCTGGACCTCGCCTTTATGAGGAGATCGTCCAAGTATGGGATAATTGTGACCCCTTGCTTCCGCAGGAGCACCATCATCTCCGCCATTTCCTTGGTAAATATTCTCGGTGCCGTGGAGAGACCAAACGGCAACATCTGGAATTGGTAATGACAGTCCTGTACCACAAACCTGAGGTACGCCTGATGAGGTGGATAAATGGGGACATGAAGGTAAGCATCCTTTATGTCCAGAGACACCATAAAATCCCCCCCTTTCAGGCTTGCGATGACCGCTCTGAGCGATTCCATCTTGAACTTGAACCTTTTCAGGTATATGTTCAGGGATTTTAAATTTAATATGGGTCTGACCGAACCGTCCGGTTTCGGTACCACAAACATGGTCGAATAGTAACCCCTTCCCTGTTGAAGGAGGGGAACCTTTACCACCACCTGCTGAAGATACAATTTGTGAATTGCAGGTAACACTATTTCCCTCTCTAAGGGGGAAGCTGGCAGGGCCGATTTGAGGTAACAGTGAGGGGGCATCTCTTCGAATTCCAGCTTGTATCTCTGAGACACAATCTCTATAGCCCAGAGATCCACCTGGGAGTGAACCCACTTGTGGCTGAAATTTCGGAGACGCGCCCCCACCGGGCCTAGCTCCGCCTGTGGAGCCCCAGCGTCATGCCGTGGATTTAGCGGAAGCCGGGGAGGACTTCTGTTCCTGGGAACTAGCTGTATTGTGCAGCTTCTTTCCTCTACCCCTGCCTCTGGCAAGAAAGGACGCACCTCGTACTTTCTTGCCTTTTTGTGATCGAAAGGACTGCATTTGATAATACGGTGCTTTCTTAGGTTGTGAGGGAATATATGGCAAAAAAATTGACTTTCCAGCCGTAGCTGTGGAGACCAGGTCCGAGAGACCGTCCCCAAACAATTCCTCACCCTTGTAAGGTAAAACCTCCATGTGCCTTTTTGAGTCTGCATTGCCTGTCCATTGCCGAGTCCACAGGACCTTTCTGGCAGAAAACGACATTGCATTTATTCTAGAGCCCAGCAGGCTAATGTCTCTTTGAGCATCTCTCATATATAGGACAGCGTCTTTTATATGCCCCAGGGTCAGCACTATAGTATCCTTGTCCAAGGTATCAAGTTCCTCAGATAAGGTATCTGTCCATGCTGCTACAGCACTACACATCCAGGCCGACGCAATCGCCGGCCTTAGTAGGGAACCTGAATGTGTATAAATGGACTTCAGGATACCCTCCTGCTTTCTATCAACAGCATCTTTTAGGGTGGCCGTATCCTGTGACGGTAGGGCTACCCGCTTGGATAAGCGTGTTAAAGCTTTGTCTACCCTAGGGGAGGATTCCCAGCGTAACCTGTCCGTTGGCGGGAAAGGATACGCCATAAGCATCTGTTTGGAAATCTGCAGTTTTCTATCTGGAGATTCCCAAGCCTTTTCACATAACTCATTTAACTCATGTGAAGGGGGAAAGGTCACCTCTTGCCTTTTTTCCCCATACATATAAACCCTCTTGTCAGGGACTGGGGTTTCCTCTGTGATGTGCAACACATCCTTCATTGCTATAATCATGTAACGGATGGCTTTAGCCATTTTAGGCTGTAATTTTGCATCATCGCCATCGACACTGGAGTCAGAATCCGTGTCGACATCTGTGTCAACAATTTGGGATAGTGGGCACTTCTGAGACCCTGACGGCCTCTGCGACATAGGATCAGGCATGGGCTGAGACCCCGGCTGTCCCAAGGCTTCAGCTTTATCCAACCTTTTATGCAAGGAAGTGACATTATCATTTAAAACCTTCCACATATCCATCCAATCGGGTGTCTGCGCCGTCGGCGGCGACCCCACATTCATTTGCTCCCGCTCTGCTTCCACATAGCCTTCCTAGTCAAACATGCCGACACAAGCGTACCGACACACCACACACACAGGGGATGCTCTTTTTGAAGACAGTTCCCCCACAAGGCATTTTGGAGAGACAGAGAGAGAGTATGCCAGCACACACCCCAGCGCTATATGTCCCAGGAGTCACACAGTAACTTAGTGTTAAACCCAGTAGCTGCTGTATATATTGTTTTTGCGCCAAATTTATGTGCCCCCCCTCTCTTTTTACCCTCTTCTACCGTGATTCTGCAGGGGAGAGCCTGGGGAGCTTCCTCTCAGCGGAGCTGTGGAGAGAAAATGGCGCTGGTGAGTGCTGAAAATGAAGCCCCGCCCCCTCAGTGGCGGGCTTCTGTCCCACGTTTGTGTGTAAAATAATGGCGGGGGCTCATGCATATATACAGTGCCCAACTGTATATATGCTACTTTTTGCCAAGAGGTTCCTAATTGCTGCCAAGGGCGCCCCCCCCTGCGCCCTGCACCCTACAGTGACCGGAGTATGTGGGTTTAGTGTGGGAGCAATGGCGCACAGCTGCAGTGCTCTGCGCTACCTCATGTGAAGACTGGAGTCTTCTGCCACCGATTTCGACGTCTTCTTGCTTCTGACACCGGCTTCTGTCTTCTGGCTCTGCGAGGGGGACGGCGGCGCGGCTCCGGGATCGGACGACCAAGGGTGCGATCCTGTGTACGATCCCTCTGGAGCTAATGGTGTCCAGTAGCCTAAGAAGCAGGACCTATCTTCAGTGAGTAGGGCTGCTTCTCTCCCCTCAGTCCCACGTAGCAGAGAGCCTGTTGCCAGCAGATCTCTCTGAAAATAAAAAACCTAACAAAATACTTTCTTTTTAGCAAGCTCACTAAGTAGCACCCAGCTCGTCCAGGCACAGATTCAAACTGAGGTCTGGAGGAGGGACATAGAGGGAGGAGCCAGAACACACCAGAATCCAAATTCTTTCTTAAAGTGCCCTGTCTCCTGCGGAGCCCGTCTATTCCCCATGGTCCTTACGGAGTCCCCAGCATCCACTAGGACGTTAGAGAAATTATATTTTTATGTGGTGCTTGTTGCAACTTTACTTTTAGTAACAGTTGTCACCACAGAGACAGAGTTTTTATTCTCTTGTCAAAAAAATATTACAGTAGCAGCCAAATTTGACCGCTCCTCAGACCCAGCCCTACGACAAACCAAAACCTCTGTGATCTATTACTAACTCTCTGGCTACTTAAAGCTCCCAACATCTTGCTTCTGTTTGCCGGAACTAATAGGTTTTTAAAATTTGTCAATTTATATAGATGAAGTTAATGTGGAACAGCAGGATTTCTCAGCTTTAGAGCACCAGAACTTAAGGGTCCAGTCCAGGTTCTGCCTCAATCAGTTGTCAGCCAGAAGCTAGGTTCATTTATTAACAATACCTGTCATCTGCCTTTAAATATGTGTTCAGTGCAGGGACACATTGCTTCCGATGCTGGACCAGCTGGCCAGACAATAGGACCAGGGGGTGTGTGGTTTATGCTAGGAAACCATGTGGGATGTACTACAAAGTACAAACGTGTCTCGTGTCTGTAACCTGCGATCACCTTGCCTCTGTATTGTGAGCTGAACAGAACACATATGTGTTCGACCCTGTGTGTGTATAATAATATATATGCTGTATATATATATATCCGCTGAGTGCCATAGCCTGGAGGATTATCTCTCTCTCTCTATATATATCTATATATATATATCTATATATATATATATATATATAGATATATAGAGAGAGAGAGATTTTTTTTTATATATATATATTTTTTTTTTTATCCACTGATGGATATAATCTTATTCATTATTTAATTACACCAGCCGTGTGGATAGATTTGTTGAATGTGTATGTTTTTTTATGCAGGTCATGAATACATTTTAAGCAAGTAGCTGCACCTCTGATAAGTTTTCTGAAGCTTTTTAAAAATACCACGAGGTGCAGATTCCGATCATTTTTGGGTTGGAATCAGTAACTACAAATTGTACAACATGTCGGATTTTGCCGATCATTCCCCTAAGGCATCAGTGCATGTGGAATTTCCCCTAATAGATGCCTGACTTTTGGGCCCCATAAGCTTTGGTGACTGACAATGCTCCTGGTGCCGACCTGCTGCGCATCTATTGTATTAAGGGATTCCCACTCTGCAGTTAGTTTTCGCGAGTTCTGAACCTATTGGGTACATTTACTAAGATGGGAGTTCTATTTAAGATGGGATGTTGCCCGTAGCAACCAATCAGATTCTACTTTTCATTTATCTAGCACCTTCTCGAAGATAATACATGGAATCTGATTGGTTGCTGTGGGCAATAATGGACAGTAAACTTGCTGAAACACCACTTTTGCTGTGCCGTGGATGGCCTGTGTCGTAGAGTTATACAAGTGTGGGTTTTGCGGTTTTAATTGGTTTGTGTGTCAACTATCTTCCTCACCCAAGTTTTAATTACGTTTATTATCATTCTAGCTTTATGACTGAAAATGATTTGCAAAGCTACACAATTTTCCACAGTGCTAACAGACAGTCCTACAATGAATTGCAATAATTTGTGGTAATAGAATTCTAGTTTATTTATATAAAATATTACAAATGGAAAAATGGAAAACATACAAGGACAAGCAGCACACATGTATGGCACTACGGAATCCCTGTTGTGGCATCTTATACATAACTGATGAGGATGATGATGATGATGATATTATTATTATTCTTTCCTATGACTTCTCATTTCCCATTATCTCATGACTTTTAATTCCCTTATAATTCTGAATAAATTATAGTAAAATATAATTTTTCTTAGCTATAATTTATTTCACTCAGCAAACATACTCAGTCGCTGGTTTATGGTCTCAAACTGTTATGAAGAGGAATACAGACCTGCAGTTACATTGCTTTTTGCCTCTACATTCAGGCTTGACACATGACCGTATACAAGAAATTGTAATTGTATATCCTGATAGTACAGTACCTCTAGAATTCGTTTCAGTGAGTCCACATAGTTTTTTTCACTTTCCACTATTGAGCCAAGAATGTATCTTCTTACAACCTATAAAGACAGTATCACAATTAGCAGATATCCACTGTTGTCCAATTGACTTTGGTACTGAAAAGCTGTATTTGGTCCTTGATATCATATTGTTAAACAGTCTTACACATGTAATACTAACAGCAAGTTTGTTGGCAGACAGATATACTTTCCTCACAGAATATTGGCCTTAACAAATATGCTTTACAGATAGATCAATAAAAGAGGGCTTAAGAAGTATGAAATTCGGATGGAAGATGTCATTGTACCCATCTGTGAAAGATCTATGCCATATAATCACTGAAAGTGGGCATACAGCTTACACAAAGTAAGTAAATTTAAGGGAACGCCATCTATAAAATGTTAGGCCTACGCTAGATGAGCGTTAATGTAATCCCAAAATGTGCCTGAAAACAAAAGACGTAAAATACGGCCAGCCCTGTATAGTTAGCAAATGCAGATCTCTTCCCATGCAAGTTACAGGAGCAAACTCCCCGTTAATATGACAGGAGGTGTGGCTTATCTGTGAGCACAAAAGATGTTCAAATTGGCAATGCACAGTGAATGCACATTACTGTAATTGGCCTGAGAGTGCAGACAGCAAAGTATCCAATGTGACTGGAGCACGTGATATGCTAATCAACCAAGACAAAAATATATGTTCAGCACTAATGGACAGAGGGCAGCCTTCCCCTTTCAAACTTTAGTGTTTGGTAGACTGTAATCTTGCTTTTAAAACAAAGTTGCAGCACTTTAACTTGATTTGCATACATTTGAGCAACGAGATGAGGCCGGCGTCACTTTCATCATTAACTTGTAACTTGCACCAAGGTTTAGCACCAGCCAGTCCAATTACTCCAGACAGACGCGTTCCCAAATTTTGGCAGCAATTTGCATCACAACGCCCATAACATGAAATGACTGCACTTTGGTCATGTCTTCCTCCCCCCTCAGCCCCTAATTCATTCCCTTTGTCATAGAGAGCCACAAGTGCAAGCTGGACATTCACACAGAAAAAGTAAGAAGTTATGCTGAAAGATATGCAACTTGCGTTTCCGTCTAATCTTGAATAAGGCCTGCTGTTTATAACATCCCTGCTGCAAACAGACATTTTCATACAGCTATTTAGGGTGGTACAGCTATCTTGCCCCTAGTTTTCTTCTTTGATGACTGAAGGACCGATCAGTGCAGCACTTTATAGTTTTAAGACCAATAATTGTTTGATGAAACGTCCAAGCAGGGCCGTAACTACGTGTGTGCCAAGGGGGCTTGGCACACAGCGCAGTTGCCCTGAGGGCGCACGGCCAGCGGCATGTAATGAGTCAAATTGACTCATTACATGCCGCCGAAGTCTGCGCCGTGCGCCGCGCTGGAGGGAGAGGAGAAACCAGCGCCGGGCAGCAGAGAGAAGGAGGAGGAGGGAGGGGGAGCAGGGAGCCGCAGCAGCGCTATTTGATTGGTAGTAAGCGCCGCTGCAGCATCCCCCTCTCCTCCTGTATTGGCTGCCCGGCGCTGCTAAGGATGCTGGGATGCGGTTCCCCAGCATCCACAGCAGCGCCGGACAGCCAATACAGGAGGAGAGGGGGATGCTGCAGCGGCGCTTACTACCAATAACATAGCGCTGCTGCGGCTCACTGCTCCCCCTCCCTCCTCCTCCTTCTCATCTCACACAGCCTGTACCAGGAGACTCGAGGAGCGTGTCAGCGGGGAGAAGGTAAGTATATCTCCTCTCTCTCTCTTTCTCTCTCTCGGGGTCCCGGCTGCCGCAATGTGTAAAATGGGGTCCCGGCTGCCGCAATGTGTAAAATGGGGTCCCGGCTGCCGCAATGTGTAAAATGGGGTCCCGGCTGCCGCAATGTGTAAAATGGGGTCCCGGCTGCCGCAATGTGTAAAAAGGGGTCCCGGCTGCCGCAATGTGTAAAATGGGGTCCCGGCTGCCGCAATGTGTAAAATGGGGTCCTGGCTGCCGCAATGTGTAAAATGGGGTCCTGGCTGCCGCAATGTGTAAAAAGGGGGACTGTCTGCCGCAATGTGTAAAAAGGGGGACTGTCTGCTGTAATGTGTAAAAAGGGGGACGCTGTCTATTGTAATGTATAAAAGGGGTTCTACCTGGTGTAGTGGCGCTACTGTGCAGCGTAATTTGAATAATGTAGACTACTGTGCACCGTAGTATGAATTGCTATTATTTTGTGGCCACGCCCCTTCCCCGTGAAGCCACGCCCCTATAAAAATTTTGCGCGCCTACGGCGCGCACTGCCCCTATCTTACATGGGGGGGCGCCACTATCGTTTCTTGCACACAGCGCTAAAATGCCTAGTTACAGCACTGCGTCCAAGATCCTATTTATAAGAATGAGTGCCATTATGCTTGTGATGAGCAAGGGAGTACAAAGCCTACAAGCGTGCAGAGAGCAGAGCCAGAACCAGTGTTATCACTCTACTGTTACTGCATTACATCCTTATAACCTAACTGCACTATCAGTTGTATGATTTTGTCAGTATTGTTGGATAAAATCAGTTGTGTAAAAATAACTAACCAAGAAATGTAAATTGTTAACTTAGACATGTAATGTTTTCTGTTCAGTAGGAATTTTAGGCATAACGCTGAGGGGAGAATTCAATTCTCAGTGATGTGCCAATGTTCGGCTGCACACATCCCCAATGAGTTATGGCAGCCCAATATTGCTCATGTTCCTGAACACCTCTATGGCATGCAAGGAACAATTAATGATGTTGGTGTCAGTAAAGTGTCGGTGCTCTGATCATTCACACGGCACTCTGCAGACGTCACCTAGTACTAAATTATCCCCTAAGTTTCTACATGACTTTTAGATTATTTCACCCCCTTATTACCATTCCCACTATTATTACGTACACATTGCCTATCGGGGTCCACACACATTATACCAGACCAGTATAATATACCTGACAGATGCCACACTTGGCAATTATACAATACAGACCTCTTTATCTGAGGACTAGTGTACACAGAACCCATACCATCTGTGTACTGGGTACAGTGTACTGGGTACCTTGACTTACAGCATTAAAAAGCTAATTCCCAGTTGGGAGCAAAGCAAAAAACAGCAAGTAAATTTGAATATTGATGAAAGCATGCTGCACTGCTGGTGAGGAAGATGTAACATGTGCAGAGAGATTTAGATGTGAGAGGGAAGTGTCTAAACCCAGATCCAAGTTGCAGTGTAAAAATAATGATCACTAGTATTTGTGAGCTACATGAAAAGCAGTCCATATTTACCCTGCATACAAAAATAAATAAATGTGTGTGCAGCCCTTGCATCGCAATATGATTTGTTCCAAATTCAAATTGACCTGCTTGTTTTTGCTTTACTCTCAACTCAGAATCAGTCCTTTAGGATAGGTACACATTTTTCAATACATAGTTTGTTTGATTGACGAACGATATATAGTTAGCAGATTGGTGGGTGTGTACACCCGATATGGCTGTAAATGACGCTGTTCGCAGACATATCAGGTCGGCCCTGTAGCACAGCCAATATATCGGTACATCTGGCTGTATGAATGGCCAAGAGCCCAGTAGATCAGCTGCAGTAGCCACTGAATATGATGCTACAACTGGGCGGGCATATTCAAATGATTCTGGTGCCAGACATATCGAGTGGCGAATTGGTAAGTGTGTATGCACAAGATCATTTGTGCATATACCTCAGCAATCAATAGACTGACCGGCGGATCACATACTTATATGCAAAGAGGTAGCTTCCGGTCCATGTGATCTCCTGTATGAATAGTACTCACCGACTCAAGACACTTCTACCCAGGGAGTCACAATTTCTTCAGACCAACAACGAAAAACACCATATAACTATAATAAGACTCTGAAGCACAGGGGATACATCGGGGTTGCAAAAAAATAAAAAATAAAGAACTTGTTTGAGGAGAACCCATAAGATCAATAACTGAGTGGGCTGGCAGACAACAAAAATTAAGAGTGACATTGATGTCATAGAACAAATTTTTATTTTTAAGGGACTTAAAATTTGAGTCACAGCTGGTTGCAGGACTATCATAAAAGCATCTAAAATGTATTTTCACTCTGTCAAAGTCCCTAAAGTTTCTGGGGTCTAGACGTGTCCCTGAACCCCAGCCACTCACTTCACATTTCTATCTGCAATAGTGTGCATTGATGTGTTGCCTTGCTATTGTGATTTCCTAATTTGTGTATGCAGCGTTTGATTATTAATATAAACCTTCAGACAGAAGTTTTAAAGAACAGTTTTCAAGAAACGCCATTCTCTTTGTTTACCCTGGGCGACATCTGCTCAACTCTAATTACGTCTCTGTGCAGCAAAAATAAACCATCTAAGACCAACCGGTCTACTTGAAGGAGTACAAGTAGCAGCACAGAGGGTTTCTACCTCCTTTTTACTGTAGTAACACTACTCTATCATCAGCTACTTACACCATCATCGTTAGAATATTTGTGATTGCAGGATAAGCATGTTCACTTCCTTAGCTTTATACAACCCACTAATATACAGTAGTCACAAATTCTCCATGTCAGTGTAGTCAGAACCACTCAGTAATCAGTCTTTCACACAAGACAAAACAATCACAGTCCAAGGGAAAACATACAAAAAGGACATTATAATAATGCAGATTTCTATGTGTGTAGGGAAAAGACAGCTGGAATGCTGCATTTACTAGCATGAAATGAGCTGTGGCATTATCACCTCCCACTAACATACATTCTGCATTCATGAAGCTTGATCACATTCACTGCAAAAGGCATAGAGACAGCATTACAAAGCAATAGATTACACAGCCATCAGACCAGGGGGAGTTATGGAATGGGAGTAACAAAAGGAGTGGAATCTCTGACTCTGAGGAACATGGAGAGCATGGAAAGGCTGGCACAGGGTTCAGAAATATTCAGTTATAGTCTAGAGCAGTGGTTCTCGAACTCAGTCCTGAGCACCCCAAACAGGTAACGTTTTCCAGGTCGCCTAGTAGGTGCACAGGTGTATTCATTACTCACTGACACACTTTAAAAGATCCACAGGTGGAGCTAATTATATTAATTGCGATTCTGTGAGTACACCTGGAAGACATGGGGGTCCATCCTATTAGCCGCAATAATATCAGAAACATGCTCGCTGCCCCGTAGGGCTCAGAGTACAGACAGAAAGAGGCAGCAAGAGTACGAGATCACATGCAGTTTACAGCATTTAAATGCCGCGGCAACGGCTCATCGCAACCTTAGCAGATAATAGGATCGATCCCATGGAATGTTTAAAAACCACTGGTCTTTAGATGTAATCAGACATACTGTAAAGGGATCTATCCTAGAGAACATTTTCATCATGATAAATCCCTCTTTGGTAAAAACACATTTGCTGGAAAAGTATGAGGCACAACAACAAATACAGTAAAAAATAAAAAATATGATCTATTTTATATATACATGTTCACAGATGAACATAGTTCTATGTAAAGGCTTTAACACCCCAGGTCAGATTGTATATTATACTGATTCTTTGTATTATTGATAATGTTTTACTAAGTAAAAAGAAGTACAAAAACAATATTCCTTCTTTGTGTCAATACTTCGAACTCTAACCAGTTTTGACGTGCTGAGTTGCCTTTATCACGGCAAAGGCTTGAATAATAGCATCTCAGCAGGCTCACACTGGCTTTGTTAAGGAAATATAGAGAAAACGAGTCAGGGATAAAAGACATGAATTTAACAGGGATGATAAATGCTTTATAGACATGAAAAAGCTGTGACGTTGGAGGTAACAAAACAAAAGCGGTAAATGCTAATAAGTAACAAATATAAGCAGTTATGCAGACTAAGTATATTGACATTCTACAAAAATTAATGACATTTTTGATCAGTCAGCAATAAAGTAAAGAAAAAGGTTTGTAACACGTTAACATGATCTCAGCACACAGATTAATCACAACAGTGGGCCTGAGATTATAATGCTGGTCTTTCTTGTTTAGGTACTGTTACTTCTTTCATATTTTTAACGTTATAATGCCAACGGTATCATATATATTATAGCCTGTATTTTATTTGATATGTCAGACTTTACAGGGTTAAAGCTACTGTAATATATGAATAAGACAAAAGAAAATACATGTAATTAGCAACAAGAAAGAGGAGATCCTGCTTGTGGGGGGTGTATAACAAATGGCCACTAGATGGCAGACTCCTCACAAAAATGCAAACATTAAATTATATGATGCAAAAATGTATATAGTTTATTAAAACCACTAATCTGACTACTGTTCAATGGATATTTTACACAGATATATATATATATATATATATATATATATATACACACACATATATATATATATATATATATATATATATATAGAGATATATAGATATAGAGATATAGATATATATAGATAAAAAACACAGTTACTGCATTAAAAAAAATGACCATAAGTGAGCTGCTTTCTATAATTTTTATAGAACTATAGACACCCTGAAAATGATTACCTGTTGCTGAGTTAATCCTTCCGGCATAGGAGACATGATGGCCTCTGTATGCATGCAGTCTACATCTATGAATAAATTCAACTCTTCATCCTCAAGACAGGCGGACTTACGATCTAGAATAAAGTTGTAGAATCAACAAATTATTAATTACAATTACATCATAATTACCGTATTTTTCGGACCATAAGACGCACCTGACCATAAGACGCACCTAGTTTTTAGAGGAGGAAAACAGGAAAAAAAAAAGATTCTGAACCAAATAGATTCTGTTACATTGTCTTATATAGCGCAGCAAATTCCTTTGCGCTTTACAATTGTAAACAGAGATAAAACAAATTGGGTAACAACAGACAGACTTGGAGGTAAGAGGGCCCTGCTGCAAGCTTACAATCTATACTGTAGACACAGACATCAGCTTTACAGGCTCTGAGAAAGGAAGAGGTGAGGGGGGGAGAGCGGGGGGACTCACTTTATTGCCTGTCACAGCCTGTCAGTTTACGCTGCCCAAAGCACTCTACTCTGAGGAAGGAATCGGAGGAGGTGAGGGGAGGGAGCGGAGGAGTCACGTGATGCCGGCGCTCTCAGATGCCGGGCTCTGAGATGACGGCAAAGCAGCAGCAGCAGACAGGACCCGCCGCTACCCGCACCCGATAACTGCTGCCTCTCCCACCCAGTGCGCTCCCACCCAGCGCATTGAGAGCGCTCCATAAGGTCTTTATTGCTCTATTCGGACCATAAGACGCATTTACTTTCCCCCCCACATTTTTGGGGAGAAAAAGTGCGTCTTATGGTCCGAAAAATACGGTATATTACTTTTACAATATAAAAAGTCAAAACAGAGGCATACGTGCTTTCAAATTTAAACTGATACATTCTGTTTATAATAGACTAATGTATTCTGAAACTACTACTGAACCTACAATCTATACATATAATCAAATTGTAAGGGTTGTGTCTGTACATAGCCATTTTTTCAGAACTCTACCTCTATGGACTGCTTATGAACTATAGAGACGGAAAATATTTCGGAATTTGTGTCTGTCCATTCCAGCATCATGCAAAAACTACAGAATGGATTTGGATCATGTTTTCATCATTGTATAGCTTAATGACCTAAAAAAAAAAAAAAAGGAGGTATGTACAGATGGGCCCTCCGTTATCTTGGCTGGCTGAGGCGTTAGTCGCGAACGGGCATATTCAGCATACCAGGGGGGCAGGGAGGCGCGCCTAGTCGCAGAGAGATGCGCCTAGTCGCAGGGAGGCGCACAGAGCGTTTGTCGTTACCTTTAAGTGTAATACCTGCGATCATACACCAGATGTCGCTTTTTACAATCACCACTGCGCATGCGTGTGGTCTCCCGTAAAATACAATACTGAAATACATAGTAAGAACTACTTTACTAAGGCGTCTCATTACGCTACATTGTTTCATACAGTATATAACAGTATATACAGTACAGACGCAAATAGTACAGCCCAGGGCTTAAAGTGGTCCTGGTGAGGTGGTGGAACTCATGGAGGAGGACCATGGAGGCACCAGGACATGAGGAAGGAGTAGGTGGCTGCAGCTCATCAGCAACACTAGTGCTGCCTGTATCATCGATTGACGCAGATGATGGGGTGGGCTTTTCTGTTGGAATTACTGTGCAGGGCAATGGAGATGGTGGGACTAGTTCCCCCTACCATTACAGGTGGTGAAACTCAGTTCCACCTCGTCGTCGTCCCCCCCCCCACTTTAACCCCTGGTACAGCCTATGCAGATGCAAACAAACGTGATAAAGCCACAGTATGGTTCATTTACAGTACTTTAGGAATATGTGAGCGTCCAAGTCAGATAAATCAACATAAAACCAGTGGTGTACACCGACGCAAACAAACGTGTTACATGCATATTGTTGCCTATTGATGTTAGGGATATTGTATGTTAGCGTCCTAATCCCGTAGCCATTACGGCATAATCAAAACTAATGGATTTATTCATCTGTCGGCGGCGAAGTGTCCGAGTGGTGAAGTGTTCCGCTTCCCATGCTTAGAGTCCCCAGGTTCGATTCCTAAAGTATGAATTCATGTTAGTTTCTTCCAGACACTTTATTATTATTTTTATTTTTATATCTATTGTACTGTACTATACCTTCACATTCAATACAAGTGTGCACACAAGTTTTACATAAAGCAGGGCAAAGCTGCAGGAGCATTTCTACTGTTAAGGTTCTATGCACCGTAAGGTACACATACAATTCTGTAGCAGGGCAGACTCAATTGAAATGGCTACCATCTGTGACTCCTTGCCCCATGGAGGCACTCGGCCATGGAGCAAGTAACAGCACAGGTTTTGCAGGCTATGGGCCGATGCTGAAGAAGCGTCACAATCCCCTAGCTAAAATACACAGGGGCGAGAGGGATAAGCGAGGTCTATGCACATAACGATACACCGGACTCGATCGCATAGCCCAGTGACAAAATGTCCGAGGCCCGCGAACCCCTGCCTCGTGGCAGCACTCGGCTATGGAGCGAGCGACGGCATAGGTTTTGCAGGCTATGTGCCAATGCTGAGGGAGCATCACAATCCCCTAGCTAAAATACACAGGGGCGATAGGGATACGTGAGCTCTATGCACATTACGGTACACCGTACTCGGCGATAGGGGTAAGCGAGGTCTATGCACATAACGATGCACCGGACTCGATCACATAGCAAAGTGACAAAATGTCCGAGACGCATGAACCCCCACCTCGTGGCAGTACTCAGCTATGGAGCGAGCAATGGCATAGGTTTTGCAGGCTATGGGCCAATGCTGAGGGAGCGTCACAATCCCCTAGCTAAAATACATACACAGGGGCAATGAGGTCCCGTAGAATGATCAATTAATAAATACTGTATAGTGTACAGCAGGCAAGTCCAAACTGTGGCCCTCCAGCAGTTGAGAAACTACACATCCCAGCATGCCCTGACACAGCTTTAGCATTCTCTGACAGCAACACTGTGTCAGGGCATGGTGGGATATGTAGTTTCACAACAGCTGGAGGGCCGCAGTTTGGACATGCCTGGTGTACAGTATACAGATGCAAAACAAGGAGTTTGCATCAGAATACACTAATTTATATTTACTGGTACTGTATGTCAACGGGTGCTCATTACCGCTGTGTATTGTATATAGCGGAATGAGTCGCTCCCGCAGATTTACTCTGATTTATGTGAAACCTGTGTGCACCCTTCCATTGAATGTATTTCAAAGAAAAAAATAATAATAATAAAGTGAATGTCAGGGGAACACCAAAAAAAAAAAAAAAAAGGATGGCACCTTGGGAATCGAACCCAGGACTATCAGCGTGGGAGGTGGGAGCCTTCATCGCTAGCCCACGACAATTCATGAAATATTCACAAGTTCATGTGTAAAAGTACTGCAAAGAGCGATTCCTTCCCATTGCTGTTGGTTTATGCCTTAGGGGACTCGGACGCTCATATTTCAAAAGCACGGTATTAAGTGCACTGTACATACTTTAAATTCAATGAGCTACATTGTTCCTTTCACACATTAGTTGTGCCTGCATAGACAATGGTTAGTTGTGTCTGCATACACAAGTGTTTTAACATGTTCGTTTGTGTCTGTATTAATTATTTATTTTTTTAACTCTCTCCATTCTGACCATTGGTCACCATCTATTAACATTACAGTCGTCACTGACCATTTGCCAGAGCTTGTAGATCAATCCGCCGCTATTCGATCTAAAGTACTGGATTAGTGGAGCATTAGCCACCCAGTTGTGGAGATGTGTATTGCATGCTGAGGGGTATATGCAATTCACGGCGAATCGCGGCAAATTATCGCGGTTTTTTAATTCAACACAATTCGACAGGTGAATTCCGGCAGGTGGCTGCCGGAATTCACCATATTCAATGAAAAACGGATTCGACAGTCCCGCGGGCGAAAAACGGCCGATTTGCCGGATTTTGCCGCGATTTAAAAAAACGGGGGTAAACGGGAAAAACCCGTAAAAAAAATGGCGTGGGGTCCCCCCTTCAAAGCATAACCAGCCTCGGGCTCTTCGAGCTGGTCCTGGTTCTAAAAATGCGGGGAAAAATTGGGCAGGGATCCCCCGTCTTTTTAAAGCCAGCACCGGGCTCTGCGCCTGGTGCTGGTGCAAAAAATACGGGGGACAAAAAGAGTAGGGGTCCCCCGTATTTTTTACACCAGCATCGGGCTCCACTAGCTGGACAGATAATGCCACAGCCGGGGGTCACTTTTATACAGTGCCCTGCGGCCGTGGCATTAAATATCCAACTAGTCGCCCCTGGCCGGGGTACCCTGGGGGAGTGGGGACCCCTTCAATCAAGGGGTCCCCCCCCCAGCCACCCAAGGGCCAGGGGTGAAGCCCGAGGCTGTCCCCCCCCATCCAATGGCTGCGGATGGGAGGCTGATAGCCTTGAGAAAAATGACAAGAATATTGTTTTTTCCAGCAGTACTACAAGTCCCAGCAAGCCTCCCCCGCAAGCTGGTACTTGGAGAACCACAAGTACCAGCATGCAGGAGAAAAACGGGCCCGCTGGTACCTGTAGTTCTACTGGAAAAAAAATACCAAAATAAAAACAGTACACAGACACAGTGACAGTAAAACTTTATTACACACTGCCGACACACACATACTTACCTATGTTGACACGCCGACTGCCACGGTCTCCGGTGATCCGAGGGTACCTGTGAAAAAAATTATACTCACCTTCCAGCGTCCAGAGGTACATCCACGTCCAGAGATACATGCACGTACTTGTTAAAAAAACAAAACGAACACCCGTGCCATGCCGGACTGAAAGGGGTCCCATGCTTTCACATCAGACCCCTTTCCCCGAATGCCGGGACACCACGTGACTCCTGTCACTGAAGTCCCTTCAGCCAATCAGGAAGCGCTACTTCCGTGGCGCTCACCTGTTTGGCTGTGCGCTGTCTGAGCTGTCAGACAGCGCATCGCAAAGCCTCTCCATTACTTTCAATGGTGAGAACTTTGCCGTCTGACAGCTCAGACAGCGCACAGCCAATCAGGTGAGCGCAACGAAGTTGCGCTTCCTGATTGGCTTTAGAGACCTTTCTGTGACAGCTGTCACTCTGAGAGGTCTCTCTGCATTCGGGGATAGGGGTCCCATGTGTAAGCATGGGACCCCTTTCAGTCCGGCATGGTACGGGTGTCCGGTTTGTTTTTTTTAACAAGTACGTGGATTTATCTCTGGACCCTGGCTGAGGTGAGTATATTGATCTTTTCTTTTCAGGTATCCGTGGATTCTACTTGGAGAAGAGGACCGATGTCGGCGTGTGAACATAGGTAAGTATGTGTGTGTCGACGTATGAAATAAAGTTTTACTGTCACTGTGTCTGTGTCCTGTTTTTATTTGGGTATTTTTTTTCCAGTGTTGTAATAAGCAGGGTGGTCCAGACTTCACCCTGCTCTGGCTCCCAAGCTTACCGATTGTTCATCCATCTGACACCGACCTGTGGTAAGCTTGGGAGCCAGAGCAGGGTGAAGTCTGGACCACCCTGCTTATTACAACACCTGCGGCTCCTCAGCTACCTCACTGGTACGTTTCTGCTTTGTTTGAACAAAACTGTACGAATATTGTATTTCATCATCCATCCGGGGACATTGACCCATTGTTAAGCTTAGGAGCCAGAGCAGGGTGAAGCTTGGACCACCCTGCCCTATTGAACACCTGCGGCTCCTAGCTTACCTTATTGGTACGCTTTTATAAGTTGTTTTTGTATGTAATTGTGTATTAAATGTGTTAATTTTATGAAACATTTTAAGTTATCAGTTTTTAAACCACATTTGCACTTTTACATCTACCCATATTATAAGGTGACCATTGTTTTGGTCTTCTCATAAGACCACAGAAAGGGAGGCGCCCAAGGTACACCACCATCCTCTTACACTGTGTTTAAGTGGTTTGAAGAATTTTGGAAATGGCCCGTGGAAGACAAGGAACACTGCGGCACACCTGTTTCCACCATCACACAGGACAATGTTATTGCCATGCAGGCCATAGTTGAGGTGGATGCCAGGGTGAGAGTGGCCCAGTTCCCAGTTAGAGAAGGAGACAGGCATCTCATTGTGATCCATTCGCTCATAATCCAAGAAAAGCTTGAACTGAGCAAGGTTTCTGCATGCTGGGTGCCCCATCAGTTGACTGCAAAGCAGAAGGACCACTTATCCCCATGTTAAACAATGTGCTTGGCATCTTAATAAACAAATCCATGCTGACCCCCACTGCAAATCTCAGCTGGAGGAAACAATTACGGAATATTTTGCAATTAATGAAACGGCGGAGGTGTCCAGTGTCACAGTATGGGTACAGGAAAATTGCTTCAATTAGGCACAATGTTGAAGGAGAAAGAAGGTGAAAAGCTAAAGGTACTTGACAAGGTTGCCTTCTCTCTCCCCTAATTTTTGTACAGGTTGAGTATCCCTTATCCAAAATGCTTGGGACCAGAGGTATTTTGGATATGGGATTTTTCCGTATTTTGGAATAATTGCATACCATAATGAGATATCATAGTGATGGGACCTAAATCTAAGCACAGAATGCATTTATGTTACATATACACCTTATACACACAGCCTGAAGGTAATTTTAGCCAATATTTTTTATAACTTTGTGCATTAAACAAAGTGTGTCTACATTCACACAATTCATTTATGTTTCATATACACCTTGGAGGTCATTCCGAGTTGGTCGCTCGCAAGCGGATTTTAGCAGATTTGCTCATGCTAAGACGCCGCCTACTGGGAGTGAATCTTAGCATCTTAAAATTGCGAACGATGTATTCGCAATATTGCGATTACACACCTCGTAGCAGTTTCTGAGTAGCTCCAGACTTACTCAGCATCTGCGATCAGTTCAGTGCTTGTCGTTCCTGGTTTGACGTCACAAACACACCCAGTGTTCGCCCAGACACTCCTCCGTTTCTCCGGCCACTCCTGCGTTTTTTCCGGAAACGGTAGCGTTTTTTCCCACACGCCCATAAAACGGCCTGTTTCCGCCCAGTAACACCCATTTCCTGTCAATCACATTACGATCGCCAGAACGATGATAAAGCCGTGAGTAAAATTCCTAACTGCATAGCAAATTTACTTGGCGCAGTCGCAGTGCGAACATTGCGCATGCGCATTAAGCGGAAAATCGCTGCGATGCGAAGATTTTTACCGAGCGAACAACTCATACACACAACCTGAAGGTCATTTAATACAATATGTTTAATAACTTAATAACATTAAACAAAGTTTGTGTACATTGAGCCATTAAAAAACAAAGGTTTCACTATCTCACTCAAAAAAGTCTGTATTTCGGAATATTCCGTATTTCGGAATACTTGGATATGGGATACTCAACCTGTATTTGTATGAAAGCACTTGCACATGCCGTACACTCTAAGGGGGTCATTCTGAGATGATCGTAGCTGTGCTAAATTTAGCACTGCTATGATCATTCATACTGACATGCGGGGGGGTGCCCAGCACAGGGCTATCCCGCCTTAGGCTGTCTGGCATGCACCGGCGCACTGCGGCGCTGGTGCATGCGCAGTTCTGACCCGATCGCACCGCTGAGTAAACTGCAACGTGCGATCAGGTCAGAATGACCCCCTAAACCAGGTGTATCGGGACTTAATATTCGGTGGGGTGAACTATAAACTAGAGCTATTTGCAGATGATCTTCTAGCGATTCCCTCCAACCCGGTAGCCTCTGTACCTAATTTGATAACTGAATTTCAGAAATCCGGCACTCTTTCTAACTCTATGGTTAATTACTCAAAATCCATTGCAGTGAACTTGACGGTGCCCTCACACTCTGTCGATATGTTGAAGCAGTCTTTTGCTTTTTCTTGGTACATCTCCAGCCTTAAATAACTTGGCGTTGTATTAAATAAAGAACCCTCCCACTTATACGCTGATGACTGAGCTATGGAATTGGGGTGCAAAAACTCTCTCTTGGCTGGGTAGGGTCAGTATCATTAAAATGAGTATTATTTTATCTACTGCAGATTTGTATAAGCATGCTATTCTGTTCAGAAGCAAACATATGGGGGGACTTCAATTACCACCTTTTTCTACATACAGGTTGAGTATCCCATATCCAAATATTCCGAAATACGGAATATTCCGAAATACGGACTTTTTTGAGTGAGAGTGAGATAGTGAAACCTTTGTTTTTTGATGACTCAATGTACACAAACTTTGTTTAATACACAAAGTTATTAAAAATATTGTATTAAATGACCTTCAGGCTGTGTGTATAAGGTGTATAAGAAACATAAATGAATTGTGTGAATGTACACACACTTTGTTTAATGTACAAAGTTATAAAAAATATTGGCTAAAATGACCTCCAGGCTGTGTGTATAAGGTGTATATGTAACATAAATGCATTCTGTGCTTAGATTTAGGTCCCATCACCATGATATCTCATTATGGTATGCAATTATTCCAAAATACGGAAAAATCCGATATCCAAAATACCTCTGGTCCCAAGCATTTTGGATAAGGGATACTCAACCTGTTTTATGATGTAGTCATGTTTGTCCGAATTTTGGATTGGACGCGGTCTGGGTGTGCTCATCAGTGGTTTCAGCTGCAGGGTCATTCTGTCCCCTCTACTCTCTCAATATTCCCGTGGGAATCCAGGGTGTCCATTATACCTCTACCCACCATCGGCCCTACCCTAGCCAGGTGGAACTTATTGAGGGGGCTCCCCTGGATTACCTCTATTTTCTTACCTCTGACCCCACTTTCTGGCAACCTAACTTTCTACCAGGTACCTCTAGTGCTTTATGTAAGGATTGGGCACAGCAGGGTGTTCTCAGTGTTGGCTAGCTGCTGGACTGAGGGTGCGTGTTCCTTTTGCTCCTTACAGGCTAAATTGGCATTGTCGAATGCCAAGATTTGGCATTATCTACTAAAGAAACATTTTGCAATCTGTGCCTGATTCATTTCGCCATCGCATTTTCTCTATGTTATAAACTGTTGATTGAGCATGCCTATCCTGTACCCACTAAGTTTATCTGTGATTCTATACACCCTCTGGACTTCCATTAGATTTTTGCTAACTGCTTTTCTAGTTCTGCCAGTTATTTATTAGAGATGAGCGGGTTCGGATCCTCGGAATCCGAACCCGCCCGAACTTCATGTTTTTTTTCACGGGTCCGAGCGACTCGGATCTTCCTGCCTTGCTCGGTTAACCCGAGCGCGCCCGAACGTCATCATGACGCTGTCGGATTCTCGCGAGACTCGGATTCTATATAAGGAGCCGCGCGTCGCCGCCATTTTCACACGTGCATTGAGATTGATAGGGAGAGGACGTGGCTGGCGTCCTCTCCATTTAGATTAGAAGAGAGAGAGTGAGATTGATTTGAGACAGAGACACTTGATTTACTGGAGCTTAGGAGTACTGTAGAGAGTGCAGAGTTTAGTAGTGACTGACCACAGTGACCACCAGACAGTGCAGTTTTATTTAATATAATCCGTTCTCTGCCTGAAAAAAACGATACACAGTGACTCAGTCACATACCATATCTGTGTGCACTGCTCAGCCCAGTGTGCTGCATCATCTATGTATATATCTGACTGTGCTCACACAGCTTATAATTGTGGGGGAGACTGGGGAGCAGTGCCAGTTATAGGTTATAGCAGGAGCCAGGAGTACATATTATTAAAATTAAACAGTGCACACTTTTGCTGCAGGAGTGCCACTGCCAGTGTGACTGACCAGTGACCTGACCACACTGACCACCAGTATAGTTAGTAGTATACTATATTGTGATTGCCTGAAAAAGTTAAACACTCGTCGTGTGACTTGTGTGGTGTTTTTTTTTTTATTCTATAAAAAACTCATTCTGCTGACAGACAGTGTCCAGCAGGTCCGTCATTATATAATATATACCTGTACGGCTGCAGTAGTGATATATATATATTTTTTATATCATTATTTATCATCCAGTCGCAGCAGACACAGTACGGTAGTTCACGGCTGTAGCTACCTCTGTGTCGGCACTCGGCAGTCCATCCATAATTGTATACCACCTACCCGTGGTTTTTTTTTCTTTCTTCTTTATACATACATACTACATCTCTTTATCAACCAGTCTATATTAGCAGCAGACACAGTACAGTACGGTAGTCCACGGCTGTAGCTACCTCTGTGTCGGCACTCGGCAGTCCGTCCATAATTGTATACCACCTACCCGTGGTTTTTTTTCTTTCTTCTTTATACATACATACATACTACATCTCTTTATCAACCAGTCTATATTAGCAGCAGACACAGTACAGTAGTCCACGGCTGTAGCTACCTCTGTGTCGGCACTCGGCAGTCCATCCATAATTGTATACCACCTACCCGTGGTTTTTTTTTCTTTCTTCTTTATACATACATACTACATCTCTTTATCAACCAGTCTACATTAGCAGCAGACACAGTACAGTACGGTAGTCCACGGCTGTAGCTACCTCTGTGTCGGCACTCGGCAGTCCGTCCATAATTGTATACCACCTACCCGTGGTTTTTTTTTCTTTCTTCTTTATACATACATACTACATCTCTTTATCAACCAGTCTATATTAGCAGCAGACACAGTACAGTAGTCCACGGCTGTAGCTACCTCTGTGTCGGCACTCGGCAGTCCATCCATAATTGTATACCACCTACCCGTGTTTTTTTTTTCTTTATTCTTTATACATACATACTACATCTCTTTATCAACCAGTCTATATTAGCAGCAGACACAGTACAGTACGGTAGTCCACGGCTGTAGCTACCTCTGTGTCGGCACTCGGCAGTCCGTCCATAATTGTATACCACCTACCCGTGGGTTTTTTTTCTTTCTTCTTTATACATACATACTACATCTCTTTATCAACCAGTCTATATTAGCAGCAGACACAGTACAGTAGTCCACGGCTGTAGCTACCTCTGTGTCGGCACTCGGCAGTCCGTCCATAATTGTATACCACCTACCCGTGGTTTTTTTTTCTTTCTTCTTTATACATACTACATCTCATTATCAACCAGTCTATATTAGCAGCAGACACAGTACGGTAGTCCACGGCTGTAGCTACCTCTGTGTCGGCACTCGGCAGTCCATCCATAATTGTATACCACCTACCCGTGGTTTTTTTTCTTTCTTCTTTATACATACTACATCTCATTATCATCCAGTCTATATTA
Source organism: Pseudophryne corroboree (assembly GCF_028390025.1). Classification (NCBI taxonomy): domain Eukaryota; kingdom Metazoa; phylum Chordata; class Amphibia; order Anura; family Myobatrachidae; genus Pseudophryne; species Pseudophryne corroboree. The sequence continues at coordinate 379,747,962 of NC_086447.1, read as the reverse complement.
GCAGCAGACACAGTACGGTAGTCCACGGCTGTAGCTACCTCTGTGTCGGCACTCGGCAGTCCATCCATAATTGTATACCACCTACCCGTGGTTTTTTTTTCTTTCTTCTTTATACATACTACATCTCATTATCATCCAGTCTATATTAGCAGCAGACACAGTACAGTACGGTAGTCCACGGCTGTAGCTACCTCTGTGTCGGCACTCGGCAGTCCGTCCATAATTGTATACCACCTACCCGTGGTTTTTTTTTTCTTTCTTCTTTATACATACTACATCTCATTATCAACCAGTCTATATTAGCAGCAGACACAGTACGGTAGTCCACGGCTGTAGCTACCTCTGTGTCGGCACTCGGCAGTCCATCCATAATTGTATACCACCTACCCGTGGTTTTTTTTTCTTTCTTCTTTATACATACATACTACATCTCTTTATCAACCAGTCTATATTAGCAGCAGACACAGTACAGTAGTCCACGGCTGTAGCTACCTCTGTGTCGGCACTCGGCAGTCCATCCATAATTGTATACCACCTACCCGTGGTTTTTTTTTCTTTCTTCTTTATACATACATACTACATCTCTTTATCAACCAGTCTATATTAGCAGCAGACACAGTACAGTAGTCCACGGCTGTAGCTACCTCTGTGTCGGCACTCGGCAGTCCATCCATAATTGTATACCACCTACCCGTGGTTTTTTTTTCTTTCTTCTTTATACATACATACTACATCTCATTATCATCCAGTCTATATTAGCAGCAGACACAGTACAGTACAATAGTCCACGGCTGTAGCTACCTCTGTGTCGGCACTCGGCAGTCCATCCATAATTGTATACTAGTATCCATCCATCTCCATTGTTTACCTGAGGTGCCTTTTAGTTGTGCCTATTAAAATATGGAGAACAAAAATGTTGAGGTTCCAAAATTAGGGAAAGATCAAGATCCACTTCCACCTCGTGCTGAAGCTGCTGCCACTAGTCATGGCCGAGATGATGAAATGCCAGCAACGTCGTCTGCCAAGGCCGATGCCCAATGTCATAGTACAGAGCATGTCAAATCCAAAACACCAAATATCAGTAAAAAAAGGACTCCAAAACCTAAAATAAAATTGTCGGAGGAGAAGCGTAAACTTGCCAATATGCCATTTACCACACGGAGTGGCAAGGAACGGCTGAGGCCCTGGCCTATGTTCATGGCTAGTGGTTCAGCTTCACATGAGGATGGAAGCACTCAGCCTCTCGCTAGAAAACTGAAAAGACTCAAGCTGGCAAAAGCACCGCAAAGAACTGTGCGTTCTTCGAAATCCCAAATCCACAAGGAGAGTCCAATTGTGTCGGTTGCGATGCCTGACCTTCCCAACACTGGACGTGAAGAGCATGCGCCTTCCACCATTTGCACGCCCCCTGCAAGTGCTGGAAGGAGCACCCGCAGTCCAGTTCCTGATAGTCAGATTGAAGATGTCAGTGTTGAAGTACACCAGGATGAGGAGGATATGGGTGTTGCTGGGGAGGAAATTGACCAGGAGGATTCTGATGGTGAGGTGGTTTGTTTAAGTCAGGCACCCGGGGAGACACCTGTTGTCCGTGGGAGGAATATGGCCGTTGACATGCCTGGTGAAAATACCAAAAAAATCAGCTCTTCGGTGTGGAAGTATTTCACCAGAAATGCGGACAACATTTGTCAAGCCGTGTGTTCCCTTTGCCAAGCTGTAATAAGTAGGGGTAAGGACGTTAACCACCTCGGAACATCCTCCCTTATACGTCACCTGCAGCGCATTCATAATAAGTAAGTGACAAGTTCAAAAACTTTGGGCGACAGCGGAAGCAGTCCACTGACCAGTAATTCCCTTCCTCTTGTAACCAAGCTCACGCAAACCACCCCACCAACTCCCTCAGTGTCAATTTCCTCCTTCCCCAGGAATGCCAATAGTCCTGCAGGCCATGTCACTGGCAATTCTGACGAGTCCTCTCCTGCCTGGGATTCCTCCGATGCATCCTTGCGTGTAACGCCTACTGCTGCTGGCGCTGCTGTTGTTGCTGCTGGGAGTCGATGGTCATCCCAGAGGGGAAGTCGTAAGCCCACTTGTACTACTTCCAGTAAGCAATTGACTGTCCAACAGTCCTTTGCGAGGAAGATGAAATATCACAGCAGTCATCCTGCTGCAAAGCGGATAACTGAGGCCTTGACAACTATGTTGGTGTTAGACGTGCGTCCGGTATCCGCCGTTAGTTCACAGGGAACTAGACAATTTATTGAGGCAGTGTGCCCCCGTTACCAAATACCATCTAGGTTCCACTTCTGTAGGCAGGCGATACCGAGAATGTACACGGACGTCAGAAAAAGACTCACCAGTGTCCTAAAAAATGCAGTTGTACCCAATGTCCACTTAACCACGGACATGTGGACAAGTGGAGCAGGGCAGGGTCAGGACTATGTGACTGTGACAGCCCACTGGGTAGATGTATGGACTCCCGCCGCAAGAACAGCAGCGGCGGCACCAGTAGCAGCATCTCGCAAACGCCAACTCTTTCCTAGGCAGGCTACGCTTTGTATCACCGCTTTCCAGAATACGCACACAGCTAAAAACCTCTTACGGCAACTGAGGAAGATCATCGCAGAATGGCTTACCCCAATTGGACTCTCCTGTGGATTTGTGGCATCGGACAACGCCAGCAATATTGTGTGTGCATTAAATATGGGCAAATTCCAGCACGTCCCATGTTTTGCACATACCTTGAATTTGGTGGTGCAGAATTTTTTAAAAAACGACAGGGGCGTGCAAGAGATGCTGTCGGTGGCCAGAAGAATTGCGGGACACTTTCGGCGTACAGGCACCACGTACAGAAGACTGGAGCACCACCAAAAACTACTGAACCTGCCCTGCCAACATCTGAAGCAAGAAGTGGTAACGAGGTGGAATTCAACCCTCTATATGCTTCAGAGGTTGGAGGAGCAGCAAAAGGCCATTCAAGCCTATACAATTGAGCATGATATAGGAGGTGGAATGCACCTGTCTCAAGTGCAGTGGAGAATGATTTCAACGTTGTGCAAGGTTCTGATGCCCTTTGAACTTGCCACACGTGAAGTCAGTTCAGACACTGCCAGCCTGAGTCAGGTCATTCCCCTCATCAGGCTTTTGCAGAAGAAGCTGGAGACATTGAAGGAGGAGCTAACACGGAGCGATTCCGCTAGGCATGTGGGACTTGTGGATGGAGCCCTTAATTCGCTTAACAAGGATTCACGGGTGGTCAATCTGTTGAAATCAGAGCACTACATTTTGGCCACCGTGCTCGATCCTAGATTTAAAACCTACCTTGGATCTCTCTTTCCGGCAGACACAAGTCTGCTGGGGTTGAAAGACCTGCTGGTGAGAAAATTGTCAAGTCAAGCGGAACGCGACCTGTCAACATCTCCTCCTTCACATTCTCCCGCAACTGGGGGTGCGAGGAAAAGGCTCAGAATTCCGAGCCCACCCGCTGGCGGTGATGCAGGGCAGTCTGGAGCGACTGCTGATGCTGACATCTGGTCCGGACTGAAGGACCTGACAACGATTACGGACTTGTCGTCTACTGTCACTGCATATGATTCTCTCACCATTGAAAGAATGGTGGAGGATTATATGAGTGACCGCATCCAAGTAGGCACGTCACACAGTCCGTACTTATACTGGCAGGAAAAAGAGGCAATTTGGAGGCCCTTGCACAAACTGGCTTTATTCTACCTAAGTTGCCCTCCCACAAGTGTGTACTCCGAAAGAGTGTTTAGTGCCGCCGCTCACCTTGTCAGCAATCGGCGTACGAGGTTACATCCAGAAAATGTGGAGAAGATGATGTTCATTAAAATGAATTATAATCAATTCCTCCGCGGAGACATTGACCAGCAGCAATTGCCTCCACAAAGTACACAGGGAGCTGAGATGGTGGATTCCAGTGGGGACGAATTGATAATCTGTGAGGAGGGGGATGTACACGGTGATATATCGGAGGATGATGATGAGGTGGACATCTTGCCTCTGTAGAGCCAGTTTGTGCAAGGAGAGATTAATTGCTTCTTTTTTGGGGGGGGGTCCAAACCAACCCGTCATATCAGTCACAGTCGTGTGGCAGACCCTGTCACTGAAATGATGGGTTGGTTAAAGTGTGCATGTCCTGTTTATACAACATAAGGGTGGGTGGGAGGGCCCAAGGACAATTCCATCTTGCACCTCTTTTTTCTTTTATTTTTCTTTGCGTCATGTGCTGTTTGGGGAGGGTTTTTTGGAAGGGACATCCTGCGTGACACTGCAGTGCCACTCCTAGATGGGCCCGGTGTTTGTGTCGGCCACTAGGGTCGCTTATCTTACTCACACAGCTACCTCATTGCGCCTCTTTTTTTCTTTGCGTCATGTGCTGTTTGGGGAGGGTTTTTTGGAAGGGACATCCTGCGTGACACTGCAGTGCCACTCCTAGATGGGCCCGGTGTTTGTGTCGGCCACTAGGGTCGTTTATCTTACTCACACAGCGACCTCGGTGCAAATTTTAGGACTAAAAATAATATTGTGAGGTGTGAGGTATTCAGAATAGACTGAAAATGAGTGTAAATTATGGTTTTTGAGGTTAATAATACTTTGGGATCAAAATGACCCCCAAATTCTATGATTTAAGCTGTTTTTTAGGGTTTTTTGAAAAAAACACCCGAATCCAAAACACACCCGAATCCGACAAAAAAAATTCGGTGAGGTTTTGCCAAAACGCGGTCGAACCCCAAACACGGCCGCGGAACCGAACCCAAAACCAAAACACAAAACCCGAAAAATTTCCGGCGCTCATCTCTATTATTTATTCATCGAAACGGAGTATAAAGTGCTCTCATGTTGATACAGGTTTCTCCAAAATGTATCAAAAATGTTATCTGGCGTTTCTGATAGATTCTGGCGCTACAGTTCTGCGCTGGGGCACGCGCCGATTCATATTTGGTGAGAATGCTTAGCCTTCTGGTAGGTTATTTCCCCATTAGCTTCAATTCTTAGTTGTGCAGTCCCATGTAACTTTACCTTTTGGCTTGTAAATTTGTACACAGGCCCCTGGCGAAGTACAAAAAAAGCTTTGCTTACATTTTTTAATAGCACTGTGAAGGCGGTAATTCTGGTTCCTTTGAAGTCTGCAGCCCCACCATCCATAAAAGAATGGTTTGCTAGAATAGATTTATACAATATATGGCAATGGAGGATCTCCATCTCTGTGTTGAGAAAAACAAAGGGCTAAATTTACTAAGGTGGGATTTTTTGTAGAACTGGTGATGTTGCCCATAGCAACCAATCAGATTTTATCTATTACCTTCTAGAAGCAGCTAGATAAATATTAAGTAGAATCTGATTGGTTGCTATGAGCAACATCACCAGTTCTAAAAAATTCCCACCTTAGTAAATTTGCCCCAAAGAATTTTGTTCAATTTGGTGCTTATGGCTTTAAAGGCCCATATAGACGAGCCGATGCTCAGCACACATCTCTCCCGCCGCTCAGCACAGCGCGATCTGTGCTGAGCGTGCAGGGGGAGACGGGGGGGAGGAAGGCGCTCATTTCACCCAGCGGGTGAAATGAGCGACCTGCTAGATTGGCCTGCATGCAGGCCAATCTAGCACCAGAGATAGCGATGCGCGGGGCTGCGCATCGCTATCGCTGTAGGAGGTTCACACGGAGCGATAATGCTCAAATTCTAAGCAATCTAGTCAGAGTGCTTAGAATATCGCTCCGTGAGTACCCCCCTTAAGTTTACAGTAAATCATCCACTGTTTATGCAGCAGCGATACTTTGAGCTTTCTGTATACTGTGCATGGTACTCGCCTTCCTTCCACTTCCTCAACCCTCTCCCCATTTTTGTTTTGTCTTTGCTCATGGTTAATATCTCCATTTCTGGGGGGGGGGGGGTTTGGGGGGGGGGGGGGCATGCTATGTTTCTGGCTGAAACTTACTATAATGGTTTTAGTCTCTATAGGCCTAATTCAGACTTGGCCACTTATGTGGCTGCATAACAGTTTGCTGTACATCGGCAAACTGCTCACACGCAGCGGCCACATTTTGCCCACGTGGTCATTCACATTGCGGGAGCATCCCCGAAGGAAGCGTCCACAACATGATTGACAGCAGCAAGTAGGCGCAGTCGTGGCGCAGGGTGTGGTGGGCTGAACGGGTGCGTGTCGGGAGTATTTTTGGGCTACTGCCACTCCGATTAAAAGAATGGCAGTGGGCCACCAGGCAGCACAGCCAGGCTGCGTTGGCAGGGGTCAACCTTAATTTAATGCATTCGCAATTAAATTGAGGACGCATCGTGAGGCTGTGCCAAATATGCTGGGCGGCCCCCAGTACGTGAGGAGATGGATGCAGATCTTGCTGCATATGCAGCGGTCTGCATCCATGTCTGACTAACCCCCTAAGTATCGATTCTATTTGATTTGTAATCCACTTATTACTGAACTTTTGTCTATTGATGGTTATGGGGCAGTTTCAATTGTCAGCAGGAAATTTTTTTAAAAACCTTGCAGAGCAGGGATTTTCCAGCAGCTGTAGGGTATTGGTATTCAATTAAGGGACTGAAAATTAATATTTTTTCCTCGCACCTCCAGAGCAAGTCCAAAAATCATTCATTTTAGGAAAAATCACAGATACTTGCTCTGGAACCCTGGCGGCAGCCCCCTAAGGACTAATTAAGAAACTAAATGCTTCCAATTAGCTTAATTTGTCAATATTTTCGCATCGTCTGAAGTGGTGTCAACAACCAACGTTGAGAGCCAGGTCTTCTGCAGCAGTGGTGAGTATGTGAGGGGTGTGTCTGTGTGGGATACGGTCGTTAGCTCGACACAGCTTAGGTCAACAGTCATTAGGTCGACATGAATTAGGTCGACATGTACTAGCTCGACAGGTCAAAAGGTCGACATGAGTTGTTTTTTTTAAATTAATTTTTTTGCCTTTTCCATACTTGACAATCCACATGGACTATGATTGGAATGGTAACTTGTGCCGAGCGAAGCGAGGTGCCTTGCCCGGAGCACGCGGTGCACTAATTGGGGTTCCCCGTCACGTTATGAAGAAAACGACAAAAACAGTCCAAAAACTCATGTCGACCTTCTCACCTTTCGGCCTAGTACATGTCGACCTAATGCCCATGTCAAGCTAGTGCACGTCGACCTAATGCCCATGTCAACCTAGTGCACGTCGACCTAATGACTGTCGACCTAAGTTGGGTCGACCCAACGACCCATACCCGTCTGTGTGTGTGTGTCTGTCTGTCTGTGTGCACCCCCCTTCCTGTGTAGAGACCACCCCCAGCAGCCCATGCGCCCGCCCCCCCCTGTGGGAAATCTCATAGCAGCCCCCTCTCCAGTGGGTAAATGGAGGGGAGACCAGTGGGAGCTGCAGAGACCACCAGAGAACCCCAAAGAGGTGAGTATAATTTTTTTTTTTTTTCTGCACCGCTGGGTTTTCAGCTCTGAAGACAACACAACCACAAAAAATTGTATAGTGCGGGTATTGGGAGCGTGCATACACACTGTAATCCAAATTTGGACATGAGGAAAGTGAGGATTTTTTACATCACTATACCTCGCACCCAACTGAATTCTCTTTTATGTATGTGTTTAAAAATCAATAAACATATTGCAAAAAATTAAATATATATTTTAAACCAATATGGCAAAATCAAGTAGTCAAAACGCAATATAAAAATGACATGTTAATAGCTAAACCACAAATATATAAGATAATTTCTCCTTCTTTCTAATAACTAAAAGCTCTTTCAGTATGCATACATAAATACAGACCATTTAGTAAAATCATCTCTCTTACTCTGTAATAGAATATACAGTATACTGATGTGAATGAAGTACAAATTCAAGTTCAGTAAGATAATAAACTGTGAGCACTATGTTGAAATAGTCTGTGGAACTACAATCCCCCTAATAGTGCAGACACTTGCATGAGCTCAATGCAGTTTACATGGTAATCATTGTTCTCCACTCTCCAAGCATCTATATCTGCGACATCACTCCACTGCTACCGTCGTGACCGAGGTGTCATAGATTAGAGTGAGAGAGACTTTTTAGCACAGAAATTTCACGTACAGGCACCGAGCAGTAGAAATCCAATATTGCACACCAGCATAGGTAACCCTACTGATTAGAAAGAAGGAGAAATTCTCTTATATTACAGTATATATTTGTGGTTTAGATACTAATCATACACAATTTTTTATATTGTGTGTCTTGACTACTTAATTTTGGCATATTGGTGGGTATTTAAAATATAAATTAATTTTATTTGCACTGTACCATTCTCTGTTTTGCATGTAGCTACCACAGCACTCATGCAGCAGCGCACCATCACTGGGAACTCGTTTGCCAACCAATGCCTGCCTACTGATTCAAGAAAATTTGGGAACCACCGGTTTAGGAAGACAATTGTACAAAACAGTATCAACAAGGATCACTTGTCAGGTCAACCCCTAGTTATCAAACTGGTGATGCAACCTCAGCTGGATAGGAAACAGGGAAACGCTATGATAAATATGGGGCACCACACATTTATTGTTCATTCTTGTATTGTCACTGGGAGGCGCCACCGCAGGTTTACACTTTGGAACTATTTGCAATGGCACGCAGGCTTCTGGTCTTATAGACGTGCAATGCCGATCCTATGGGGTGGTGGTTGTGTGTGTATATACAGATGTGTCCTATTACATTCCCTGCCTGAACCCTCTAACACCTTCTCTTCATTTGATCCTACAAATGAAGATTAAATATCTGCACTCTTTTCATCTGCCTACTCTACTACCTCTCCCTTTGACTCTATACCCTCACAAATTAGTAAAGCTCTGTCTGCTACGCTCATCCCAACCTTAACTAAAATCTGTAATCTCTCTCTGTCTACTGGTATCTTTCCTTCTCTGTACAAGCATGCAGTGATTACTCCCATTCTGAAAAACACAAAACTCTGACCCTAACTCTCTCTCAAACTACCGTCCCTTCTCTCAGCTCCCATGCCCCACCAAGCTACTTGAGAGACTTGCCTACAGTCGCCTCACACACTTTCTTAACTCACACAGCCTACTGGACCCACTTCAGTCAGGATTTCGTGCCCAACACTCCACAGAGACAGCACTGACTAAGGTAGTGAATGATTTGGTCACTGCTAAATCTAAAGGCCATTACTCACTACTTATTCTCCTTGATATCTCTGCTGCTTTTGACACTGTTGACCACTCTCTTCTCATACAAACACTACAATCCCTAGGGAATCAGGACACAGCCCTTTCTTGGTTCTCATCCTACCTATCTAATCGCTTCTTCAGTGTTCGTTTCTCTGATTCCACCTCCTCTTCGCTATCTCTCTCAGTTGGAGTACCTCAAGGCTCAGTCCTAGGTCCTCTGCTTTTCTATGCCACATCTCTTGGCAAACTAATCAACTCTTTCGGATTTCAGTACCATCTGTATGCGGATGATACTCAAATCTACCTATCCTCCCCTGATTTGTCACCTTCTGTATTGGGCCGTGTCACTGAATGCCTTTCTGCCATTTCATCTTGGATGACATCTCGCCACCTCAAACTTAATATTTCCAAAACAGAATTAATTATATTTCCACCGGCCAATAGTAGTTACCAACTTGATATCTCTATCACTGTTGAGAACTCAGCAATCATCCCTAGCCCGCAAGCTCGCTGCCTACAGTAGGTATCATTCTTGACTCTGAACTGTCCTTTGTTCCCCACATTCAATCTGTCTCAAGATCATGTTACATACATCTAAGAAATATATCCAAAATACGACCATATCTTACACAAGACACAGCAAAAACTCTAATCCATGCTCTCATTATCTCCCGCATTGATTATTGTAATAATCTCCTGACCGGTCTTCCCAAACATAGGCTCTCACCACTCCAATCCATTTTGAATGCAGCTGCAAGGTTAATCTTCCTCGCTAAACGTTCATCGTCTGCAGATCCGCTCTGCTAGTCCCTCCATTGGTTACCGGTATTCTACTGTATTGAATATAAAATACTTTTACTGACATACAAGGCTATTAACCAAACTGCACCAACATACATCTCTTCACTCATCTCAAAATATCTCCCTACCCGACCTCTCCGCTCTGCACAAGATCTGCGTCTCTCATCCACACGCATTACTTGTTCACACTCAAAATGACAGGACTTTATCCGGGCTTCACCCACTCTGTGGAATGCCCTCCCCTGCACAATAAGACTCGCCTCTAGTCTCCAAACCTTTAAACGTTCCCTGAAAACTCACGACTTCAGACAAGCCTATCAAATTCCAGACCCACCCACATAACCTTCAGTGCTTCCCTATCTAATTACATCCTCCCTGTACAGTATACATAACATCACATATCCTGTCTTTCTTTACTCTCACACCTCCTGACACTTGGCCAACATTGCGGGGTGATCATATCATACAACCCATTAAGAACCTAGCAATCTAGTGGACTATTATGCAATACGTAGCATCTATCCTTGTGTATCAATGTCTATTTCCCTATAGATTATAAGATTGTGAGCAGGGCCTTCCTACCTCTATGTCTGTCTGTTTTTACCCAGTTTTGTTCTATTACTGTTCTAATTGTAAAGCGCAACGGAATATACTGCGCTATATAAGAAACTGTTAATAAATAAAAAATAAATAAATTACATCCTTGCTGCAGTCACGCTAAACAGCCCTTCAAGTCGCGCCATGTTGTGGTTGAACGTGGTAGCGCCGAGCGTCTTATAGATTTTGTGATTCATAGCTGTACAATTTTTCCAATCCTGAGGTCAAGATTTTTCACCCCTAATAAATGGGTGCTGCCATTCAATTGTGATTGCTCATAATGAATATTATAACTTCTTTTGTCCAACGCGTTCCACCTTCATCGGGGTATCAACAGTACAAAATGGGAAAACAATTGTGAGGTGTTGGAACAGATACATCAAGCTGGTAGTCCCGCAGATGATCAAATTTAGTTAATCGATTTTAGGAAACATCACACCTCAATCTTGTGTACAATTTCAAATACAAATCAATCGATGTATCTGAATGGTAGCCAAATGGACTTTATACAACAATATCCCGTTTTTTCCATGGATTTCGTCTGAGTATGAAACCAGTGATAAAAGGCTAAACTCATTTCTTTGTGCGCCCTCTCAGTGTATATTTTGGGTATGTTGTCTTAGGTCTTACTAACAGGAGTGCCATAAATATATGAGATACAGTCATAATGTTGACATTTACAATAGGAGAAGATTGTTAGGCTGTGTTGACACACCTTTCTTATCAATAAACTAGTTCAATATAGGTGATGGCAATCATAAATCAAGAGGTAAGTCCAGGAACAGAGCAGTTTGTCTCTAATGCAATGGGTGCATGTTGGGAGGTATGTACATGCACAATACACATACATACTAGTGGGGCCATTGGAAGAGTCTCGCAAAGCCTCTGTTGCCCACCACTGATTTAAATTCTATTGATTTTGGAGCACAATAAGTTTACTACAGTTCACTAATTCAGGATTTACACCATGTTACTTAATAGTGGCAAACTGTAAGTATAAAAGGCTAGATTTATCAAGCCTTGGAGTGTGATAAGTTGCACAGTGATAAAGAAACCAGCCAATCAGCTCCTAAATGCCATGTTACAGGCTGTATGTGAAAAATAACAGTTAGGAGCTGGTTGGCTGGTATGTTATCACCGTGCTATAAATCTGGGACATAATATTATTATAACTAAAATGTCAAATGACGTTTGTTACTACAGTTTGTAGCTATATCAGAGTGCAAACGGATTTTTGGTAAACAAATCAATTGACTGTACCATGCAAAACAAATGACTTTGTTCTGATGTAGGAGCGACCTTTCTTCACAGCAGCCTTTGTTTTTTCAAGCCCATCTTTTGTGCCTTCTTTTGCAGCCTTCATCAACCTCTGCATCTAAATCATATAGCAAGACACTAGTCAGCATGATGGAATATAACATACATTATATAGGTGGAGAGATCATGCTCTGAATACAACCAAGAGATTTATGCTACGTCACCTTTAGTTCATGTTTTTGTTTTAACTGTTGGATCTCTACTCCTCCCACTTTGTTTGTCACCAAATCTTTCATCTTTCTCTCGTAGTGTTGTTTTAAACGTGTTAGGTCCTGAGAAAGCTACATAAAAAAATATAGTATAATCTTTATGAATAAAAAAAAAAAAATGTACCAATGTTATAAAAAAAAATATAATGAATCCTTAAGTAAAAAAATGTGAAGGATAATAGACATCAGTACACTGTTCTATATGAAAGAGTAAAGCCACAATATGGGCAATATTAATAAATATTTTAAGGCCTCTCAAACAAGGGTTATATTATCCACAAGAAAACATAAATATTCCAAGTAAAGTCTGAGTGCCTACTGTGTAATAAGATGTCTACATCAATAAGCACAGGTTATTAAAATATAGGAGCACACATCAGTGGCGGAACTAGCAAGCGGTGGGCCCAGGTGCGACAAAATGCTTTGCCCCCCCCCCCTCATCCCATCCAAGTCCACCCCCTCACCCCTGGAGAGGATCTGGTGAGGGGGACCTGCTCAGGGCCAGAGAAATGGATACCTAGCAACAGTGCCGTAATTAGACATTTTAGCGCTGTGTGCAAGAAACGGCATCAGAGTCCGCCCACTCCATGTAAAACAGGGGCAGTGCGCACCGTAGGCGCGCGCAGAAAATATAGGGGTGTGGCTTCGTGGGAAAGGGGTGTGGCTACAAAATAATTCCAATTCATATAACGGTGCACAGTAGTCTCCGTTATTCAAATTACGCGCACAGTAGCACCACTACACCAGGTAGAGACCCTTTTACACCTTATGGCGGACAGATTCCCCTTTTTACACATTACGGCAGACAGCGTCTCCTTTTTACACATTACGGCAGACAGCGTCCCCTTTTTACACATTACGGCAGACAGCGTCCCCTTTTTACACATTACGGCAGACAGCGTCCCTTTTTACACATTACGGCAGACAGCGTCCCCTTTTTACACATTACGGCAGACAGCGTGCCCTTTTTACACATTACGGCAGAAAGCGTGCCTGTTTTACACATTACGGCAGACAGTGCCCCTTTTTACACATTACGGCAGACCGCGTCCCCCTTTTTACACATTACGGTAGACAGCGTCCCTTTTTACACATTACGGCGGACAGCGTCCTCTTTTTACACATTACGGCAGACCGCGTCCCCCTTTTTACACATTACGGGGCAGACCGCGTCCCTTTTTACACATTACAGCGGACAGCGTCCTCTTTTTACACATTACGGCAGACAGCGTCCTCTTTTTACACATTACGGCAGACCGCGTCACCCTTTTTATACATTACGGCAGACAGCGTCCCCTTTTTACACATTACAGAAGACAGCGTCCCCCTTTTTACACATTGCGGCAGACAGCGTCCCCTTTTTACACATTACGGAAGACAGCGTCCCCCTTTTTACACATTACGGCAGACAGCGTCCCCTTTTTACACATTACGGCAGACCGCGTCCCCCTTTTTACACATTACGGCAGACCGCGTCCCCCTTTTTACACATTACGGAAGACAGCATCCCCTTTTTACACATTACGGCAGACAGCGTCCCCTTTTTACACATTACGGCAGACAGCGTCCCCTTTTTACACATTACGGCAGACAGCGTCCCCATTTTTACACATTATGGCAGACAGCGTCCCCCTTTTTACACATTACAGCAGATAGCATCCCCCTTTTTACACATTATGGCAGGGTGACACATGGGAGGGGTAACAGGGAGATGCATGGTGCTGCCAGGGAGAGGTGACAGGATGACACCAGGGAGGGGTGACAGGGAGAGGCAGGATGACACAAGGAAGGGGTGACAGGGAGAGGCAGGATGACACAAGGGAGGGGTGACAGGGAGAGGCAGGATGACACAAGGGAGGGGTGACAGGGAGAGGCAGGATGACACAAGGGAGGGGTGACAGGAAGAGGCAGGATGACACAAGGGAGGGGTGACAGGGAGAGGCAGGGTGCTGCCAGGGAGAGGTGACAGGGTGACACCAGGGAGGGGTAACAGACAGGCAGTGTGATATAAATATTACAGTTTGCAGTGCTTACTTACAGCCAGCTGCAGCGCATTGAAAACAGCTCCATCTTGGGGCTTAACGCTGGGGGCTGTCATGAGATCCCCGGCACGGGCGGCAAGCAGGACAGCTTCAAGCAGAGGAGATCCGATGGAAGCCGGGTCGACTCTCAGGTCAGAGCAATCGGGGAGGGACTGAGGAGCGGGGAGGAGACGGGATTGTGGCCCCTCCTCTTCTTCCAGCCGGAGTGTAATAGAGCTGCTGTCAGCTCTAATAAAGCCTAAACTGCTGCTGGCCGCGGCGTGCCGCGCGATGTTACTGGCGGCAAGTGGAGAAGGTTCAGGCGGCATCATAATGAGTCAATGTGACTCTTTATGATGTCAGCAGCTTTGGGCCCCTTCACTGCGTTGGGCCCCAGTGCAATGCACTGGTGGCACTGGCGCAAGTTCCGCCACTGGCACACATTTACCCATATACCGTTGCTTTTTGTGTATTACATTCTGACATGATTCCCCTTATAGAAATCATGGACAATATAGGATAAGTACAGGGTATATAATCATTGCTGCATCAGCAGAAGACACTGAAATAAGTATCCAGGTGACAGAAAACCGAGGGGTCTGGTGCCACTGAAGGGAATATGGAGTAGAACAGGGGTGGGGAACCTTTTTTCTACAGAGGGCCATTTGGATATTTATAAAATCCTTCGGGGGCCATACACAAATTCTCAACTTAAAAAATTACCCTGCCCCGCAGTAGGTCTGCCCCTCAGAGGGACTGTGTGTGCGCGCCGGAGGCGCGCGCGCCCAAAAAATGGGTGTGGCCAGTTAAAATGGGACGTGATACACATATGCCCCTAATAGTGCAGTGCCAGATCCACAAATGCCCCAACAGTGCCAAGTATACAAATGCCCCCACAGTGCCAGGTATACAAATGCCCCTCACAGTGCCAGGTATACAAATGCCCCTCACAGTGCCAGGTATACAAATGCCCCTCACCGTGCCAGGTATACAAATGCCCCCACAGTGCCAGGTATACAAATGCCCCCACAGTGCCAGGTATACAGATGCCCCCCACAGTGTCAGGTATACAAATGCCCCCCACAGTGCCAGGTATACAAATGCCCCTCACAGTGCCAGGTATACAAATGCCCCTCACAGTGCCAGGTATACAAATGCCCCCCACAGTGCCAGGTATACAGATGCCCCCCACAGTGCCAGATATACAAATGCCCCTCACAGTGCCAGGCATACAAATGCCCCCCGTGCCAGGTATACAGTGCCCCCCCCCCATGCTGCTTACCGCTGCAGCATTCGGCGGCGTTTCTCGTGTGTCAGGACAGGGAGAAGAGCGCAGCTGTCGGGCGGCGGCATGTAGGACTTCAAACCAGCCGCCGGTTCGAGAGCCAATCAGAGCTCGCGGACCGGCAGCCGCGGCTCCTGATTGGCTGCCAGTCCGCGGACTCTGATTGGCTCACGAACCGGCGGCTGGTTTGAAGTCCTACACGCCGCCGCCACCCGACATAGCCGCGCTCTCCTCCCTGTCCTGACAGCTGAAACACGCTGCCGCCGAACTGAGCGGCAGCGTGTCTCACTGACAGTAGCGGGTGGGCCGTAGCAAACGGCTTCGCGGGCCGGAGGTTCCCCACCCCTGGAGTAGAAGATGGTTTAAGTAAGAGAAGGAAAAGCACATGCGAAAAAAAATCACAGATTACAGTACATGGACTGCAATCTGCAGACTACACTAACTTCAGAATGGTGCTCCAAGGACAGCATTCCTCATACCCACCCTCTCACACAGGGAACATCCAATCTTTCAGAACATGGATTTACTCAAATGTACTCAGTCAGGATATCAGGCAAAATATATTCTTCACCTGAGAAAGGTGCTGGTGATATTCGTTCATCCCTATCACAATTAACAGAGACAGTTTAAGCCATATTCTGGTAGATTTGTAATGAATACTGACCCTGTGCCTGACTTAAGGTGTGTACACACGGTAAGATCTTTTCTTCCGATTCTGACTATATAGTCAGAATCGGAAGAAAAGATAGTGCAGATCGCAAGGTGACAGTCACCTTGCGATCCCGATACGATGCCGATGCGCGGCCCCGCGCGGTCGGCATCGGCCGAAAAAATAGGCTGTGCAGGCAATTCAATCCTGACTATCTCTATAGAAGAGATAGTCAGGATTGACACTTAGCCAAAATCGCACAGAACCAGGATCGCAAGCACACTCATTATGTGCTTGCGATACTGGCTAAGTGCCGACCCGGCCCCCCGTCACACAGTGAGAATCGGATAAGTCCGAATCTCACTGTGTGTACACGGCCTTAGGTTACATATTGTAATTATAGACGTAACTTTTGCTTTTTATAACAAATTACATAGAAAAAAAACAAAACAAAAAGCAAAACAAAACAAAACAAATACAACCAACAATTCTGTTTATGGAACAATTCTGTTTATGTGAAGATGGCCAGTTTTGTGGTGGGCCCTTCCCCAACACACATTGGATGCAGCCATACTGGGGGCTGACCAACGGTAATGAGCAAGCCACCTATCCATTCTCCAGTATCTGTACGATATCCCGCCAGAAGGGATCTCGGTGGTCGGAATACCGACACCAGGATCCCGACCGGCACAATCTCGACATAGGGGCGAGCGCAACGCAGCCCCTTGCGGGCTCGCTGCGCTCGTCACGCTGTGCTCGCCTCGCTACGCTCAGCACACTAATTTATTTTCCCTCCATGGGTGTCGTGGACACCCACAGAGGGAGAATATGTCGGGATTGTGCCGGTCGGGATCCCAGTGTCGGTATTTCGACCGCCGGAATTCCGTACGGCGGGATCTTCACCGTATCCCCATTCTACTGTAGATGTACAACCCTTATGAATAAAAACCACTACAACAGCATTACTGGTTAGTAGTCAGTATAATGAGCAGAATGAGCATGCAGTTAGAATCAGTGTGGCAGAGATAAGCACATAACAAGATGACAAACAGCAGAAATACTGAAGAAAAGTCAGTTAAACGTTAATCCAACCACAAAGTAAAGTGAATTCTAATGGAACCTTGAATTAACATCACCACCTTATTCTCTTCATGAAATTTACTAAAAACCATGACATGTTTAGGCTGTTAAAGTAGGACTGTATCTAACTTGTGCATCTGAGAATATGTGAACTCCACACATCATGGCACACCTCCACAGTGATTAAAACTCCATCATATGGTCTGTATGGGCAGCAGACAGTCCTGACAAAAGCGAGGGCTAGGAAAAAATCCAGACTGTCCCACTTACAACAGGGCGCCGTCTTAGAACAGACATCTCCAGAGCAATATCACAGCTGTTTGAACTCACCCAAGAACTAGTGTCACATCAAATTAACAGGCAGGGGGTCTGAACTGGAGCAGAAGGTGAGGACTATGGAGGATACATCGATCTATCATAATACCTCTATATTACAGAAGCAGGTCATGGTGCTATCTGCCAGAGTGGATGATGCACAGAACACATGAATCAACAAAATACCTTAAGAATGCTGAACCTGCTAAAGGGAGCTGTAGGTGATGATGTTGTGACATTTTCAGAATTCTTACCAGAAAAAATGGATCCAGCACATGCAGGATCAACTCAGCCTGCCACATACCCAATCCTCTTTAATACTTACCTGTGTCCACGCTGGGTTCTCCTCCACCCCAGGAGTTTTCCAGCTGTTTGAGGCCTAAAAAGCATATTTCATCCCCACTAGGCTGGCATTAGCAGAAGCCACTTTCTGCCCATTTATTTTTGGCCTACTCATCTAGAGTGACTTGGACAAAATATTGTCAATAGTTCACCATAAGGAAGCTCCTATGAGAATGTGCTCTATTACTGCAATTAGGGTTCTACTTGCAGAAAAAGATTTAACGTATACTTTTTTATTTCAGACTAGGCTGAGGGTTCAGCATGACCAGACCTGGCAATGCTTATTCCGATAAGTACTGTACCTGTCACAGCCCTAGTTTGTGTGGTGTGTGTGTGTGGCTAGTTATATGAAGTTCCCCCACTCACTCCTTCTATTAGACCTGCATGTAATTGGGGTCAGGTACTCTTCAGTATGGGCCAGGAACTGCCTGAATATATTATAGTATAGATAGCTAAGTACAAGATTGCTAGCCATCCTTCACATCTACTGTATCTCAAACTTTTCCTGTCAAATTAAAATATTATTAATGTGTGTGCTTGTTTTGTATTAAAGCGTCTTAAATTAAGCAAATATGTGTCGAGGTTATAAGTTATATATTGGTGTCTCTTTTATAAGCCTGTGGGCTGAATAATGCATGAGTTACAGTATGTGGCACCAGTGCCTTCATCAATCTAAGAATGTTTTGTGCTTTTCTTAGCTATCATAGGATTGACATAGAATAGCTTAAATTCTCAGAATGTTAGTCTGTTGAATGCACATTGGTAAAATGTTTATAAATAAAGTTAAATATTAATACAATTCCTATTTTGTAGTTATTTTTTAAACCTAATTTATTGATACACAGTTTGGCTCACAGATGATCTTGTTTTGGGCACCACTATCATGCAGTTTGTTTTAGTATCTCAAGGGATTAAGTGAATTTGAACATAAGGCCCTTTGGTTTACTTGCACTCTGACCACCAGCATCCAGACTTGAGATTTGCCATTATCAAAGTAAATAGATAACTCAAGCTGGACTTACTTGGTTCAACGTCAGACTCTGTCTGTCTTGTCTCTTAGGCATATTGATCTCACAAAGGGGGATATTTATCAAAGCTTGGAGAGATATAAAAGTGGAGAGAGATAAAGTACCAACCAATCAGTTCCTAGATGTAATTTTTCAAACACAGCCTGTAACATGGCAGTTAGGAGCTGATTGGCTGGTACTTTATCTCTGTAAGCTTTTATAAATATTCACTAAGGCAGAGGCTCCCAAATGCGGTCCTCAAGGCACCCTAATGGTCTAAGTTTTTAGTAATTTCATGCTTGGCCACAGGTGACTTAGGGGGTAATTCAGACCTGATCACTGCTGTGCGTTTTTGCACAGCATGCGATCAGATCTAAACTGCGCATGCGTATGCACCGCAATGTGAACATTTAAAAGCCTATTGGTTGCTAGGGGCAATTTTTCCACTTTATCCCTCTTAAACATTGAAAGTATCTCCCCCCATTGTCTTTATGAGGACAGAGGGGAAGCTGCTTATGAAGATGAATAAGGTCTGACCAATATGGTGTAATTGCGTCCTCTCAGAAACTGACCCAATGAATATTTTAGTGCCTAATAAACAAATATATCTTTCCTCTGTAACCAAGAACATGCTACTGGTGTGCATGTGGGCAAGGCTGTTAGAACATCCACGATGACCAAGTACTGAGGGGGCATAGCCAAATCCAGGAGACATGGCATTGCCACCTCACCCCAAGAAAATCAATCTATAATAGTATTCACAGCACCATGAAGCAGCACCGCATGCTGACAAGAGGGATGGGGGGGGGGGGGGGGGGGGGATTTGTACCCCATAGCAGCTGGGCCCCTCTGACCGGCCAGAGTATTTAGAAACTGTGCAACCCCCCACCACCACCTCCGCACCCAGGCATGCATGGCCATATACATCTGGATGTGCGAGAAAATTAATTAACACAGACAATATTCATTCAGTTCTACAGTTATTGCATAGTTAAACCAAACTTGGTTAATAAAAATGACAACATAACAAAACAAAAAAAAATAATGAGTTAATGAGTTAAAATGAAAAATATAGTGTGGTGATATGAATTGTGAAATAGTTCTCCATTTTAATAGCCTTACATGTCTCTTGTTGTTCCCTCGGAGGAAGGAGATTGGCACCCCATGTTTTAACTCGGAATCACTGTGCTCTTCATAGCTTTCAAATTCACTAGAACTCCAGCCATAATCCAGGGAGCTGTTTCCACCATCTTCACCATTTTCCACATCATCATATATCATTTCTTCAGGATCTACAACAACACAGTGCACCAGTGTGTACCTATGCATCCATTTCACATGTTCAGACATGAGGAGTGATTACATAGGAGGTCTTAAGAAGAACAGCAGAGAATGAACGTGGTGTGTACAGTACCAGCTCCTGCAGCCTACAGTATGTTGTAAGGAGCTAACAAATCAGACACACAACTAAAAGTGATTATCCTAATGGGAAGAAGTGGTAGTGAAGCACTCCGCACGCGTCAATACTAACAAAACATCAATACGTAGTCTCATATTAGATTAATACATACATTTAATCATTATGAAAACATACACCTAAGGACCTGACTCATTACAATACTGGGAGCAGAAAAACGCACGGTAGGGATAAAGCTCTGCAATGTTCTGCAGACTGTGCCTTCTCTAGTTCTGAAAAGCAAGGTTACTTCAAGTACAGCATAGAGCAGCTGCCAGGATCAGCGTTACCGAGAATATGGGGAAAACTTGTTTGTTATCACTAAGAAGATGAGAACTGCTATGTGTGCATAACTTGATACGGTCAGGCTGATAAAACTTCACCCTTGAATAAAAGTGTTTTTTTTTATCATTATACTTTTGGAAATTAACTAGCAAATCAAAAATACAAATGTACTTTCTTTGCTGCACACTATATAGCTTTATTAAAAAAAAATCTTCTAATTCACAGCTTAGAAGATGCTAAACTCGCAATAAAAAACAAGGTGTTTTCCCAGAAATATCAACTAAATCATTCTGTAGGCGCAGTTCTCTGAGGATCAACCCAACAATGTGTTATATATACTGTATCATGATGCTGAACAACCTTTAACCAGGTAAGGAAAACAGCTTTATTTATCTTGAAAAATGTATGTAAATAAATCACAATATATGTCCAATATAAACTGTATATTTGTAATAACTTATTGTTATAAGTGACTTCAGTATATGTAGAGGTGGTTACTACCAGGACAGGTACTACAGTTACTACTAACAGGGGAGGACATAGAAGCGGTTGCACCTGTGCCTATTGGCGGTCGCCCATCTGTGAGTTTATGCAAATGTTGTTACGAAGTGCTTCCTTTGTGTACGTCTGTGCGTCTGAATGTGCAAGGAGTGAGACGCCCACTTTCAGCGTCCGGAAATGCAGCATTACCGATTGGTTAGCTTCTAGACACCATCACAGTTGCACCTCCTATGTCGGCAGCTGTGTACACAGCTACTTTCACTGACACACTCACGACGCTCCCATGACATGCCCTTTACACTGACCATATTTGGGTGCATTACTAGCCACCTCTCAATCACCACTCAGGAACTCCCTGAGCTGTAGCACAACATTTCTGATCCTCTGTGTCTCGATCGCAACAGCGCCTTCGTGCATAGACATGGAGTAACACATACACTGTATGAATGTTTAGGTATTTTTCTGCATGTGCAGTTGCAATAAAATAATTGCTAAACTACCTGAACATCGGCACTGCATCCACCTCTGAATCAGGCATAAATGCTCATTAAAGACTATACATTATTAACTTATAGCATGATAGTTTAACTTGGTTCTCGGCCACTGCCTACTTGTTCCCACCTGCCAGTTTTCCCTGAACTAGCTAACAAATACATTATTCTGATGTATCTTGAGCTGCACACTAACAAACAGGATGCAGTTAAGTGACGGTCACAATACTGACGCCGGGATACCGAACCCTAAATATTGCGCCGGTCGGCAAGCCAACCAACAGTTACTATTCCCACTTGGGAGTGTCCACAACAACCATAGAGTGGGAAAAGAGGCAAGAGGCTTTGTTGTGCCCCCCCCCCCCCCCCCTCCTGACCGCCGGTCCCATAAACCCAACCCTAATAAACCTCCCTTTCTTACAGCACAGGAAATGAAATACAGGGTCATACCTGTAGCCGAATCTGAATTTTCTCTTGGAACATCATCATAAATAACTTCATCAGGGTCTAGAAAAAAAAATAATTGATGCAATAATATGAAAATCCTAAGTAATAGATTTAAATATTTTTGTTAAAGAACATTAAATAAAACCGTGTAAATGAATAAACATTCCCTAGTGGATGGTGTGTTGCTGTTTGATAGAATACAGATAGCGTATAATATGAGCAGGTGTTAAAAATGAGAGACAAAGATGGAGATCAGGTGGCATAAGGATGGTGGATAAGGGAGTAACAATAGCAAAAGCTCCCTCAAGCCTGCCATCCTGTGGTGTGGTGTTTGAAGAAATCTGATCAAAGAATCATGTACTCCCTTTACATGCCTTCTACAGCTACACAGACCCAATTGCCCCCTCTGTGACGCATGGTGGTGTTGATGGCAAATGGGAGGTCTTCTACAGAAATTTAAATTCTATATGGGTAAAGAGGAGAAATTGAAAACATAATTAAATAAAAATCAATAAAACCGAGATAATTACTCTCCATCCATTCTGTATTTGCTGGATCTGAAACCCATTTGGCCAACACATCATCTTCTTTCGATGCCTGAAAATCATCACTATACAAAAAAAGTAACAATGCATCAGTGACACATACTTGCAGAAAGTGTTCACAAAATATTTAATAATTTAAATACAATTTTGTTCAAATCCCACTCCAGCAAAAAGGAGCAAAAACATATCATCTACATTATTGAAGTGAAGCTACATGTACTATACTTTCTTCTCAATGTTAATGCAAAACTAAATTTGATAAATCAGACTAAACCATTCTCAGTTTCTCTACAAGTCAGATAAAGAGTATTTGTGATCATACCTAGACACACTTAATAACGTATGGTCAACAACATTGTTGTTCTAGAATGTAAGTGTTAGGCGCGGCGGCTCGCGCCAGCGCCCGATCGTTGCTAAACAACGGTCTCGGCGCGTCACGTCCGCCGCGCCTCCTCCTGCTCCCCGCTCAGCGCCTGGCAACGCCAGGATGCTGAGCGCTCTGAGCCGCTGGGTCCTTGGCAACGGGGACGCCACAGGCGGAACGCGTTCCCCGTTGCCATATAAGTAAATTATCACCTGGCAGCATGTGGTCGTGCAGCAGGGCAGCTGCACGACATTATCAATTTAGGTGCTCTTTAGCTATTGGTGCAGATACCTCTTATATTCTCCCTCAGTGCCTTACACTGACGCCAGTGATAGCTTCCTGTGAGCTGTTCCCGCTCTGGAGAATTCCTTGATCAGTGTTCTGTTATCTGGTCTACACTGTTCCAGTGGTCCTGAGTCCTGGTGTTCGGAAGCTGGTCATTGGAGTCCTTCCAGCCCTCCAGTCGATTGAAACCTGTGCTTGTTATCTCTGGGTTCTCGTTCACTTGTGGTTACCTTCCCGGTGTTGTGAGTAGTGGCTTCTGCCGTGTCTTGCGGCCTAGGCCGTAGTATTCTTTTGTTATACTTGTTGCTTGTGTTTTTGCGGAGGTTTCCGCCCTAGCTGTCCTCCCCGGTACACGACGGTGCCGTGTAGGGTGTGGACAGTATTACCTTTGTTGTTCTTTTCCTTTGGCGGCAGTGCCGCACATACGTTTTGTTTGAGTTTAGTAGTAGCCCCTAGCTCTGTTCTTTATTTAGTTAGAGGTCCCCTTGTTCTCGCCCCATCTCAGTTTACGCCTTGTCTCCAATTAAGACCGGGGGGCATCGGAGTTGGGCAGACTTAATCCGCCCTTCAAACGCGGCTGCCGTGGGCCCAAGAACACATAGTCTCGCAGGCGTAGACTGACCATGCGGGTGGAACAACGGAGTTAGGTTCCTAGGGGTTGATCTTGAACTTCGCTATTATTACAGCGTCACGTTTCTGTGCTCTTAACTAACCCACTCAGTATCTTATGTTCTAAGCACAGAGAACGTAACATTATCACCGGCCCAAAAACAACTAATTCCGATATTCTAATCAGGGTGGCCTTGAAATTCTGTCCTCATGAATCCGGCAGCATTAGGACAGAATCCCAGCCAGCTTTTGGCCAATCAGATTCAGGAACTCACTCAGATGGTGCAGGATCTTACCCATCGGGTAAGGTCGCAGAAAGATCTTCTGCGAGCCTCCCCGGGTATGATTCCTGAACCAAAGATGCACCTTCCTGACCGCTTTTCGGGAAACTGAAAAGATTTCTTTAATTTTAAGGAAGCCTGTAAAACTTTATTTTCGTTTAAGGCCCCCGGTCCTCAGGTACAGAGTCTCAGCGGGTGGGCATTGTGATGTCTTTGCTTCAAGGCGATCCACAAACCTGGGCTTTTGGGTTGAAATCCGATGATGCAGCCTTGCTAACAGTAGATGCCTTCTTTAAGTCATTAGGCCTTTTGTATGATGACCTAGATAGGGAAGCGTCGGCTGAGAGCCACCTGCGTGCACTTAAACAGGGTAAAAATCCCGCAGAGGCATATTGTACAGAATTTTGCCGTTGGTCGAACGACTGTGGCTGGAATGATCCTGCCCTGCGCAGTCAGTTTCGCCTCGGTCTGTCTGAAGTAATCAAAGATAGTCTCCTTCAGTATCCAGCTCTGGAGACTTTGGATAAGCTCATGGAGCTTGCTATTAAGATTGATCGTCGTCTCCGAGAGCGGAGGGCTGAAAGAGGGGCTAATTTCAGGTCTAGTCCATGTGTGTATGCTCTCCCTGAGGACGTCGAGGAGCCCATGCAAGTGGGTCTCTCCTGGCTGTCCCCAGAAGAAAGAGCCAGAAGGCTAAATTCAGGGCTCTGCTTATATTGTGGTGGCAAGGGACATGTTGCGCGTAACTGCCCAAATAAACAGGGAAACGCTCTGACCAAGTGAATTGTGAGGGGGTTCACTTGGGTCTGCAGTTAATCTCCTCAAATGATTTCTTGTTAGTTCCTGTAAAAATTTATTTTGGAAGTCTCAGTTCATTCGTTTCAGCCTTTATTGACAGCGGAGCTGCCGGGAACTTTATGGATCTTGCTTGGGCTCAGGCTTTGGGAGTTTTGCAGCTTCAATTAGATAGACCTATCACAATGCACGGACTAGACGGTGGTCCACTCTCTAATGGGGTAATTACTCATCGGACCCCTCCAGTACAACCGACAGTGGGGGCCCTACATTCCGAAAAAATTTAGTTTTATCTCACCCATTGTCCGGATGTGCCTGTCGTCTTAGGTCACCCCTGGCTTGCCCTTCATAATCCCATCATAGATTGGCGGTCTGGGGAAATTTCCAGATGGGGTTCCTTCCGTGTTAAAGAATGTATTTCTCGTCCAGTCCGGGTCACGGCTGTTACTCCGGAACTCATACCTTCGGTACATCAGGATTTTGCTGATGTTTTCTGTAAGGGTAACACTAATATCCTGCCACCCCACCGGTCATATGACTGCGCCATTGACCATGTCCCTGGTGCCACTCTGCCAAAAGGGAGACTTTATGCTTTATCTGGCCCCGAGACTAAGGCCATGGATGACTATGTACAGGAGAGCCTGAAGAAGGGGTTTATTAGGCCCTCGAAATCTCCGTTAAGTGCAGGGTTCTTTTTTGTTGAGAAAAAAGACGGATCTTTAAGACCATGCATAGACTATCGGGCCTTGAATAATATTTCTATTAAAAACACCTACCAATTACCGTTGATTTCGGTGTTGTTTGATCAGCTCCGCACTGCGGTTATTTTCTCCAAAATCGATCTCAGAGGAGCCTACAACCTCATCCGAATAAGATCTGGGGATGAGTGGAAGATGGATTTAAGTACTCAGTCCGGACATTACGAATATCTTGTGATGCCGTTCGGGCTGTCTAACGCTCCTGCGGTATTTCAGGATCTTATTAACGACGTCCTCCGCAACTTTTTGGGGAAATTCGTGGTCGTTTATTTGGACGACATTTTCATTTACTCTGAGTCTCCTGAACAGCATGTTGTCCATGTGCGGCAAGTGCTTCAAAGGTTGCAGGAGAACCATTTGTACGCTAAATTGGAGAAGTGTGATTTCCACATCACTGAGGTGTCCTTTTTAGGGTATATTATTTCTCCAAAGGGGTTTTTTATGGAACCTAAGAAACTCCAGGCTATCCTAAGCTGGACGCAACCCACTAACTTGAAGGCTACCCAGCGGTTTTTGGGTTTTGCAAATTATTATAGGCGTTTTATTCATGCCTTTTCAGATTTAGTTGCTCCTATTGTGGCGTTAACAAGAAAAGGAGCTGATCCTTCCAACTGGACGCCTCAAGCCGAGTCTGCCTTCCGGGCCTTAAAACAGGCCTTTGTCTCAGCTCCAGTTCTCAGACACCCCAACCCTGATCTTCCCTTTATTGTCGAGGTGGACACCTCAGAGGTTGGAGTGGGAGCCATTCTTTCTCAGGAAGACCCCAAGTCTCTGGTGTTACACCCTTGTGCCTTCATGTCCAGGAAATTCTCCTCTGCTGAATCCAACTATGATGTAGGTAATCGAGAGTTGCTGGCAGTCAAATGGGCTTTTGAGGAATGGAGGCACTGGCTTGAAGGAGCGAAGCATACCATTACGGTGTTCACTGATCACAAGAATCTACAATATATTGAATCAGCAAAACGGCTAAATGCTCGGCAGGCGCGTTGGGCGCTGTTTTTTACACAATTCAAGTTCATCATCACCTACAGGCCCGGTTCTAAGAATACTAAGGCTGATGCCCTGTCACGTTGTTTTCTTCCTGCTCACAATAACCACTCTTCCGCAACTCCCATTGTCTCAACGTCCGTCATCCTGGCCGGCCTCACACAGGATTTGTTCACATAACTTGTCCAGGTACAGCAGCAGGCTCCCAGTGATACTTCTGTTGGTCGTCTCTTCGTTCCTGAGTGCTTGAGAGGCAGTGTCCTCGCAGAGTTTCATGATTGTAAGGTTGCTGGTCATCCTGGTATTGCTAAAACCTTGGGGTTAATCTCTCGCTCGGTGTGGTGGCCTAATCTTTCCAAGGATGTTAGGGAATTTGTCCTTTCCGGTCAGGATTGTGCTAAGCACAAAGTGTCCCGATCCTTGCCGGTCGGGCAACTCATGCCTCTTGCAATTCCACTCAGGCCATGGTCACACATTTCCATGGATTTCGTGGTGGATCTTCCTCTTTCATCCAGGTTCCGGGTAATTTGGGTAGTTGTGGACCGTTTTAGCAAAATGGCCCACTTCATTGCTTTACCCCGATTACCCTCCGCTCAGGTTCAGGCAGTTCTGTTTCTCCGCCATGTCTTCAGGCTTCATGGTTTACCCGTGGATATAGTCTCTGACCAGGGACCACAGTTTATTGCCCATTTTTGGAAGCGTTTTTGTGCCTCGTTAAACATGAAACTTTGTTTAACGTCTGGATACCATCATGTGAATCAGTCACTAAAACAATATTTACGCCTTTATTCTGCCAAACTTCAGAACGATTGGTCAGATTTTCTTCCTCTGGCCGAGTTCGCCTACAATAACGCTTGCCATTCATCTACCAGGGAGTCTCCGTTCTTTTAGGTCCTGGGCTTTCAACCTAGAGCCAATCCCTTTACTCCCCATTATCCAGCTTCTTCTTTGACCTTAACCTCCCGTCTCAGAGTTATTTGGAGAAAGGTACACCGTGCCCTTAAGAAGGCTGCTTTTCGGGAGAAATTTTTTTCTGATAGGTTCCGACGCCCGTGCACATTTAAGGTAGGGGATAAGGTGTGGTTGTCAACCCGCAACATCAAGCTCCGACAACCCTCGGCTAGATTGGGACCCAGATTTATTGGACCGTTCCTTATGGTCAAAAAAGTCAATCCAGTGGCTTTTCGGCTACGGTTGCCAAAGTCACTTAAAATCGGCAACGCTTTCCATTGTTCTCTATTGAAGCCATATGTTCTTTCCAGGAGATTTCCTCAGAAAATTTTCCAGTGTAGACCTCCGGTGGATGTTCAGGGTCAACAAGAATTCCTAGTGGAGAAGATCTTCGATTCTAAATTTTCTCGTGGTCGGATCTATTTTTTGGTTCATTGGAAAGGGTACGGCCCAGAGGAAAGGTCTTGGGTCCTGGACAAGGATTTGCATGCCCCTAGGCTTAGGAGGTTGTTTTTTCAGGAATTTCCTCATAAACCCAGATATAGGGGTTCTTTAACCCCTCCTCAAGTAAGGGGTACGGTTAGGCGCAGCGGTTCGCGCCAGCGCCCGACCGTTGCTAAGCAACGGTCCCGGCGCGTCACGTCCGCCGCGCCTCCTCCTGCTCCCCGCTCGGCGCCTGGCAACGCCAGGATGCTGAGCGCTCTGAGCCGCCGGGTCCTTGGCAACGGGGACGCCACAGGCGTGCCGCGTTCCCCGTTGCCATATAAGTAAATTATCACCTGGCAGCATGTGGTCGTGCAGCAGGGCAGCTGCACGACATTATCAATTTAGGTGCTCTTAGCTATTGGTGCAGATACCTCTTATCTTCTCCTTCAGTGCCTTACACGGACGCCGGTGATAGCTTCCTGTGAGCTGTTCCTGCTCTGGAGAATTCCTTGATCAGTGTTCTGTTATCTGGTCTACCCTGTTACAGTGGTCCTGAGTCCTGGTGTTCGGAAGCCAGTCATAGGAGTCCTTCCAGCCCTCCAGTCGATTGAAACCTGTGCATGTTATCTCGGGATTCTAGTTCACTTGTGGTTACCTTCCCGGTGTTGTAAGTAGCGGCTTCTGCCGTGTCTTGCGGCCTAGGCCGTAGTATTCTTTTGTTATACTTGTTGCTGGTGTTTTTGCAGAGGTTTCCGCCCTAGCTGTCTTCCCCGATACACGACGGTGCCGTGTAGGGAGTGGACAGTATTACCTTTGTTGTTCTTTTCCTTTGGCGGCAGTGCCGCACATACGTTTTGTTTGAGTTTAGTAGTAGCCCCTAGCTCTGTTCTTTATTTAGTCAGAGGTCCGCTTGTTCTTGCCCCGTCTCAGTTTACACCATGTCTCCAATTAAGACCGGGGGGCATCGGAGTTGGGCAGACTTAATCCGCCCTTCAAACGCCGCTGCCGTGGGCCCAAGAACACACGGGTGGAACAATGGAGTTAGGTTCCTAGGGGGTTGCTCTTGAACTTCGCTCTTATTACAGCGTCCCGTTTCTGTGCTCTTAACTAACCCACTCAGTATCTTACGTTCTGAGTACAGAGAACGTAACAGTAAGCTCTCACGAGTAGTGCCCTCTTCCCTCATGTGCTTATCCTTTTTCTTACTTTAATACTCTTCAACTGCACCAAATCCAGCAGTCTTCTGCCACCTGATACTTATTCCAGTGTCATCTGCTGATGTAGCTATGTTTATTTACCCTGTACTTGTTCTATATTGTCGTCAACTGTAAGTTGCTGTTTTCCTGTTTTGAGGATTTGTTTATGTACTCTGTAATTGGGCGCTGCGGAACCCTTGTAGTGCCATATAAATAAAGGATAATAAAAATAATAATAATAATAATAATAATAATAATAATAATTGTTCATCCAACAGCCTTTACAAGCTAGCTACACAAAGGAAGTGTAAAATGTCACCAAACTGTACATATGTCTGTATGTGTGTAATGGTTAAGACATACTTCTACTCATTACTGCAGCACTCTCCTCAGTATTCCTGCTGACCCAGTAATTTTAAGACAGAATACAACGATAACGAGCAGTCAATGAGAAGATGCAATGGCAAGTCCGTTAAGATTTTATGCTTGAAAATGTAAATCCTAATACCTTAACCAT
Source organism: Pseudophryne corroboree (assembly GCF_028390025.1). Taxonomy (NCBI): domain Eukaryota; kingdom Metazoa; phylum Chordata; class Amphibia; order Anura; family Myobatrachidae; genus Pseudophryne; species Pseudophryne corroboree. Next base: position 379,718,260 of record NC_086447.1, on the reverse strand, counting down.
GGTGTTAAAACAATCACATACAATAAAAGTGGAACTAAATAAATCAACACTGTAGTGATAAAGCCCATTCCAGGGCCAATATTTACTAAGAATTCAAGTATGTCCGATTTGTGGTTTTTTTTTTTCAAAGTCCCAATCCGGGAATTCACTAAGCACCAATCTCGGCAGTGTTTGGACTATTCGTAATGGTTTGATTTGCAAAGTTCCGAAATACGAATGAATAGACCATCGGTCAAACGCGGCTGATATTTCATACAATACGGGCATTCACTATTCATTCGTATTTGGGTGTTAGTTTCTGAGTGCTCAAGTGCGGGTCTGTTTTTTTTCGATTCGTTAAAAAAAGCAGCAAAAAAATAGACCTGCTTTTTCCAGTCGAGTTTGGATAACCATGCACGGATCAGTGAGATCTGTGCATGGTTATCTATGGGAAAGGGTCTGTTTAGTGTAAAAACTGAAAAAAAAAATTGCGTGGGGTCTCCCCTCCTAAGCATAACCAGCCTCGGGCTCTTTGAGCCGGTCCTGGTTGAAAAAATATGTGGAAAAAAATGACAGGGGTTCCCCCATATTTAATCAACCAGCACCGGGCTCTGCGCCTGGTCCTGGTTCCAAAAATACGGGGGACAAAAAGCGTAGGGGTCCCCTGTATTTTTGAAACCAGCACCGGGCTCCACTAGCTAGGGAGATAATGCCAAAGCCGGGGGACACTTTGATATCGGTCCCTGCGGCCGTGCCATTAAAACACCAACTAGTCACCCCTGGCCAGGGTACCCTGGAGGAGTGGGAACCCTTTAAATCAAGGGGTCTCCCCCCCCTCCAGCCACCCAAGGGCCAGGTTACTTTCAGTCAACCGCTGACCGCAAAGTTCCCACCATTGGCTACAATGGAGCGCATAGGCGCTACATTGTATCTGTGCCGTGTGCTGCCTGACAGACACTACAGGAGCACACAGCCAATCAGGAGAGTGCCACGACGTGGCGCTCCCTGATTGGCTGAAGGGACCCTCTTTGACAGGAGTCAGGGGGGGGTCCTGGCAGTCAGGGAAAGGGGTCCCATGTGTAAACATGGGACCCCTTTCAGTGCGTGGTCGGGTTTCCGTTTTATTATTTTGCCAAGTACGTGGATTATACAAAGGTCTGATTCTACACTGGATTATGCGAGTATAATTTTTTTCACAGGTACCCCAAGGATTCTACATGGAGAAGAGGACCGAGCCTCGTGGGAACATATGTAAGTATGTATGTATGGAGGTGTGCATGTATGTAATAAAATTATATTTTCACGGTGTGTGTGTGTCCTGTTTTTTTGGGGGTATTTTTTTAGTAGTAGTACTACAGGTACCAGCGGGCCCGGTCTTCCACCGCATGCTGGTACATGTGGTTCTTCAAGTACCAGCTTGCGGGGGAGGCTTGCTGGGACTTGTAGTACTGCTACTAAAAACAATATTCACATTTTTTCAAAAGGCTATCAGCCCCCCATCTGCCGCCCTTGGATGGGGGGGGCAGCCTCAAGCTTCACCCCTGGCCCTTGGGTGGCTGGAGGGGGGGGACCCCTTGATTTAAGGGGTTCCCACTCCTCCAGGGTACCCCGGCCAGGGGTGACTAGTTGGGTATGTAATGCCAGGGCCGCAGGGACCAGTATAAAAGTGTCCCCCGGCTGTGGCATTATGTACCTGGCTAGTGGAGCCCGGTGCTGGTTTAAAAAATACGTGGGACCCCTATGCTTTTTGTCCCCCGTATTTTTGGAACCAGGACCAGGCGCAGAGCCCGGTGCTGGTTGATTAAATATGGGGGAACCCCTGTCATTTTTCCCCCCATATTTTTTCAACCAGGACCGGCTCAAAGAGCCCGAGGCTGGTTGTGCTTAGGAGGGGGGACCCCACGTAATTTTTTTCAGATTTTTTAAGACTTTAATCAACTTTTTAAGGTACACAATGAAGCCCTGCATGGATCTCACAGATCCGGCCGGGATTCCTTATGTTTTGTCAGGCAGTGTTTTACTCATCACTCCCGTAAAACACTGCCTAATATTACGAATCACATCAACATCGGTAAAAGCGATTGTGCAAAACTCGGCAGCTTAGTGAATGATCGTATCAGGATTCAAAAAGTTGCAGTAAAATGCACCCGATACCATTCGAGTTCAAACACCCTTCAAAACGGCCAAAACACGAATCTTTGTAAATATACCCCCATATCGGAATGGGCATAATTAATAATGGTACTGGTAACAGTATGTGTTGTGATCCCCTGTATATATGTTTAAAAATTGTATCAGCTAACTAAATTATTTGTACATCAAACTATAAAAAATAAATTCATAGCAGGCCAGAATGTTTACATTTATGCAAGAACTAACTGAGCTTTAGAGGATGTGGCTGATGTCATGTGTCCAATTTGCATGACAAGGAACATGCCAGTGTATTGTATAAGTGGTGTAATTAGTAGGTGGTTGAATGGAAAATAGAAATTCACACTTGTAGGTTATCTGTAATCTAAGCATGTATTTCAGTATAATGGAGCAGGAAGGAGAAGAGAAGATCCTATGATTATTTCATATTTCACGCTGCCCAAGGTGTCATTTCCATTAGCAGGGCAGAACACTATTCTGAGAAAACGTTCCGAAAATGACACCTGGTACCAGGGAAGTAATTAAATCCCAGATGTTCTGCCTCTCTCCTTCCCGTGCCCTTTGAACAGGAAGTGTCCATTTTTGAGCATTAGGAAGCAGGAATGAATGGGTATATTAACCTGGCAAACTGTACAGCCTGTGTCATACACTTAAGGTAGCCAAATGGCTCAGATGCACAATTGCTCTCAGGGGAGACCTTATTCCGAACATTGTTAAATTCCAAGGTGATAAATGAACTATGTTTTTATCCTTTTTATTTTCTGACTTTGTCTGTAATGTGTGTATGTTTATATAATCATACACTTCAGGTAATTCGTTTTTGCAACTATAAGCTTTGCAGTTATTCTTGATATTAAAACCTAATTTCTAGTTCTGATTTGTGTTCGTAGACCTAATGCCCTGTGTGGCACGTTACCTGTTTTGTGAAATACTAATAACTGTGGATGTAGGTAAAAAGCAATCTAGTGTCATATCATTAAATCTTTCACTTTGCTGGTGGCAATACTGTCTCTGATTAACCGCACGTGCTGAAGCAATTATAAGTCACTGGCGGCGATTTTCAGGTTGATGTAGCTAGAGAGTCGGCAGGCCAGTTTGTGACAAACACCTATTTTTAAACTATATGCAAGTGACATCTATACATATAAGAAAGTCTTACTGTATACAAACATGCTAAATTTTTAAAATACCAGCTCTTGTTGAATGGAAGATATTGATCGCTGTTAAAGAGGGATATTTTGTGTTGTGCATTGGTAGAACAAGAAACATGGCAAATTCTGGAAATGTTCTTCTAGAATTATTTTTGTATGTTTTTTGTGCAGTGCAGTGCATAATTACTAACTCTTTACACTAACAGCAATGATCATAGCCAATGCCTTTCAAATTATTATGGAAGCAGCCTGTGATCAACATATTTTTTTCTGACATCTTATCTACAGAATTTCAACGTAAAGTTCCCATTCAGAATTCCCATTTTAATATACATTAGTGACATGTAGCTAAAAAACTATTTAAAGTTTTGACAGGATTTATCATTTAATAAACATGACATAGAACTTACGTACCTTGTATGATGGTTGTCCACTACATATTGAATGTGAGGATTTGGCACTTTCTCCTGAACTCCTGGAAAACAGAGGTCACATGCGTTCATTTCTAGCTGAGCACACAGCACTGTAATACCAATGCTGGCCAACACCTTTGCTCATCTCCCCATAGCTGCATTCTTCATAAGGCATTCGTTGTAGCTGCTACTGTTAGAAGGTTTATAACCAAGTGGGTTATGTACAAAATCATAGGTCATGTTGGGCTAACTGGGTAATTCAATACAATCATCTCTGAGGTAACTACTATATTAGAGTGCTAAATGGTCAATTATTAATTATTCACTCAAATACGAATATTATCTTTTTAGATATTGATAAAGCTAAATATTTATCGTATATAATACCCTTTATGAGGTCTAAGAACACTATACGCTATCTACATATGAAGTACCGTAAGGGTACGCTAGTTGCGTAACAATCGCTTTGCCGTGATCGAGACGCTCAAGCGTCACGTTCACTCACGGCCAAGAGATCACAGGCAGGCACGTTATTGGCTGTTAACTAACGTAATGATTCGCTATAGCGTAGCAGACGCTCGGGACCACGAGGAGATCACCAGCGGCGCTGACGCTCACTATATTAAACCTTTGTATCTAAACCATAAACAGTGTATTGTGCAGTAAAACCTTAGTGTAATGTTAGAGTGTAAATGCAACACAGTATAACCTTATTACCTTTAAAGCTGTTCGAGCGTCACCGACGCTCTGAGAATACTTAATACTATAAGAAACACACAGATACCGTGCTCAGGGTCCAACGCCTAAAATGTATATTATGAATGCTATACTTGCAAAAGAGTTAAACACAATACAAGTCATACACTACAATATAACATAGACTACCTATCCAGATAACTACACAGGAAATACAATACAATACAATTTAAGGGAAAATGAGAGAGAAAGAGAAGGAGAGAGAGAGAGAGAAAGAGAAATTGAGAGAGATTGGCCCACAATAACAAGAAGATCAATATAGTTGCGGAGAAACACTTACGCACAAGGGGAAACGATCGCATGCGCCTCGATATCCAGCTCCCGATTATCAGCAATGAGAACTTGAAGAGAGTGAGCTGGATATGGTCGGCCTGCCTATTTATGCCCCACACACAATACAATTCAATGGTCCCTACAATCTCATTGTTCATTGGACACAGGAATTCGGCTTCGCATTATAACAAAAGGTCATAGGTTGGTTCATACAGGTGGGTTGTGACTGTTTCCAACTGTTCAGGTGGGTGGGATACTGAGTTTCCCGCCGCATGACTAAATAAGAACAAATAATAGTAAATGGACATAAACTTCTTATGTCCATAACTATTCGCATGAGCGATTAATCCGCTCCAAACCAACACCGGAATATTGCTATTTAAATACTCTTCCGATGGGTACCAAACACCACTGTATGACCCCTGTTAGACCCTTCGTACAATACAAAGAGGGATCTCTCTGTTCAGGACCATGCTATGTTAACTAAACTTTCGGAATCTATCAAAGGGACCATGATCTACAAAATACATTATTACTGAAAATATGTAACGATTGAGTCGCATGCTACGATCACATAAACTCTACCGTAAATACGCATACCGTGCGCCTGCGGGTGCCCGCGACTGTGAGTATGCGCACGCACGGGAGAGCGCACGCATGCGCAGCGCGGACCAGAATGAGGTGCAAATATGGCAGTGTGTATAGAGATATTTTTCTGACTTTGACAATATATTTTGGCAATAATATACTGAACTTGTAGACAATGGTGAAGTTAATACACAATCAAGGAAAGATGTTATTCAGTTACGACTTAACAATGGTTGACAAAGATTAGTTCACATACAGTATTTGGTTCCTAGGTTAAAAACAAATTTAGTAATAATATCGGACCATACTTATAGCAAAAAACGGTATGCTCAAACTAGATTGGCATTAATCTCCATAACAGTAACCAGCTTTCAATGTTATAAAAAGCTAGAGTCCCAATTTTCAGGCGGTACTGGGGTTTTTGGGATCGGAGATCAGGAGCCGGAGCTATCCACCATCAAAATTATAAAACTGCATCCCAGGCTTGTGGATCTGGAGCAGGTACTGGCTGCTGGAAGGCTGATATCTCCGGTTCTTGGCATAGTAGAGACAAGCTGCCAATGAGTACCGAAAGGGGAGAGTCCGGCCAGGAAGAGCAATTAACAGGCTCAGACGGGGGCCGCTGCTTTGAAGTTGGATATCTCCGGTTTCACAGGGCCGATTTTAAAAAAGCTGGTACCCCTGGAAAGAGGGGACACCCAGTTATTAAACTCCTGAGGCCCCTGGGCAACTGCCCATTAAGCCCAATGGAAAAGACGGTCCTAACAGTCACAGAGTTCAGCACCAGAAGAACAGTTTAGTATCAGTACAGTTACATCTATAGTGTAAAATCATTTATAGTCAGAGCTGTAAGTACCATATATGTAGAAAAAAAAAGGGAAACAAATCTGAGCAAAGGTATAGACAAAGCTAAATCTTACATATAGAAGTTTGTAAAAGGGTCGTTACCCTTCCAAGCCACACCACACAGGTACACTGAGGGTGGCTGCCAACTTTTAGCCTTAGAAACAAGCAGAAGTAAGTAGCCAGTGACAAGGCAGAAGATTTACAATAATAAGTTCCTACTGGAGAAAATGCAGTGGTAGCTATCCTTCCTGCAGAACACATAGTTATAGATATTCTTTCATGTGATGAAATATGCTATATGACTGTGCACATACTGTGATAGTGAACAACCATATGGGTGCTATATACAAGGAAATCTGTGCATCACTGGAGGAAGCCGCATCTGTATCACAGAGCTAGCCCAAGTGAGGGAATCATAAGTGGCTTGGAAGGACACTGCCCTCTGCAGCTCACACATTCTTTTAAATCCAAATACTTCTTGAAATAGCTTGACATACAGCAGAATCGCATTGGATATAATACTCCAAACAACAGATAATTTATGTGATATGTCCCACAGTGAGGAATGCTGTACTGAGAGCAATCGATGCAAAATGAAACATTGAAAAAATCTAGAACACAGTTATGATATACTGAAAATCAAAATTACCTTGTTCATCAACAGAAATGTGGCGAATTATAACTGGTGTGGAGTATGCTGGCACTAGCAAGGGTAAGTTAGAGGGAACCGCATACCCGCATGGTACAGGAACATCATAACCACTCGGCACCCAGGGACTTGTATTGTCACCCACAGACTGAGGTTCTTGAGATGCAGAGGAATCCCCATCTTGAAATTGTCCAATGTCAATCACAGAATAAGGGTTGACTTTTTTTGGCACTGTACCCAGATCATTCGATGTGGTCAGATCTTGAGATGATTCTTCACAGGCATCGTCTACTAACTGATCGAATACTACAGTAAGAAAACATCACATTAAAAAGGGGGAATTCTAGATAAAGAATAAACAACACAGTAAACATGAATTACACTGTCCATACTCTCTCCGATCACATACTGTAGTTGTGAAGCTGTTTTAAATTACAATTGCTCATCTGATTATTTTCTTCTTGTATTGACTTACAGAGGTTCAACGTAAAAATCTAAAAAATAAATAAATCTTCCTATACTTAAAATACTGGTGGTATGCAATTAGCTCCGATCCTTTTGGAGCTAATGAATTTGCCCCACTGAGTATTCAATTAGGTTAGTTTTCGACCATTTTGAAGGCATTTTCACCAATGCCTTTTCATCTTGTTTTTAAGTGAAAAGGCATTGGCAAAAAATAAGATTTTACTTACCGATAAATCTATTTCTCGTAGTCCGTAGTGGATGCTGGGACTCCGTAAGGACCATGGGGAATAGCGGCTCCGCAGGAGACAGGGCACAAAATAAAAGCTTAAGGATCAGGTGGTGTGCACTGGCTCCTCCCCCTATGACCCTCCTCCAAGCCTCAGTTAGGATACTGTGCCCGGACGAGCGTACATAATAAGGAAGGATATTGAATCCCGGGTAAGACTCATACCAGCCACACCAATCACACCGTACAACTTGTGATCTGAACCCAGTTAACAGTATGATAAACGCAAAGGAGCCTCTGAAAAGATGGCTCACAACAATAATAACCCGAATCTTTGTAACAATAACTATATACAAGTATTGCAGACAATCCGCACTAGGGATGGGCGCCCAGCATCCACTACGGACTACGAGAAATAGATTTATCGGTAAGTAAAATCTTATTTTCTCTGACGTCCTAGTGGATGCTGGGACTCCGTAAGGACCATGGGGATTATACCAAAGCTCCCAAACGGGCGGGAGAGTGCGGATGACTCTGCAGCACCGAATGAGAGAACTCCAGGTCCTCCTCAGCCAGGGTATCAAATTTGTAGAATTTAGCAAACGTGTTTGCCCCTGACCAAGTAGCTGCTCGGCAAAGTTGTAAAGCCGAGACCCCTCGGGCAGCCGCCCAAGATGAGCCCACTTTCCTTGTGGAATGGGCTTTTACTGATTTTGGCTGTGGCAATCCTGCCACAGAATGTGCAAGCTGAATTGTACTACAAATCCAACGAGCAATCGTCTGCTTAGAAGCAGGAGCACCCAGCTTGTTGGGTGCATACAGGATAAACAGCGAGTCAGATTTTCTGACTCCAGCCGTCCTGGAAACATATATTTTCAAGGCCCTGACAACGTCAAGCAATTTAGAGTCCTCTAAGTCCCTGGTAGCCGCAGGTACCACAATAGGTTGGTTCATGTGAAATGCAGAAACCACCTTAGGTAGAAATTGAGGACGAGTCCTCAATTCCGCCCTGTCAGAATGAAAAATTAAGTAAGGGCTTTTATATGATAAAGCCGCCAATTCTGACACACGCCTGGCTGAAGCCAAGGCTAACAGCATCGACACCTTCCATGTGAGATATTTTAAGTCCACAGTGGAAAGTGGTTCAAACCAATGTGACTTTAGAAAAACTCAACACCACATTGAGATCCCAAGGTGCCACTGGAGGCACAAAAGGAGGCTGTATGTGCAGCACCCCTTTTACAAATGTCTGAACTTCAGGTACTGAAGCCAGTTCTTTCTGGAAGAAAATCGACAGGGCCGAAATTTGAACCTTAATGGACCCTAATTTTAGGCCCATAGACAGTCCTGTTTGCAGGAAATGAAGGAAACGACCCAGTTGAAATTCCTCTGTAGGGGCCTTCTTGGCCTCACACCACGCAACATATTTACGCCAAATGCGGTGATAATGTTTTGCGGTTACGTCCTTCCTGGCTTTGACCAGAGTAGGGATGACTTCTTCTGGAATGCCTTTTTCCCTCAGGATCCGGCGTTCAACCGCCATGCCGTCAAACGCAGCCGCGGTAAGTCCTGGAACAGACAAGGCCCCTGCAGTAGCAGGTCCTTTCTTAGAGGTAGAGGCCACGGTTCGTCCGTGAGCATCTCTTGAAGTTCCGGGTACCAAGTCCGTCTTGGCCAATCCGGAACCACGAGTATAGTTCTTACTCCTCTCCTTCTTATGATTCTCAGTACTTTTGGTATGAGAGGCAGAGGAGGGAACACATACACTGACTGGTACACCCACGGCGTTACCAGAGCGTCCACTGCTATTGCCTGAGGGTCCCTTGACCTGGCGCAATATCTGTCCAGTTTTTTGTTTAGACGTGACGCCATCATGTCCACCTTTGGTTTTTCCCAACGGTTTACAATCAGGTGGAAGACTTCTGGGTGAAGTCCCCACTCTCCCGGGTGAAGGTCGTGTCTGCTGAGGAAGTCTGCTTCCCAGTTGTCCACTCCCGGAATGAATACTGCTGACAGTGCTATCACATGATTTTCCGCCCAGCGAAGAATCCTTGCAGCTTCTGCCATTGCCCTCCTGCTTCTCGTGCCGCCCTGTCTGTTTACGTGGGCGACTGACGTGATGTTGTCCGATTGGATCAACACCGCCTGACCCTGAAGCAGAGGTTTTGCTTGACTTAGGGCATTGTAAATGGCCCTTAGTTCCAGAATGTTTATATGAAGAGACGTTTCCAAGCTTGACCACAGGCCCTGGAAATTCCTTCCCTGTGTGACTGCTCCCCAGCCTCTCAGGCTGGCATCCGTGGTTACCAGGATCCAATCCTGAATGCCAAATCTGCGGCCCTCTAGTAGATGAGCACTCTGCAGCCACCACAGGAGAGACACCCTTGTCCTTGGCGACAGGGTTATCCGCTGATGCATCTGCAGATGCGATCCGGACCATTTGTCCAGTAGATCCCACTGAAATGTTCTTGCATGGAATCTTCCGAATGGAATCGCTTCGTAAGAAGCCACCATTTTCCCCAGGACCCTCGTGCACTGATGCACTGAGACCTGTCCTGGTTTTAGGAGGTTCCTGACTAGCTCGGATAACTCCCTGGCCTTCTCCTCCGGGAGAAACACCTTCTTCTGGACTGTGTCCAGAATCATTCCTAGGAACAGTAGACGTGTCGTTGGAATCAGCTGCGATTTTGGAATATTTAGAATCCACCCGTGCTGACGTAACACTACCTGAGATAGTGCTACTCCGACTTCTAACTGTTCCCTGGATCTTGCCCTTATCAGGAGATCGTCCAAGTAAGGGATAATTAAAATGCCTTTTCTTCGTAGAAGAATCATCATTTCGGCCATTACCTTGGTAAAGACCCGAGGTGCCGTGGACAATCCAAACGGCAGCGTCTGAAACTGATAATGACAGTTTTGTACCACAAACCTGAGGTACCCTTGGTGAGAAGGGTATATCGGGACGTGGAGATAAGCATCTTTGATGTCCAGAGACACCATATAGTCCCCTTCTTCCAGGTTTGCTAGCACTGCTCTGAGTGACTCCATCTTGAATTTGAACCTTTTTATGTAAGTGTTCAAGGATTTCAGATTTAAAATTGGTCTCACCGAGCCGTCCGGCTTCGGTACCACAAACAGCGTGGAATAATACCCCTTTCCTTGTTGCAGGAGGGGTACCTTGATTATCACCTGCTGGGAATACAGCTTGTGAATGGCTTCCAAAACTGCCTCCCTGTCGGAGGGAGACTTTGGTAAAGCAGACTTCAGGAAACGACGAGGGGGAAACGCCTCGAATTCCAGTTTGTACCCCTGCGATACTACCTGTAGAATCCAGGGATCCACTTGCGAGTGAGCCCACTGCGCGTTGAAATTCTTGAGACGGGCCCCCACCATATCTGAGTCTGCTTGTAAAGCCCCAGCGTCATGCTGAAGACTTGGCAGAAGCAGGGGAGGGCTTCTGCTCCTGTGAAGCGGCTGCATGGTGCAGTCTTTTTCCTCTTCCTCTGCCCCGGGGCAGAAAAGAATGGCCTTTTGCTCGCTTGTACTTATGGGAACGAAAGGACTGAGTTTGAAAAGACGGTGTCTTTTTCTGCTGATGTGGAGTGACCTGGGGTAAAAAGGTGGATTTTCCAGCCGTTGCCGTGGCCACCAGGTCCGATAGACCAGCCCCAAATAACTCCTCCCCTTTATACGGCAATACTTCCATGTGCCGTTTGGAATCCGCATCCCCTGACCACTGTCGCGTCCATAACGCTCTTCTGGCAGAGATGGACATAGCACTTACTCTTGATGCCAGGGTGCAAATATCCCTCTGTGCATCACGCATATATAGTAATGCATCCTTTAAATGTTCTATAGTTAACAAAATATTGTCCCTATCCAGGGTATCAATATTCTCGGTCAGGGAATCCGACCATGCGACTCCAGCACTGCACATCCAGGCTGAGGCGATTGCTGGTCGCAGTATAACACCAGTATGTGTGTATATACTTTTTAGGATATTTTCCAGCCTTCTATCAGCTGGTTCTTTGAGGGTAGCCGTATCAGGAGACGGTAACGCTACTTGTTTTGATAAACGTGTGAGCGCCTTATCTACCCTAGGGGGTGTTTCCCAACGCGCCCTAACCTCTGGCGGGAAAGGATATAATGCTAATAATTTTTTAGAAATTAGCTGTTTTTTATCGGGGGAAACCCACGCCTTTTCACACACCTCATTTATTTCCTCTGACTCAGGAAAAAATATTGGTAGTTTTTTCTCACCCCACATACTACCCTTCTTTGTGGTACTTGTAGTGTCAGAAAGGTTCAATGCCTCTTTCATTGCCGTGATCATGTAACGTGTGGCCCTACTGGACATTACGTTTGTCTCGTCACCGTCGACACTAGACTCAGTATCTGTGTCAGGGTCTGTGTCGACCCACTGAGGTAACGGGCGTTTTAGCGCCCCTGACGGTGTCTGAGACGCCTGGACAGGCACTAATTGATTTGCCGGCTGTCTCATGTCGTCAACAGTTTTTTGCAAATTGCTGACATTATCACTTAATTGTTTAAATACAATCATCCAGTCAGGTGTCGACTCCCTAGGGGGTGACATCACCAACACAGGCAACTGCTCCGCCTCCACATCATTTTCCTCCTCATACATGTCGACACACGCGTACCGACACACAGCACACACACCGGGAATGCTCTGATAGAGGACAGGACCCCACTTAGCCCTTTGGAGAGACAGAGGGAGAGTCTGCCAGCACACACCCAGCGCTATATATATATACAGGGATAACCTTATATAAGTGTTACTCCCTTATAGCTGCTGTTAATATATTTATTTGCTGCCAAACGTGCCCCCCCTTCTCTTTTTTACCCTGATTCTGAAGCAGGACTGCAGGGGAGAGTCAGGGAGCCGTCCTTCCAGCGGAGCTGTGAGGGAAAATGGCGCTTGTGTGCTGAGGAGATAGGCTCCGCTCCTTCACGACGTCCTTATCTCCCGCTTTTTTGTGTAAAATGGCAGGGGATTAAAATACATCCATATAGCCCAGGAGCTATATGTGATGTATTCTGTTTTGCCACCTAAGGTATTCTGTTATATTGCGTCTCAGGGCGCTCCCCCCCCAGCGCCCTGCACCCTCAGTGACCGGAGTGTGAAGTGTGCTGAGAGCAATGGCGCACAGCTGCGGTGCTGTGCGCTACCTTAGTCTGAAGACAGGATGTCTTCTGCCGCCGATTTCACCGGACCTCTTCGTCTCTTCTGGCTCTGTAAGGGGGACGGCGGCGCGGCTCCGGTGACCCATCCAGGCTGAACCTGTGATCGTCCCTCTGGAGCTAGTGTCCAGTAGCCTAAGAAACCCGATCCACTCTGCACTCAGGTGAGTCCGTTTCTTCTCCCCTTAGTCCCACGATGCAGTGAGCCTGTTGCCAGCAGGACTCACTGAAAATAAAAAAACCTAACTAAACTTTTATTCTAAGCAGCTCAGGAGAGCCACCTAGATTGTACCCTTCTCGGCCGGGCACAAAAATCTAACTGAGGCTTGGAGGAGGGTCATAGGGGGAGGAGCCAGTGCACACCACCTGATCCTTAAGCTTTTATTTTGTGCCCTGTCTCCTGCGGAGCCGCTATTCCCCATGGTCCTTACGGAGTCCCAGCATCCACTAGGACGTCAGAGAAAATGCCTCAAAATCATCGAAAATGGCCCGCGTTTTTTAAGGAAAAACTGTGGTTTCGCCAATCCACGTGTTTTCCACTCCTGCTGCATTTTTCAACAAGGCGAAAATCCGGCCCTGCTATTGCGTAGGACGAATCCCTATTCGCCCTAAAAACAGACAAAAATAACAGAGCTAACTACATACCCCCTCAACCTCTACCCATATCTTTATCATGGACAACAGTGTTCTACAATATGGTATAAAAAGTGGAAAGTGATTTTGAAAGACAAACACTGTTAACAATGCTTTGACAAGCTTTACAACATTGTGCTCAGCCGGGAGGTACTCCCATTACACTGTAATTGCTGCTCTGTAGCTTGTCTTGGCTCACTGATATGACTAGCCGCATGTGAATGACTGCTGCCTGCGACTTAGTGCCTGAGTCAGAGACTTATGCAGTGCCAATGTTCACATTGTTTTGCTGGTGTGTGTGTGTGTGTGTGTGTGTGTGTGTGTGTGTGTGTGTGTGTGTGTGTGTGTGTGTGTGTGTGTGTGTGTGTGTGTATGAAAATACCTCCTATGGCACATGCGTTACACAGAGTGTACGCAGAAAGGTACGGATGTGATCAAGACGCATGGTGTCAGAGATGACTTGAAAAAGTCACTGAGAGGAGTCTTAGTGCATGCACCGAAATGGACTGTCTAATGGGTGTGTTATGGAGTGTCAGTGTAAGTGGTGGTACACAGATGACAAAGGACGAAGAAACCGCACATGCCAGAGGGCTGTAGCACGTTTCTATGGTTCCACGATTATGCATTTAAGCATGCACCCATCGGTATTTCAGCACCTACAGATGCAGAAAGTGGGCCCCTCCATCCTTGCACATTCAGACACACAGAAGTACACCAGGGAGGGGCTTTGAAGGAGCATTTGCATAAAGTCACAGATGGGAGACCGGCAACAGACACAGTCTCTTTTGCATCCACCTCTTATCAGGCCCTTAACCTGTTAAGACCCATGTCCTATTAATAGGAAATACATTTGTGCACAACAAAATACTATTTATACATATTTGCATACATATAGACACAATGTCCTATACTGTAGGACACTTAATCATTTTGTAACTGGGGCCTGATTTGTAAAAATACTGGCACACTCATGTTTAGAATGTTTGTCTGAGTAACTTTATCAGTAAATATTTTGAAAATATAAATTTTCCTATTACGGGTTTTAATAGGTTAATGCCTGTTTCATACTGTCCCAACATGAATATGCAAAATAATAGAAAGGGCCGGGTAGCAATCACATTACCGCCGGGTTCAAAATACAGACGCCAGAATCATGACTTGTGGCCGCAATCCCGACATCAGAATGCCAATAAGGTGGGGGAGGGGGGGGGGTTCCTGGCATCAAAATACCAACACCAGAATCCCGATCGTCCTCTCAGTGGGACACGTTCACTTCCTGCCATGAGGAGGGGGGGGGGGGGGGGGGTTAGGGTCAGGCACCCCCAGGGAGGGTTAGGGTTAGGCAGCCCCAGGGAAGGTTAGAGTTAGGCACCCACAAGGGAGGGTTAGGGGCAGGGGAGGGTTAGTGTCGGGATCTTGATGAATGGGATGACATTGTCGGGTTTTGACTGACAGCATCCCGTCCATCGGGATTACATACTGAACCCAAAGGGCCTGTCCATGAGATACTATTTAATTTGTCTGCGGAAAAAAAAAAAAAAAAGCAAAGGACCATTTACACTGGATAAGAGCATAAAACTCACCCGGAGGATCCGGTAGTTTAAGTCCTAGGTCAATGAGATCATCCCCAGCCAAGTGAAGTGGTTGTCTGTCAGCTTCTGGAGCATCATCACCACTATCAAAGTCAAACTTTTCACCTTCATCCTCCTCCTCCTCATCAGCAAGCGCATGAAACGTTAACTCATTTTCAAAAACTGTGACGTAAAGACAAAAGTATTGAGGACTCACTAGAAGTCATAGAATACATCATTCATACAAATGTAAGATTTCAACTTAAATAACATTTTGTGCCATACCCTCAAGTGTGTAAAAAAAGCACATTTTGCATTTGTAATCTACAGACTTGATGAACATGTAAAGCTACCACTGTTTCACTTGTGTCTGTGGCCCATGGGCCCGTGTGCACTGCACACCCTACACCCAATATATACGCCTATGCACGCACACACACAAAATGAATGTACACATGCACAAAATGTCAATTAGTAACTTACTCTAAACTGAGCTAAATGTTTTAGTCTTATATAATAAAAAATAATGAAAACAATGAATTTTGTGTATTTTCTATGTAATAATATTAATTTCATAATGCTATGCCCGTTTAGAAATGGACAATGGGTGCACTGTGATAGCACACGTTTAAAGAGTGGAATGGAAAAAAACCAAGTGCATTTTCTCAATCTAACTACTATTGTAGCAAACAATTGATGAGTATTTGTCATATATGAGTTGTGCAGGCTGCCATTTTAAATAATCTTCCCTTTTCATGAAGGCCTCAAAGTGTGTCAAGCACCAGTGACAAGGGACCTTTGATGGGAACAATTCACATTCTGTTTTCAGCCCTTTCCACCACACTGCCCCCTCATATCACCCTGCTCCAGCAATTTCCCTTGTGCTAAAGTAAAAAAGATCACTTATGAACAATGAGCCACCAGGCAGAGCTTAAATGTTCCCTTCAGTAATAATCAGACTTACAGCACAATTCTGCTGAAAAAGGGCAGATACTCAGATTTGTAGCATCGTTACACAAACTAAATAAAACTTAAATAAGCACTAGTCTGATAGAATGATCCCTGCTATAGATGACCAAAACCACTACATTTACAAAAAAGTCATTTTGATATTCTAAACTCAACCAACTATAGATGTTCACTGATTTCTAAACCATGTTCTCATCACAATAACAGGACAGTTTGAAGTTCTATATCGATCTCTAAGATCTGTGCAGCCTCCAGATGATTTTGATTAAAAACATGGAAAACAAAAAAATTGGTAAAAGTGGGTAATTGAACACTAATTTCAACCCTGTTCACACCGCAGAGCTGGCTCTCCATAGGTTTTGAACAGAATCCAGGTCAGATAACCCGGGTCACCAGTTTATTTCCCTTTCAGACCACCAGTACTAACCTCGGTTATTGCACGTGAACATGTAGCAACCTGGGATGTGGCACAGTCTGAAAGGGGCCAGTTTAAATAACACAGGTCTAAAGACCTGGTATTTCAACTCTGGTAGCAAGCTGGGTTAAACACATCTTCAACCCTGCTCGCTGTGCAGTGTGAATGTGTTGGCCAGGTCGATGCGACCCAGCATCCATTCACTGCATAGGAAGATATGGCACTTGGAGATCTGATCTTCTGCCATTGCCCTCCTGCTTCTTGTGCCGCCCTGTCTGTTTACGTGGGCGACTGCCGTGATGTTGTCCGATTGGATCAAAACCGACTGACCCTGAAGCAGAGGCCTTGCTTGACTTAGGGCATTGTAAATTGCCCTTAGTTCCGGGATATTTATGTGAAGAGACGTTTCCATGCTTGACCACAAGCCCTGGAAATTTCTTCCCTGTGTGACTGCTCCCCAGCCTCTCAGGCTGGCATCCGTGGTCACCAGAATCCAGTCCTGAATGCCGAATCTGCGGCCCTCTAGAAGATGAGCACTCTGCAACCACCACAGGAGAGACACCCTTGTCCTTGGAGATAGGGTTATCCGCTGATGCATCTGAAGATGCGATCCGGACCATTTGTCCAGCAGATCCCACTGAAACGTTCTTGCATGGAATCTTCCGAATGGAATCGCTTCGTAAGAAGCCACCATCTTTCCCAGGACCCTTGTGCATTGATGCACTGACACTTGTCCTGGTTTCAGGAGGTTCCTGACTAGCTCGGATAACTCCCTGGCCTTCTCCTCCGGGAGAAACACCTTTTTCTGGACTGTGTCCAGAATCATCCCTAGGAACAGTAGACGTGTTGTTGGAATCAGCTGCGATTTTGGAATATTTAGAATCCACCCGTGCTGACGTAGCACCACCTGAGATAGTGCTACTCCGACCTCTAACTGTTCCCTGGACCTTGCCCTTATCAGGAGATCGTCCAAGTAAGGGATAATTAAGACGCCTTTTCTTCGAAGAAGAATCATCATTTCGGCCATTACCTTGGTAAAGACCCGTGGTGCCGTGGACAATCCAAACGGCAGCGTCTGAAACTGATAATGACAGTTCTGTACCACAAACCTGAGGTACCCTTGGTGAGAAGGGTAGATTGGGACATGGAGATAAGCATCTTTGATGTCCACAGACACCATATAGTCCCCTTCTTCCAGGTTCGCTATCACAGCTCTGAGTGATTCCATCTTGAATTTGAACCTTTTTATGTAAGTGTTCAATGATTTCAGATTTAAAATCGGTCTCACCGAGCCGTCCGGCTTCGGTACCACAAACAGCGTGGAATAATACCCCTTTCCCTGCTGTAGGAGGGGTACCTTGATTATCACCTGCTGGGAATACAGCTTGTGAATAGCTTCCAATACTGCCTCCCTGTCGGAGGGAGACGTTGGTAGAGCAGACTTCAGGAACCGGCGAGGGGGAGACGTCTCGAATTCCAATTTGTACCCCTGTGATACTACCTGCAGGATCCAGGGGTCCACTTGCGAGTGAGCCCACTGCGCGTTGAAATTTTTGAGACGGGCCCCCACCGTGCCTGAGTCCGCTTGTAAAGCCCCAGCGTCATGCTGAAGACTTGGCAGAAGCGGGGGAGGGCTTCTGATCCTGGGAAGAGGCTGCTTGCTGCAGTCTTTTTCCCCTTCCTCTGCCCCGGGGCAGAAATGAGTGGCCTTTTGCCCGCTTGCCCTTATGGGGACGAAAGGACTGAGTTTGAAAAGACGGTGTCTTTTTCTGCTGAGAGGTGACCTGGGGTAAAAAGGTGGATTTCCCAGCCGTCGCCGTGGCCACCAGGTCCGATAGACCGACCCCAAATAACTCCTCCCCTTTATACGGCAAAACTTCCATATGCCGTTTTGAATCCGCATCACCTGACCACTGTCGTGTCCATAAACTTCTTCTGGCAGAAATGGACAACGCACTTACTCTTGATGCCAGGGTGCAAATATCCCTCTGTGCATCTCGCATATATAGTAATGCATCCTTTAAATGCTCTATAGTCAATAATATACTGTCCCTATCCAGGGTATCAATATTTTCAGTCAGGGAATCCGACCAAGCCACTCCAGCGCTGCACATCCAGGCTGAGGCGATTGCTGGTCGTAGTATAACACCAGTATGTGTGTATATACCTTTTAGGATATTTTCCAGCTTTCTATCAGCTGGTTCCTTGAGGGCGGCCGTATAAGGAGACGGTAACGCCACTTGTTTTGATAAGCGTGTGAGCGCCTTATCTACCCTAGGGGGTGTTTCCCAACGCGCCCTAACTTCTGGCGGGAAAGGGTATAATGCCAATAATTTATTAGAAATCAGCAGTTTTTTATCGGGGGAAACCCACGCTTTATCACACACCTCATTTAATTCATCTGATTCAGGAAAAACTATGGGTAGTTTTTTCACACCCCACATAATACCCTTTTTTGTGGTACTTGTAGTATCAGAAATGTTCAAAGCCTCCTTCATTGCCGTGATCATGTAACGTGTGGCCCTACTGGACATTACGTTTGTCTCGTCACCGTCGACACTGGAGTCAGTATCCGTGTCTGGGTCTGTGTCGACCATCTGAGGTAACGGGCGCTTTAGAGCCCCTGACGGTGTTTGAGACGCCTGGACAGGCACTAACTGATTTGCCGGCTGTCTCATGTCGTCAACAGTTTTTTTGCAAAGTGCTGACACTGTCACGTAATTCCTTCCATACGACCATCCAGTCAGGTGTCGACTCCCTAGGGGGTGACATCACTATTACAGGCAATTGCTCCGCCTCCACCTCATTTTCCTCCTCATACATGTCGACACAATCGTACCGACACACAGCACACACACAGGGAATGCTCTGATAGAGGACAGGACCCCACGAGCCCTTTGGGGAGACAGAGGGAGAGTTTGCCAGCACACACCAGAGCGCTATATATATGCAGGGATAACCTTATATAAGTGTTTCTCCCTTCTATAGCTGCTGTATATGTATTTTCTGCCAATTAGTGCCCCACCTCTCTTGTTTTACCCTGATTCTGTAGCAGGACTGCAGGGGAGAGTCAGGGAGCCGTCCTTCCAGCGGAGCTGTGAGGGAAAATGGCGCTTGTGTGCTGAGGAGATAGGCTCCGCCCCCTTTTCGGCGGCCTTTTCTCCCGCTTTTTTTAGGAAAACTGGCAGGGGTTAAATGCATCCATATAGCACAGGAGCTATATGTGATGCATTTCTTTAGCCATATAAGGTTTAAAACATGTTTTATTGCGTCTCAAGGCGCTCCCCCCCAGCGCCCTGCACCCTCAGTGACCGGAGTGTGAAGTGTGCTGAGAGCAATGGCGCACAGCTGCAGTGCTGTGCGCTACCTTATTGAAGACAGGAACGTCTTCTGCCGCCGATTTTTCCGGACCTCTTCGCTCTTCTGGCTCTGTAAGGGGGCCGGCGGCGCGGCTCCGGGACCCATCCAGGCTGAACCTGTGATCGTCCCTCTGGAGCTAATGTCCAGTAGCCAAGAAGCCCAATCCACTCTGCATTCAGGTGAGTTCGCTTCTTCTCCCCTTAGTCCCACGATGCAGTGAGCCTGTTGCCAGCAGGTCTCACTGAAAATAAAAAAAACTATTTAAAACTTTTACTCTAAGCAGCTCTGGAGAGCTACCTAGCATGCACCCTTCTCGGCCGGGCACAAAAATCTAACTGAGGCTTGGAGGAGGGTCATAGGGGGAGGAGCCAGTGCACACCAGCTAGTCATAAAGCTTTTACTTTTGTGCCCAGTCTCCTGCGGAGCCGCTATTCCCCATGGTCCTTACGGAGTTCCCAGCATCCACTAGGACGTCAGAGAAAAGGGTATTACACTACAGGAGGGGTGGGGAACCTCCGGCCCGTGGGCCGTATAAGGCCCACAAAGCCGCTTACTCCAGCCCACCCGCTTGTGTGTCAGCGAGACACGCCGCCGGACTGAGTCAGTCCGGCGGCGGCGTGTCTCAGCTATCAGGGCAGGGAGGAGAGCACAGCTATATGTCCGGCAGCAGCGGCGGGTAGGATCTCAAACCTGCGGCTGGTCCGTGAGCTCTGATTAGCTCATGAACCGGCGGTTGGTTTGAGATCCTATACACCTGACATAGCTGCGTCTCCGCCCTGCCCTGACCGCTGAGACACGCTGTCGCCGGACGGAGCAGCAGCAGCGGTGAGCAGCACAGTGGGGTGGGGGGGCACTGTGGGGGAATTTGTGGATCTGGCACTGTGGGGGCATTTGTGGAGCTGGCACTGCACATGTGTATCACGTCCCATTTTAATTGGCCACACCCATTTTTTTGTGACCGCCTTCAGTGCACGCACTCAGTACCTCTAAGTGGCATAACTACTGAGGGGCAGGGTAAGTTTTAAGTTGATAATTTTAATATGGCTCCCGAAGGATTTTATAAATATCCAAATGGCCCTTGGTATAAAAAAGGTTCCCCACCCCTGCACTACAGCCTTACCCGGGTCCTTCCCTGGTCCAAAGTGGTAGCTACCTGGGCCAGATTCCCGGGTCCTTGGACCTGTGTTATTTTTCAAGGACCATTTTTTACTGTGCCCCAACCCTGAAAGACCCGATAATAATAAGGTTTATTAGGTCGTGGAAATGGGTATCACTCAGCATTTGGTTATTCGGACCTTTAGTGCGCCAGTAAGATCAATATTTAATTTCTTTAACCACTTGCCTGGCATCAGCAGAATGCGACCAGTCAGATAGACAACGTGTGCAGCAGCAGGGAAAATAAACTTCTCTCCACTGCTGCTCTTAGAGGGACCGGAAGGTCCCTCTGCCTCCCCCCCCCCCCCCCCCCCCCAGTGTTTGCCATGTTGCCGATCATTGCTGATCGGTCAGCACAGCAGGACCCCCACCTAGTGGCTGTAGACAATAGCAGCCTCCTGGAAAGTGTAAACCCCCCTCCCCCCCAAAGTCCCCCATGTACCTGGTGGGTGTCCCCGCTGTTAAAAGGAAAGTTGCGATGGTCGCAATGTTTCCGATGTTCCGATGGTGCTGGTTGATGTTCCGATGTTCAAATTTAAAAACTTGTATTTTTCTTTACAATTAAGAAATATATATATATATATATATATATATATATATATATATATATATATACACACACACACATACACACACACACATACACACACACACACACACACACATACACACACACTCATAAAAAAGCCTGACAATTTCTGGGCAGATTTTTTTGGGGGAAAATCTTCAGTTGAGTGTTTAGCAGATAAGTATTAACCCTATGGGGTTTTTTTTTTTTTTTACATTTATTTATGTACTTAGATGTAATAAAAATGTTGAAGCCCACCATGTGACAAGAATTGATAGTATCATTTAGTACTGATGAACACATACCTGTAGAGGCAGATGCATTAAGCCTGGAGAAGTGATAAAGCAGTGGTTTGAAAAATAAAAGGAGCCGATTAGCTGGTGCGTTATTCACCTTTCACTTCTTTATCATTGCTTTATCACTTCTCCAGGCTTAATACATCTGCTCCCCATTTTGAATGTTGCTTTACCTTCAGGTGGTGGGGGTGGAAACTCCTCTATATCCAGATTTTCCAGACTTCCCATTCTCCTCGTTCTTTTAGTGTTTCAGCACAAAATGCCATCCTGTATAAAGATACAATCATTATGTCAATAAGCATTGTTAAGTGTATGATTTGAAGTGGATGTAATAAATACAATTCCACATAATCATTTAATGTACAAAGGCTTTTTTTTTAATTAAACCGACATTCAGATAATTGTCATGACAATCTTCAAAGGCTTGTTCACAGAGGCGTAACTCAGTAGATAATTAAAATATTACAGAAAATACTTATTTTACCATTTAACCTATGAGTAGTATTCACATGAACTTAACTCAAAATGTGTAAAGTGAAGTGCTGTCTACATTGAGGGAGACTGTGTAAAGTGTAAAGTGGCCAGGTGCCGCATTCTCACGTCTCAATACACGGGATTAGCTGCGTCAAGCGGCTTCTCGCTTGCCAAGTGCTCGACATGTGCAACCATAGGGGACCAGTAGGGGGAAGGGGTGTTGTAGGTGGCAATTTGTGTGCAAGAGGTGCGGGAGAGGTTGAGACTACTTGTCTAATTGCTGTTTGCCAGGAGGCTTCAGCTTTGTGACCAGGGGGCAGCACCTGAGCTGACAGTGACACTTAGGTCTATGCAGAGCCGCCAATACTGCTGCTAAGCATCTCTGCTTAACTGCCGTCACCATGGAGGCTGAGAGCAGTAGTAATATAGTTTTGTGTTCACTAATGTTATACCAGCTATATCAACTAGACATTTTGGTGCCAGAAAAAGCATTGTCCTCCCCCACCATATTTTTAAAATAGGGTCATAAGTCTTAGTTTCCTGATCTAATCTCCATTCATCAGGACCAGTACATGATGTCACCATGTCTGCCATCAGCAAGCCACGCACAGCACGTTTGTCACTGCTAGGACTTTGTCAAGGGGTGCCTTAGCAGTGACAAACTTGTTTTGCTGATGGCGCATGTGGTGATATGTATCGGTCCCTGGAGACGGGTGCAGCCAGGGGATGCCAGGGATTAAAGAGGAGGAAGTTCATTGAGATTTATTAACACAGAAAAGTGACAGGTACTGCAGAACAGCGCTCCTTGCCCTGCTGCGCTCTGTGCCATGGCACATGTCACACCACCCTAGTTACGGCCCTGTTAGGAAACAGAAACATACCGGATATTTAAAATGATCCTAGAAACAAATGGTGAAAGGTGCCTCATGTAGCTGGGGCCATAGCTACACCACAATAAAAATAAAAAATAACCAAGGCAAATACACCAACATCCCTAGCCACATTGGTGGTAGGTGTGGCCAATGCAACATGCAAAAACGTAGGAGTCACAACAATGTCAGATAAAGCCTTTTACATTAGGCTGACCCAACACAAGTAAGAAACCATTGAATGGTTAGGTGTGGAAAAAGGCACAGCAGAGGTGGAGTATGTGAGAGGTGCAGCGTGCAGGCAGTTCACAGAGTTAGCCCTGAAGTGACAGTACTTGCAAGCAGGTCTTTGCCAACCTTAATCCTGGCCACCATCAGACAGATCAGTTACTGTTTTTTCAATCAATGTCTCCCACTAGTTTTAAATTCTCCTCAACCTTATGAAAGAAAAAATAACATATCTGTACCCCAAATATTATGGTGTTGAAGACAAGTAATAGACCAGAGCTAATACTGATGAGCAGCCTCAGGTGACACCCCCATCCAATTCATCCCTGCAGAGACACATTCACATGAAACCTATTACATAGTATTAGTGATGTGCACCGGACATTTTTCGGGTTTTGTGTTTTGCTTTTGGATTCGGTTCCGCGGCCGTGTTTTGGATTCGGACGCGTTTTGGCAAAACCTCACCGAAATTTTTTTGTCGGATTCGGGTGTGTTTTGGATTCGGGTGTTTTTTTAAAAAAAAACCTAAAAAGCAGCTTAAATCATAGAATTTGGGGGTAATTTTGATCCCATAGTATTATTAACCTCAATAACCATAATTTCCACTCATTTCCAGTCTATTCTGTACACATCACACCTCACAATATTATTTTTAGTCCTAAAATTTGCACCGAGGTCGCTGGATGGCTAAGCTAAGCGACACAAGTGGCCGACACAAACACCTGGCCCATCTAGGAGTGGCACTGCAGTGTCAGGGAGGATGGCACTTCAAAAAAATAGTCCCCAAACAGCACATGATGCAAAGAAAAAAAGAGGCGCACCAAGGTCGCTGTGTGACTAAGCTAAGCGACACAAGTGGCCGACACAAACACCTGGCC
This sequence comes from Pseudophryne corroboree, assembly GCF_028390025.1. Lineage (NCBI taxonomy): Eukaryota > Metazoa > Chordata > Amphibia > Anura > Myobatrachidae > Pseudophryne > Pseudophryne corroboree. The sequence continues at coordinate 379,694,145 of NC_086447.1, read as the reverse complement.
CATCTAGGAGTAGCACTGCAGTGTCAGACAGGATGGCACTTCAAAAAAATAGTCCCCAAACAGCACATGATGCAAAGAAAAAAAAAAAGAGGCGCACCAAGGTCGCTGTGTGACTAAGCTAAGCGACACAAGTGGCCGACACAAACACCTGGCCCATCTAGGAGTGGCACTGCAGTATCAGATAGGATGGCACTTCAAAAAAATTGTCCCCAAACAGCACATGATGCAAAGAAAAATGAAAGAAAAAAGAGGTGCAAGATGGAATTGTCCTTGGGCCCTCCCACCCACCCTTATGTTGTATAAACAGGACATGCACACTTTAACGAACCCATAATTTCAGCGACAGGGTCTGCCACACGACTGTGACTGAAATGACTGGTTGGTTTGGGCCCCCAGCAAAAAAGAAGCAATCAATCTCTCCTTGCACAAACTGGCTCTACAGAGGCAAGATGTCCACCTCATCATCATTCTCCGATTCCTCACCCCTTTCACTGTGTACATCCCCCTCCTCACAGATTATTAATTCGTCCTCACTGGAATCCACCATCTCAGATCCCTGTGTACTTTCTGGAGGCAATTGCTGGTGAATGTCTCCACGGAGGAATTGATTGTGGAATTATATGCCAGTATCAATAGCAATGGCCTACTACTATATATACTGCGCACAACTAAAATGCACCACAGGTATAGAATGTAGATGGATAGTATACTAATGACGACACAGAGGTAGGTACAGCAGTGGCCTTCCGTACCGTACTGCTATATATACTGGTGGTCACTGTGTCAGCAAACTGCAAAACTAAAATGCACCACAGGTATAGAATGTAGATGGATAGTATACTTAATGACGACACAGAGGTAGGTACAGCAGTGGCCTTCCGTACCGTACTGCTATATATACTGGTGGTCACTGTGTCAGCAAACTGCAAAACTAAAATGCACCACAGGTATAGAATGTAGATGGATAGTATACTTAATGACGACACAGAGGTAGGTACAGCAGTGGCCTTCCGTACCGTACTGCTATATATACTGCTGGTCACTGTGTCAGCAAACTGCAAAACTAAAATGCACCACAGGTATAGAATGTAGATGGATAGTATACTTAATGATGACACAGAGGTAGGTACAGCAGTGGCCTTCCGTACCGTACTGCTATATATACTGGTGGACACTGTGTCAGCAAACTGCAAAACTAAAATGCACCACAGGTATAGAATTAGAATGTAGCTACAGCTGCCAATAGCAAATGGCAAGCATCCTCTGATAACAGAATCATTCTGCAGCCCATATCTCCCAGCCCTATTATCTGCTCCTGCCTGTGGAAATAAGGTGCAGATAAAAACATCCACGGGACCCCATCGGGAGGAAGGTATGTTGGGTGCTGCAGGAGGGTCCTCTGGGAGGCCCTAAATGTGAGTGTTGGGCACAGTGTGTAGGGCAGGGGTGGGGAACCTCCGGCCCGCGGGCCGTATAAGGCCCACGAAGCCGTTTGCTCCGGCCCACCCGCTTCTCTCAGTGAGACACGCCGCCGCTCAGTCCGGCGGCAGCGTGTCTCAGCTGTCAGTGTCAGGACAGGGAGGAGAGCGTGTCGGCGGCGTGTAGAACTTGAAACCAGCCGCTGGTTCGTGAGCCAATCAGAGCTCGCGGACCGGCAGCCAATCAGGAGCCGCGGCTGCCGGTCCGCGAGCTCTGATTGGCTCTCAAACCGGCGGCTGGTTTCAAGTCCTACACGCCGCCGCCCAACATAGCCGCGCTCTCCTCCGTATCCTGCCGAAATGAGCGGTAAGCAGCACGGGGGGGGGGGCACTGTGGGGGCATCTGTATACCTGGCACTGTGGGGGCATCTGTATACCTGGCACATCTGTATACCTGGCACTGTGGGGGGGCATCTGTACACCTGGCACTGTGAGGGGCATTTGTATACCTGGCACTGTGGGGGCGATTGTGGATCTGGCACTGCACTATTGGGGGCATATGTGTATCACGTCCCATTTTAACTGGCCACACATTTTTTTGGTGCGCGCGCCTCCGGCGCGCACACACAGAACCTCTAAGGGGCAGACCTACTGGGGGGCAGGGTAATTTTTTAAGTTGAGAATTTTTGTATGGCCCCCGAAGGATTTTATAAATATCCAAATGACCCTCGGTAGAAAAAAGGTTCCCCACCCCTGGTGTAGGGCTATTTGTATGACCTCCTCATGTATCCCCTCTATGTGTATCACTGCTGCTGCTGTGTCCATGTGCTGGGCTTCCTCTGTCATTTAGGAGCCAGTAGCAGAACTGAAAGAGATCTGTGGCTCTTGGACATGTTATTGTGCATCTTTCCTGAAGC